>NW_024044870.1:0-300000 GCF_015852505.1 Tachyglossus aculeatus | reverse complement strand
CTGTGCCTCAGTTACTTCATCAGTAAAATGGGGATTGAGACTGCGAGCCCCACGTTGGGTAGGGACTGCGTCTAACCTCATTAACCTGCTCCACCCCAGTGCTTAGAACAGTGCCTGGTACACAGTAAGCATTTAACAAATGTCACGATCGCTATCATTATGATTATTATGTGTGTCTCGGTTCCTTCCACTGCAAAATTTGGATTCAATACCTGTTCTCCCTCCTACCTAGACTCATGTGGGATCTAATTATCTGGTGTGATCAGTAAATCTGGCATGTCCTCCCATATATACAGGGAAATGATATGGCATCATGGGATATGGCTAGCATTCCTTATAAGATCAATATATCAGCCATCATGGAAAGAGCCCGGGGTTGGGAGTCAGAGGTCGTGGGTTCGAATCCCAGCTCCACCACTTAGCTGCTGTGTGACTTTGGTTAAGTCACTTAACTTCTCTGTGCTTCAGTTCCCTCATCTGTAAAATGGGAATTAAAACTGTGAGCCCCACGTGGGACAACCTGAATACCCTGTACCTGCTCCAGTGCTTAGAAGTGTGCTTGGCACAGAGTAAGCGCTTAACAAATACTAACATGAATTAATTAACTCCTCTTCCTCCAATGCGGCATCCACAGTGAATGAGAAAGGTATTGTTAGCCACAGAAATTTGTCAGGCTCACGTTAAAATGAATATCCATTTGGCAAATGTAACCATCTAACAACACAAAGTTGTACACCCATGGAATAATGTATTGGGGCAACAGTGGTTAAGTGTATCTGGTTATTGGTTGAAACACAAAATCAAAGTGAAGCAGCGTGGCTTAGTGGAAAGAGCATGGGCTTCGGACTCAGAGGTAATGGGTTCTAATCCTGCCTCTGCTACTTGTCTGCTCTTCCTTCCCCTCCCTGACTTCAAACCGCGGTCTGGGTTGAGCTCTACCGAGGGGAGGTGTGGGGGGAGATTCAGGCTGCCTTGGTCCCGCGGCACAAAAAAGGGACTCCTCCGCCCACCAAGGCCACATGGCTCTAAATTGGCGGACCGGGCCTCAAGCCAGAGATCAACGGTCCGTTGAAGGCGAGACTAAGAACGAAAAACAGAGACCACTGGACAACGAGGGATGCCAACTTCCTGTTCAACCGCCAATGAAAGGCCCCAGAATCTGACGGACAGCACGTGCAAAGGGAAGGATGTGTTAAATCCTGCCCGTGTAAGCTGCCCGCGCTCAGTATGTAGACCGCTCAGCCGCCTTGACTAAGATCTCTGTGCCTAGGCAGGCTGTCTTGTGCTGAACTCTCCCAGGAGGAAATGGGATTAAAGGTGACTGACTTGGAGCAAGCTGTGGAGTTTGTCTTCTCTATGCTCCACCTCACCGAAATAGGTAGCAAACAGTAGCAGATATACTAATAATAGAAGCAGTAGTAACCATAGTAGTAGTGGTAATAGTAGTAGTATTAGCTCAGCCTAGTGGACATTACAGAGAACTGGAAATCAGGAGACCGGGGTTCTAATCCTAGCTCTGTCACTTGCCCACTCAGTGACTTTGAATACCTTCCTTAAGGCCTCTGTACCTCGGCTTCCCCATCTGTCAAGAGATATTTCAAATTATGTCCTTCCTTCTCCTTACCAGTGAGCCCCTTTATATCTACTCCGGTGCTTAGTGCATTGTTTGGCACACGGTAAGCGCTTACCAAATCCTAAAGAGGGTGCTGTGATGACCATGTTAACGGTGGTTCAGTGCTCTGGTCGGGTCGGGTTCCAGAGTAGAGGAGGTAGCTGAGAAGTGGGGAGGGAAGGAAGAGTTCTGGTGGGAAAGTGGAAATTCCCTATGTAGATTCTGGCTAAAAGATTTCTGCAGTCCCTCCCCAGGCTGCACTAACCTTTGGGCCTCTGGTTCCCAACCACTTTATTGTTATTATTATTATATATTATACGACAATAATAATAATAATAACAATGACTGTGGTATTTATTAAGCATTTCTGTGCACCAACCACTGTATTAAGCTTAACAAATACCATCATTATTACCGAGCACTGAGATAGATGCAAGATCCAAAAATTCAGACACAGTCCCCGACCAACATGGGGTTCACAGTTTAATCCCATTTTACAGATGAGGGAATTGAGGCCTAGACAAGTGAGGTGACTTGCCCAAACTCACATGGCACACTAATGGCAGAGCCGCGATTAGAGTCCAGGTCCTCTGATTCCCAGGGCCGGGCTCTTTAGCCACATTTCAGGGCCCAAGGTCAGGTGATGTCCCGCCCATTCATGACAAGCCCCGCCGCCACCTGATCAATAATAATAATAATAATAATAATAATGACATTTATTAAGCACTTACTATGTGCGAAGCGCTGTTCTAAGCGCTGGGGATGTTACAAGGTGATCAGGTTGTCCCACGTGGGACTCACAGTCTTAATCCCCATTTTAAAGATGAGGTAACTGAGGCCCAGAGAAGTGAAGTGACTTGCCCGAAGTCACATAGCTGACAAAGTGGCGGAGATGGGATTTGAACCCATGGCCTCTGACTCCAAAGCCCGTGCTCTTTCCACTGAGCCACGCCCTTCAACAATGGTACGCATGGCAACTGAACCTCATCCCTCCAACCCCGCCCCTCCGGGCTCTGTCTTTCTGAGAAATTGGAACGAGCTGCTCTGCTGCCACTAGGCTGAAGTCGGGACCCATTTTGGTTTTGTGAAACCTGCGTGTATTGACTTTTTCGTGCCTAACATTGAGTCCAGGACCTGTCCCGGCCCTGGTGAGGAGCACCAATGTGTTTGGGGGCCTGGGAGTCCCGGGGAGTGGCTGGAAATGGGGACCTCAGTGTCGGGGTAGGGTCCCTGGGTTGGCGGGATGGGGGAGGGTCCCGCTCCGGGCCTCTTTGGAGTCTGCCGTCCAAAGGGCAGTGTTCCCTGTGCAGGACCGGCAAGGCGGGGATGGCATCGATAGAGCGCTTCCTGTTGAAAGAACAATGAAATGAGCGCTGGGAGAACATTCCCGACTTGGAATCAGGCCCGCTCCTCGCCCCTTGGGGTCTTCCGGCCCAACAGTTTCAGCGGGATAGAGGCCTGGGGTAGACACATCGAGAGCAAGGAAATGATAATGCAGAACACAGGGTCATCCCTGGCGGGGGCCAATACAACATGGGGAGGGAGAAACGTGGCAGAGAGCGAGGGGCCACCACCCATCCCTGCTGATGGTACGTTTTCCCACGCGGCAGGTTTCTAACTGGAACACCCATGGTGGATCAGTACTGGATGATCCGGAGCCAGCAGAGATTCTGCAAGTGCCGGAAGGGAAAGCGGTAAGTCCAGGGAAGAGATAAGGCCTGGAGGTGCTCCGGACCTGGTGGGAAGGAAGGGGGAACGGGGGAGTCCAAGTGAAGGACCAGGTCCGGTCCCGGTCCCCCATCCTCTCCTTCAATTGATCATCCCCCATCCTCTCCTTCAGTTGATCATTCACTATGTACACAACCGTATGCAGATATCTTCCCCGGCTTCCAGGGTACCCTGAGCTGACGGGGATCCTGGGGAGAGTCAGTCTGAGGAAAGGGTTAGGTCCAGCGCAGAGGACGATGAGGGGAGAGAATCAGACGCTGGGAGCAATGTCAGTAATGGGGAGGTCAGAGGTTTGGAGAGTCAGATGGAGGAGGATCAGACACGGGGTGGTAAGAACAGTTGAGGGAAGAGTCAGAAGGGGGGAGAATCAGATGCGGGAGAGGAGATAAAGGAGAGAGTCACATGGGGTGGTGTCAGAAGGGGGAGAGTCAGATGGGGAAGGGTTAGACGGAGGAGAGTCAGATCTATGGAGGATTAGTTGGCGGGAAAGTTCGGACAGGGGAGAGTCAGATGGGGGTGAGTCAGATGGGGGCGAGTCAGAAGGGGAAAAGATCATATGACTCTGGGCCAGCCGGGGGCAGGGGCTGAAAGAGAGATTCCGCGCAGTTAAGGCTGGAGATTGGGGCAGTGGAGGGAGGAGACCAGAAGTCTCAAGTCCCTGATTCTTCGTCCTTCTGACCAGCACGGTTACGAGCATAGGACATACATCATAATGGCCGGAACTCTACAAAATCTAGCCCGAATAGTGGAAGAGGACGAGGAGAAGATAGAAGAGGAGGAAGAAGACGAGTAGGAGAAGACAAAGGAGGAGGAGGAAGACGAGAAGGAGGAGGATACAGAGGAGGAGGAGGAGGAAGAGAAGAAGGAGGAGAAGACGGTGAAGGAAGATGAGAAGGAGGAGAATACGGAGGAGGAGGAGAAAGACGAGAAGGAGGAGAATACAGAGGAGGAGGAAGAAGATGAGAAGGAGGAGAAGACGGAGGAGAAGGAGAAATATGAGGGGCCCCAGCATATTCTGTCCTCAGATCCTGCCAAAGGTGGTGATGTTCTGGGGGCTGGTGGCTCTGTTCCCAAGGCCCAGAAAAATTTGGGCCCAGGCAAGAAAGCCTCCAGAGAAAAGAGGAAGGGAGGAGGCTGGGCTGGGTGGCTCGTTTCCGGAGGCGGTTGAGGAATTACCTGCGGAGGAAGACCAGGTTGCAAACCTAGGGCAATTTTCATTTGACAAGAAGGATAGACTGAACCCATGTGTCTGTGTGGAAATACGTATTGCATGTGGGAGAAGAGGAATTCCTAACAGAATTTGTGTAGCTCCACAGCTTGAGAATGTGGTTGGAGCTACCATTTTAGAAAATCAAAAGGGTAAATTTTTTTGAGTGAAGGCACATCCCTCATGCAGTTATTAGCTCACTTTATTATGAAATATGGATCTCATTAAGGGAACAGTGAGTTCTCAATTGGTTAAGCATGAAACTGCAAAGCAGGTGATAGTTTTGCCTGTAGGGTGTTACTTCAAATACTGGGTCAGATATTCTACTGTAGATTTTGCTAATTTGGTAATGGGATATATAAACAAATTTAATAAAAACTTTCATCTTTATATCTGTCCAGTATAAAGGTGATGGCCTGAGTAAAGAAATTTGTCTTATTATGTTCACTATGGAACTAACAATGTGTTAGGAAAAAAAGGAATGCAAAGAAAACATATATGTTCTCTTCCTTCATAATTTTGGATAAATGAGTGAATGGGTATTTGGTGTAAAAAAATGTTGTTCTGGTTTACAAAATATCATGATAATAAGATTGAAAGGGGAAAATTTGGAAAAATGAGTTTGGGTTGTTCATGGATGGGAAGTTAAGGAGAACCTAAGGAATTTGTGTTAGGCACCGGGAGGTTTACCAAGTGGCAGAAAATTTCTTGGGGAAGGACCCAGGAGAGGGACATCTCCTTATTTGACGAAGGGACTTTAGGCACCTGAAACCCCAGCTCTTGAAATGGCTAATAAGGGTTAACTAAAACAAAATTAAGGTAAGAAACTTTTGTCAGCATTTATGAACATAATATTCTCTTAACTTGTGAACTCAGATTCTGGAAGGGCAATACTTTCCAGGCTGCTACTCTAACAAACAACTCCCCATGTTATATGTGTGTGTATTTTCCCCGAGGCACAATCCAACTCAACCCCGTGTACCTGTTTCCTTAGTACCCACAGATGTCTATGTGAGTATGTACGTAGATGGGCACCAAGTGTAACAACTGATCCCTACTGTGGTCAACCTGCTGCAAACTTAACATCGTGAAATAATTTATGTATCAGGGCCACCAGTGCACCTGGACTCACTTCCCTTAAGGATGTTAATAATACCCCTTGATAGTCTCCCTGGCTGTGAGGAATTATTTTGGATCAGGTCCGGCTACCATGACTCGCTGCACAACCCTTAAGTCTTGATACCCTCATTATAACTGAGGACTAGGGAAATCGCCGTAACTGGGTGGATGCTGTTATCCGGTAGTAAGACTGCAACCAGATTTGCAGCGCCAGCCGATGCAAAGCCATGATCTATTGTTGTCCATAGAGAGCTCTTGACTTCGGGATGATCGAGGGCAGCTCAAATCAGGCTATGTGGTCTGCCCTGAGTCTGCGTTCTGGAATCCCAGGCCCTGCCTTCCCATTATTCATCATCAATCGTATTTATTGAGCGCTTACTATGTGCAGAGCACTGTACTAAGCGCTTGGGAAGTACAAATTGGCAACATATAGAGACAGTCCCTACCCAACAGTGGGCTCACAGTCTAAAAGGGGGAGACAGAGAACAAAACCAAACATACTAACAAAATAAAATAAATAGAATAGATATGTACAAGTAAAATAAATAAATAAATAAATAGAGTAATAAATACGTACAAACATACATACATATATACAGGTGCTGTGGGGAAGGGAAGGAGGTAAGATGGGGGGATGGAGAGGGGGGCGAGGGGGAGAGGAAGGAAGGGGCTCAGTCTGGGAAGGCCTCCTGGAGGAGGTGAGCTCTCAGTAGGGCCTTGAAGGGAGGAAGAGAGCTAGCTTGGCGGATGAGCAGAGGGAGGGCATTCCAGGCCCGGGGGATGACGTGGGCCGGGGGTCGATGGCGGGACAGGCGAGAACGAGGTACGGTGAGGAGATTAGCGGCAGAGGAGAGGAGGGTACGGGCTGGGCCGTAGAAGGAGAGAAGGGAGGTGAGGTAGGAGGGGGCACAATATTATTCGGCACAATAGGCTGAGTTACTTCCTCTTCCTTGTGCCTGCATTATGATGAGAACAGGAATTTTAATCCTACTTTACAGATGAGGAACTTGAGGCACAGAGATGAGAAGTGACTTACCTAAATTCACACAGAAGGCAAGTGGCAGAGCTTGGATTAGAACCCAAAGCCTCTGAATCCCAGGCCTGGGATCTTTACACTAGGTCAGGCTGCTTCTCTACTGAAATAGTAATAATGAAAATAATACCCAGAAAGGAAATTGGTGTTATAGTAAACACTCCCTATAGACTTTATCTCCAAGACAACAACAACAACTAAAAAGGCTGTATTGATCCCAATGTAACCTGTTGCCAGTTTTGTCTGAATAGGGGTCATAACATAAAGGAACAATACAGAGTTCATAACCCTAAGGAATCTGAGGTTGATGTATAGGAAGCTTCAGAAAAATCCTTAACAAAGTCTGTTTCTGCTCACGAAATGACTTAGTTTGGCTAGTAGTATATGGTTGATATGTTATCCTGTCAATCTGTGACAGAGATAATAGCTTCTTAAGAATTCAGCTTTAAAAGTGCAAAATACAGGAATTAGGTCCACACTCAGGAACAGTTAAAAGATCATACACCCACCCCTAAATCATCATGGGTTTTAGGAGAAAACAATCTCCAACTTTAGCGGAGGCAGAGGTGACAGGTGAGAATGAGTTGACCGAGGAAATAGAAATATGGGAGCATGATGGATCGCAAACATCTGGCAATATTACCAACTACTTTGTTAAAAAAAAAAAAGTCAGAGTCCATTTTGGAACCTTTTATTCCACATGACAAGTTATACTATTTTTCCTGGATCTTCTGAGAAGCCAGAAATAGTATTGTTGGGTGCAAAAAATATAAATCACGTCTCAGCAACACAAGACAATGGGTTTTTTAATTGCAGTATTTAATACAGGTCTGTATGGATGAGGACAGAGTCTGTTGCCCTAAAAGCAGACTCAACCTCATCCCTTGAAAGGTGGAAGAGGAAAAACCCAGGCAAAAACTCCTCACTTGAAGCAAAAATTCCTGATTCTTGGCTTCAAGGTTCTCCATCACCTTGCCCCTTCCTACTTCACCTCCCTTCTCTCCTTCTACAGCCCATCCCGAACAGTCCACTCCTCTGCTGCTAAGCTCCTCACTGTGCCTCGTTCTCACCTGTCCTGTCGTCGACCCCTGGGCCACGTCCTTCCTCTAGCCTGGAATGCCCTCCCTCCACACATCTGCCAAACTAGTTCTCTTCCTCCCTTCAAAGCCCTACTGAGAGCTCACCTCCTCCAGGAGGCCTTACCAGATTGATCCCCCCTTTTTCCTCTCCTCCTCCTCCCCTCCCCATCGCCCCCGTTCCTCCCTCTGCCCTACCCCCTTCCCGTCCCCACAGCACTTGTATATATTTGTACATATTTATTGCTGTTTTTATGTGTACATATTTACTATATTTCCTTTATTATTGATGTGCATATAGCTATAATTCTAATTACTCTGATGGTATTGACACCTGTCTACTTGTTCTGTTTTGTTGTCTGTCTCCCCCTTCTAGACTGTGGGCCCGTTGGTGGGTAGGGACCATCTCTACATGTTGCTGATTTGTAATAATAACAATGATGATGGCATTTATTAAGCGCTTACCGTGTGAAAAGCACTGTTCTAAGCGCTGGGGAGTTTACAAGGTGATCAGGTTGTCCCACGGGTGGCTCACAGTCTTAATCCCCATTTTACAGATGAGGTAACTGAGGCTCAGAGAAGTTGTGACTTGTCCAAAGTCACCCAGCTGACAATTGGTGGAGCCGGGATTTGAACCCATGAACTCTGACTCTAAAGCCCGTGCTCTTTCCACTGAGCCATACTTACCAAGCGCTTAGTACAGTGCTCTGCACACAGTAAGCGCTCGATAAATACAATTGAATGAATTAATGAATGGTGGGGGTGATGTCCATTCATACCAACAACAGAATCCAATTAAGTGGGGTTAAGAATTAAGAGTTGGTTTCCACATTCTACCCTTTGATGCCTCACTAGCATAAACACAGAAAATTCTATAGTCAATTCCCTTCCAGCTGTACCTGGACGGTAACCCTGCTTAGGCCGTTTACCTCCTCATGATCTTGAGCCAACCCGATCTCCATCTCAGGTAGTTGTTGAGTGGACAGGTCCCTTTGGTTTGATCATGAGGCATGCTTTAGGGCTCTATCTGCGTGAGCCTTAGGATCTCTTTATCTCCGGCTGTTTATTTGTCCTTCTATTCCATAAGGACTTGTGAAAACTATCCCTTCCAGCCTACTTGCATTAGGAGACTGCTGCAGACATTTACAGCAATACTGTAAAGTGTAAACAACAACAAGATAAAAAAATGTCATCAGGAGAATGGGGATTCCCAGATCTAGGAGATGGAGTATGCTCTTAGCCCAGCCCTTCACACTGGGGAAACAAGACGTGAAAATAGACCAACAGCTCTCCCCCAACCTGGGGGATTTCACATGCTTCCTGTAGTCCCTTGGCTAATTGAGATGGCCCCACTCATAGAGCTGAAAGACTGCGAGAGTTATCGGGGATGTACATACAACATTGTGCACTAAGAACACTACAAACACCCACCTTGAGCGGCAAGCAGCGTGTCTTAAAACCATATGGTTCTGTAGGGCAACCAGGCGGGTGGCCTGTACTCCCTCGCTTAATAGGTTGAGGGCTTTTGCTGTATGGTTAAGAAATGTCTCTGTTAACTTGGTGAAACCAATTATGCCATCAATATCTCTACCCTGTAGGGTGGAAAATCGTTAGTTGCCACAAACCCAGTACAACTCTGGGGGTGAGTGATTTAGGGCTGGGTGGATGTGTACTCTCCCTGTCAGGTACAGATAGCAGGCCCAACCAATGACTGGAGCCTCTATTAAGGATTCATTGGGAACTTTACAGAACCCAAGGAATAGTGCTAGCCCCGGGATCAAGAGTCCCTGTTGGGTATCAATATCCCAGTAGTTCTGTGGTTCCTCAAAGGAGTCGCTATTATTTGTATGTTCATATGAACAGTGAAGCAGGGAGGCAGAGAAGCAGCTTGGCCTAGCAGCAAGAGCATGGCAGTCAGAGGTCCTAGGTTCTAATTCCAGCTCTGCTACTTGTCTACTGTATAATAATAATAATAATAATAATAATAATAATAATAATGGCATTTATTAGGCGTTTACTATGTGCAAAGCACTGTTCGTAGCGCTGGGGAGGATACAAGGTGATCAGGTTGTCCCACGGGGGGGCACACAGTCTTCATACCCATTTTACAGATGAGGTAACTGAGGCCCGGAGAAGTTAAGTAACTTGCCCAAAGTCACAGAGCTGACAATTGGTGGAGACGGGATTTGAACCCATGACCTCTGACTCCAAAGCCCGGCCTCTTTCCACCGAGCCACGCTGCTTCTCCCTGTATGACCTTGGGCATGTTCTAAACTGTAAGCCTGTTGTTGGGCAGGGACTGTCTCTATCTATTCCCAAACTCTACTTTCCAAGAGCTAAGTACGGTACTGTGCTCAGAGTAGGCGCTCAATAAATATGATTGACTGAATGAATGAATAACTTCTCTATGCCTGATACCTCACCTGTAAAATGGGGATTAAGACTGTAAGCCCCAGTGGGAAAACCTGATTACCTTGTATCTACCCCAGTGTTTAGAACGGTGCTTGGCACTTAGTAAGCATTTAACAAATACCATAATAATAATAATTACTATTATTATTATTATAACCTCAGAGTCTTGTCCTGATGCCTCCAGAACTTGCTTACTGTGAGTTGTGTGGATGCAAGTTGGCTGTCCTCGACACTTTACCGCAGTTCCCATAATTAGCAGTTTTTCATATGGTCCCTTCCACCGTGGCTCCAGGGCGTGCTTTCGTCTGAAGGACTTAAGAAGTACCCAATCACCTGGTTTGAGTCTCTGGCTTCCGTTCGGATCAGGGTTTGTCAGGGCTTGTAGCATTTTCAAATATAAAGCCTTTAAACAATTAAGAACTTGCAATAATCCAATAAGGCATCATCAGTAAGGACTGTGTTCCATCTTTCCCAATCCATAGAAGGGGACATAAGGAGGCGCGACAGCCTACCACCTACCATCAGAACTTCATGTGGGCTCAAGTCTGTCTTTTGGCTAGGAGTGTTTTGTAGACCACAGAGGGCCAAGGGAAGACATTCTGGCCAACTCAATCCAGTGTCATGGTATAGGTTTGCCAATCCTGAAAGCAGGGGCATGCCTCTACCCATCTTGAGAAAGCATCTATTATCATTAGAACAAAACCAAAAATCCATCTGCGTAGGCATTTGAATGAAGGGAACCTGAATGTTAAGAAAGTGGCCCCAATGGGTCAGATGTGCTGTGCAGGGATCCCTGGTGGTTTTCCCGAAATTATTTTGTTGACATTGGGCATACTGAGACAGACTGCATAGCTAGCTGTCTTACCTTGGGTGCAAACCAGAGCCCTGTAATGGAGTGCACCACCTCCCTTTCATTTGTATGGGCATGATTATGCACCAGCTGAACAAGGAAAGGCAATACAGAGTGTGTGTGTGTGTGTTTGTATGTTTTGGTGGGGGCGATGGGGAGGGGAGCAATAGGACGGTGGTTGGGGCCCACCCAATCTTCTGAAGGAGTTTGATAACAGTTCAGTGTTAACCTGGATTTTACTTCCTCCCTAGAAGCCTTTCTCTGAAGAGTAGCCAAATTGCAGAGGGCGGTCCTGGAAGTAGAGGGGAGAGACAAAGGTGGAAGTATCAGTAGGACATTGCGTGGAATGTAGAGCCACCACTCACACAGGGGCATCTGCGCAGGCATTTCCCTTTGACACGGGGTCAGGGGAGGAGGAATGCGCCACAATTTTAAAACAGCAAGAGATTCATGTGGCAAGATTGCCTTTGAAAGGGATGTACAAGGGGCCTATTTCAGATAGGGGTTCCCGCAGCCGTGAGGAAAGCTTGTTGTTTCCAGAGGGAATGAAAATAATGCACAACCTCAAATCCATATAGGGAGTCGGTGTAGATTGCTAATAATGATAATAATAATAATAACAATAATAATAATAATAATAATAACAATAATAATAATGGGATTTGTTAAGCGCTTACTATGTGCAAAGCACTGTTCTAAGCGCTGGGGAGGTTCCAAGGTGATCAGGTTGTCCCACGAGGGGATCACAGTTTTAATCCCCCTTTTCCAGATGAGGGAACCGAGGCACAGAGAAGTGAAGTGACTTGACCAAAGTCACACAGCTGACAAGTAGCGGAGCAGGGATTTGAACCCATGACCTTGGACTCCAAAGCCCGGGCTCTTTCTATTGAGCCACGCTGCCCGGAGGCCATTCATTTATTCATACACTCATTCATTCACTCGTATTTATTGAGTGCTAACTGTGTGCAAAGCACTGTACTAAGCGCTTGGGAAGTACAATTCGGCAACAGAGACGGTCCCTACCCAACAACGTGATCACAGTCTAGAAGGGGGAAACAGACAACAAAACAAGTAGATAGGTGTCAATACCATCTGAGTAAATAGCTATATACACATCAGTAGTAAAATATAGTAAATATGTAGAAATAAAATAGAGTAATAAATATTTACAAATATATACAAAGTGCTATGTGGAGGGGAAGGGGTAGGGCAGAGGGAGGAGGAGGCGATGGGGAGGGGAGGAGGAGGAGGAGAGGAAAAAAGGGGGGACAGTCTGGGAAGGCTTCCTGGAGGAGGTGAACTCTCAGTAGGGCTTTGAAGGGAGGAAGAGAGCTAGTTTGGCGGATGTGTGGAGGGAGGGCATTCCAGGACAGAGGAAGGACGTGGGCCGGGGGTCGACGACAGGACAGGTGAGAACGAGGCACAGTGAGGAGGTTAGCAGCAGAGGAGTGGAGTATATGGGCTGGGCTGTAGAAGGAGAGACAGGCGGTGAGGTAGGAGGGGGCAAGGTGATGGAGAGCCTGGAAGCTGAGAGCTCACCTCCTCCAGGAGGCCTTCCCAGACTGAGACCCCTTTTTCCTCTCCTCCTCCCCATCCCCGCTTGCCCTACCTCCTTCCCCTCCCCACAGCACTTGTACATATATACATATCTATATATCTATATATATATATATCTATATATCTATATATATAATTACAAGTAAAATAAATAGAGTAATAAAACTGTATATATATATTTACTAGTCCATTAATTTTTTTATGACACCTGTTTCCTTGTTTTGTTTTGTTGTCTGTCTCCCCCTTCTGGACTGTGAACCCGTTATTGGGTAGGGACCGTCTCTATATGTTGCCGACTTGTACCTCCCAAGTGCTTAGTACAGTGCTCTGCACACAGTAAGCACTCAGTAAATATGATTGAATGAATAATAATAATAATGATTGTGGTATTTGTTAAGTACTTATCATATGGTAAACACTTTACTAAGTGCTGGAGTAGATATAAGATCACCAGGATGAGCACAGCACCTATTCCACCTCAGTCAATCAGTGATATTTGTTGGGCAGTTAATGTGCACAGAGCATTGTACTAAGTTACTGGGAGGGTACAGTATGGCAGAGTTGGTAGATATGTTCTCTCTCACAAGTAGCTTTCAGTCTGGAGGGGCTCAATCAATCAATCAATCGTATTTATTGAACACTTACTGTGTGCAGAGCACTAAGCTCTTGAGAAGTACAAGTTGGCAACATATGGAGAAAGTCCCTACCCAACAGTGGGCTCACAGTCTAAAAGACTCACACTTTAAGTTCGAGAACAGGAAGTTTAGTCCCATTTTACAGACGAGGAGGCTGAGGCACAGAAATGGGAAATGATTGACCTAAATTCACAAAGCAGGCAAGTGGCAGAGCTTGGATTAGAACCCAGAGCCTCTGAATCCCAGGCCTGCACACAGTGAGGGCTCGATAAATTCCATTACATTATTGAAAGGGTACACCTGGCTTTGAAAGATGCTCAAGAAGACTTCAGGATTCCAGGTGCCATTAAATTATTTTCCAACATCTAATAAGACCAGACAAGGAGGCATAACCAACAGACGATTACTCTCCCCGCCTTCAAAATCTTATTACAAATCACATGCTCCAAGGGGCCTTCCCCTAGGAATCGCTCATTTCCCTTATTCCCTCTCCCTCCTGCATCACACTTGCACTTGATTTGTACTCTTTATTCACCCCACCCTCAGCCCCACAGCACTTATGTACATATCCATAATATATTTTAATGCGTGTCTCCCCCTCTGCCCTGCTAAGTTCGTCGGGGGCAAGGAACATGTCTCTCAACTCTGTTACATGGTACTCTCTCAAGTGCTTACTACAGTGTTCTGCATGCTGTAAGCACTTAGTACACCCCTATTCCTAGCTGTTTGACTCGATTTTGTGTATGTGAATCAGGCATGTTGGGTTCCTGGGGGGAGGAGGAAAAGAGTAAACACATAGGTAGAGCTACACAAAAAGAAACAGAAGCAAAAACAATGAAGAGCAAAATGCATGAGTGTCAAGGATGACCATCTAATTTCCTGTGTTTTAATTGGAAGAATCTAAACTACAAAGGTTTCCCCAAACGTTTTTTTATTTGTTGGAATCATAGTTTACAAAGCTGCACACTTGGTGTTTACCTGACCTGCCCTCATAACTTTCCTACACCAGAACCTGTCCTCATTTCAGAGCTAAATCCAGTAAGGACTATTTCCTAGGAAGCTAAAAGCGGCACGCTAAAAGCTGCAACTTCCTGGAGAGTAGGGATCCTTTAACTCTGGTGTACTGTCCAACATGCTTGATATCAATGAATCAATCCATCAATCATATTTATTGAATTCTTACTATTTGTAGAGTACTATACTAAGCATTTGAGAGAGTACACCACGAAAGAATTAGTAGACATGGTCCCTGCCCATTACAAGTTTACAGTCCAGAGTGGGAGGCAGACATTAACGCACACACACACACACACACACACACACACACACACACACACACACACGTGTTACTGATACATGCATAAATTATAAAGTGCTCTGAATGCAATCGATGGTCGTTAAATGCTACTGACTGACTGATTAAAGAACTAGAATCTTTGAAAAGTCATTTTTCAATCAATGCCATGTATTTAGCACATACTATATGCAGAACACTGTACTATGTGGTTGGGAGATTACAATACTGAATTCTCATTCTGAAAACTTCTTATTATCTATCTGTGGCATTTATTAAGCACTTACTGGGTGAAGATCAGTTATATTAAGCCCATGGGAGAGCACAGCACCGCATAGTTTATAGACATGCAATGTTCCCATGTTTCATAATTTCTTCAATTATGCTTACTTATCTTCCTCACTTTCTTCATCCTGGTCACATGATCTACAGGACAGTCCTATGATGATAATCATTTTACGGTTGAAGTTGAGACCCACAGACATTCTTATTAAAATGTTTCTGCTGTCTCCATATATCTTGCTACTCTCATAAAGGGTCACACCACTAAAGTACATCCATCCCAACCCCCCTATAATGTTTATAGCCTGCAAAACCTGGATCCTATTAGGTTTCCCCAAGTGCTTAGTACAGTGCTCTGCACATAGTAATAATAATACTAATAATAATGGCATTTAGTAAGCGCTTACTATGTGCAAAGCACTGTTCTAAGCACTGAGAAGGTTACAAGGTGATCAGGTTGTCCCATGGGGGGCTCACAGTCTTAATCCCATTTTCCAGATGAGGTAACTGAGAAACAGAGAAGTTAAGTGACTTGCCCAAAGTCACCCAGCTGACTATTGGTGGAATCAGGATTTGAACCCGTGACCTCTGACTCCAAAGCCCGGGCTCTTTCCACTGAGCCACGCTGCTTCTCTAAAAAATGGGAGAGAGGAAAGGGAAGGGGGGAGGGGAATCAATCAATCAATCAATCAATCAATCGTATTTATTGAGCGCTTACTATGTGCAGAGCACTGTACTAAGCGCTTGGGAAGTACAAATTGGCATCACATAGAGACAATCCCTACCCAACAGTGGGCTCACAGTCTAAAAGGGGGAGACAGAGAACAGAACCAAACATACCAACAAAATAAAATAAGTAGGATAGAAATGTACAAGTAAAATAAATAAATAAATAGATAAATAGAGTAATAAATATGTACAACCATATATACATATATACAGGTGCTGTGGGGAAGGGAAGGAGGTAAGATGGGAGGATGGAGAGGGGGACGAGGGGGAGAGGAAAGAAGGGGCTCAGTCTGGGAAGGCCTCCTGGAGGAGGTGAGCTCTCAGCAGGGCCTTGAAGGGAGGAAGAGAGCTAGCTTGGCGGATGGGCAGAGGGAGGGCATTCCAGGCCCGGGGGATGACGTGGGCCGGGGGTCGATGGCGGGACAGGCGAAAGCGAGGTACAGTGAGGAGATTAGTGGTGGAGGAGCGGAGGGTGCGGGCTGGGCAGTAGAAGGAGAGAAGGGAGGTGAGGTAGGAGGGGGCGAGGTGATGGAGAGCCTTGAAGCCCAGGGTGAGGAGTTTCTGCTTGATGCGCAGATTGATCGGTAGCCATTGGAGGTTTTTGAGGAGGGGAAGAGGGGAGAGGGAAGGGGAGAAAGGAAGGAGAAAGGGGAGGTGTGTGTGTGTGTGTGTGTGTGTGTGTGTGTGTGTGTGTGTCTGTGTGTCTGTGTTCGCAGATACAAGCTAATCAGGTTGGATCAGTCCCTGTCCCACATGGGGCTCATAGTCCTAATTCCCATTTTTGCGATGAGGTAAGTGAGGCATAGGGAAGTGAAGTGACTTTCCCAAGGTCACACAGCCAGGTTTAGAACCCAGGTCCTCTGACTCCCAGATCCTTCCTCCATCTGCTAAGCCACGCTGCTTCATGACACCCTTTCCCTTCCCACGAAGAGCATGTATTCTGACGGGGATTAGACGCAACCATACTTAACTCTAGTGGAGGAGACTGCTGGGGACAAGTAGTGTGCAGGAGTTCCAGGTAGTGCTGGGGCTTCTAACCCTTTAGCTCCTTGAAGGTAGGGATTGTGTAGTAAGTGCTTCCCCTCTAGGAGCTTGGTATCTAACACGGGGTTTGCAGTCTATCCCTTACACACTTGCTTGCTGCAGCTGAAGCTTGTTGTTTCCGCTGCTCCTACTGCCCTGGAGCCTTCCACTCCCCCACTTACGTAGCCAGCCTGGTCTCAGCACTTCTTGGGGTCCAAAGCCCACTCCCCATTTAGCACAAGGACAGAAGGTTGAAGGCCCAGGTTTGGGGAGTTTGGGGGATCCCCACAATACCCGGAGGCTGCGTAGGATCCGCATGTGCACATTGGGCATCTCCTTTGGGTCAGGGCTCCTGGTAGGGTGGGAGGTGGAGCTCAGTAACAGGATTGCAAAGCAGTGGTACCTAGTGGAAAGACAGAAGCCCTGAGGATCAGAGAACCTGGGTTCTAATCCTGGCCCTTCCAATTTCCTGCTGTGTGACCTTGGGCAAGTGACCTAACTTTTCCTTGCCTCTGCTTACTCAACTACAAAATGGGGATTCATATCTGTTCTCCCTCCTAACTAGAGATGTGGGACCGGGATTATATCTGGCCTGATTAATTTCTATCCACCTCAGTGCTCTGAACCGTGCTTGGCACGTAGAAAATGCTTAACAACTACCAAAAAAAGTCCTCCTCTGTGTGAGGACACAAGGGCTTAGCTGGCAAACAAGAGCTGAAGTGGCTGTCTGAAGGATGTTTAGGTAGGGAGATTAGAAATTGATCAGAAAAGTCCTCCTGGTTAAGACTGTACCAAATATCTTTCATCTATCCTGTCTTAGTACATGAATGACATTGTTATTACTGTTGTTATTATTATGAATATAATTAATAATAATATTTTATTTGAGGCTATCAAGCAGAGCAGCATGGAAACAGCACTAGGCCAAAGAGAGAGTCCAGTGCCTTCAAGAATTAAATCAACCTTTAAGCGTATACTTATGTTCACACTAGATTTTAAGCTCCCTGAAGGCAGGGATCGTGTTTACTAACACTATTGTATTATACTCTCCCAGGTACCTAGTTGCCTTCTCAGGATCACACCTGGAGAGTTGCCAGTACTTTACCAGTCTCTACCACGGGAGGGAGAGTCAAGCAGAGGCATACCCATTCCATTCCTAGCTCAGGCAGTGGCAAGCAAATGGAAGGCAATCTGCTACAAGTCAAAACTCCCCTTTGCTGGACAGCGGTGGCGCAGGAGTAAGTCAAGGGTGGAGACACAATTTTATTGCTTGGAAGGAGGCACTGGTAAACCACTTCCATATTTTCACCAAGAAAGCTCTACAGGTATGCTACCAGAACGACTGTAGAGGGAGGTGGGGCATTCTGGGAGAGATATGTCCATGGTGTCGCTATGGGTAGGAAACGACTCAACAGCATAAGACAAGACAAGTTCCTATTCTCCTTTCAGTATGTGCTCAGTAAATATCAATGACTGTTTAAATTTGACAAGATGTGTCTTTTAAACATGGGGTTTCTCTGCTCATCCCTTTCTGCCTAGCTAAAATAATCCTGACTTTGTTGTTCTTGTAATCGGTGTTTTCCTCTACTGGGAAATTTCCTGGAAGAGGTAGTCACAAACAACTCGAAAGCACTGGGATATTTTTACCCACCAAACAACATATACACCTACAGGCATTATATAGATATATGTAGATGTAGTTGTAGATGTGCATTAAGGACACATATTGAGAAGTAGCATGGTCTAGCGAATTGAGCCAGGACCTGGGAATCAAAAGGGCCTGGGTTCCAATTCTGTCTCCTCCACTTGATTGCTTTGTGACCTTGGGCAATTCACTTCATTTCTCTGGGCCTCAGTCACATCATCTGTAAAATGAAGATTAAAATGGGGAGCCCCATGTTGGACCTGGACTGTGTCCAACCTGATTCACTTGTTTCTACGTCAGTGCTTACAACCGTCTTTGACACATAGTAAGTGCCTAGGACAAACCATCATCATCATCATTATTATTATTACTATATTTGGTAAACTATGTTCTACCTATGAAATAGCAGACCTTCCAGGACAACGTAGTCCTAGGGTAAGAATTCATCCATATCTTCTTTTTTCTTCATCAGTATCAATGGGATTTCTACCAAATCAACTTCAAGGTCACGAAGAGCCACTAGAAAGAATCAGAATATAACAAAGAAATGGATTAGGAAAAGAAAAGATATTCTTTGTTCAGCTTCATTAACCCCTTTCCCTAGGAACCAATTAGATAGCATTACTAATTAATGTTACATTGAATGGATATGGTTCATCTAACACTGTTGATAAGCTGCAAGATTAAATCAAACTTTAAATTTAATCAGATCATTTATTATAGCAACCACCCTTTTAGAAAGTTGGGGTAAGCGTTTTGGGTTCATATGGTACGTCTCAGAATGGTGATCTAACAAGAATTGCCTCACGTTTAAGTTTAACTTGGAGTTTATAGCCCCCTTAAGTTTCACAAAGATTGAACAATTATCACTCACAATATTGAGGAGAAAATGTGCTTATAAAAATCTACTCAATACGTGATCTAAGGACATCCAATTTCATGTATTTCATTTGTAAATTGTTCACTGTTGATTTGACTTACTTTATAATGAAAGCCCCAAATTTGATAGAAAATTAATTCTTCTTCTTCTCTCTCTCTCTCTCTCTCTCTCTCTCTTTCTCTCTCTCTCTCTCTCTCTCTCTCTCTCTCTCTCTCTCTCTCTCTCTCTCTCTCTCTCCCTCTCCCTGGCCGTTGCGCACATGCTCCGTTCCTCGCTCTATCCCTGGGAGATTCGCGCATGCTCCACTTCTCGCCTTCGCTCTCTCTCCCTCTCCCTCTCCGTCTCCCTCTCCCTCTTTCTCTCTCTGTCTCTGTCTCTGTCTGTCTCTCTCCCTCCCTATCCCTGGCCGTTGCACGCATGCTCCGCTCCTCGCTCTTTCTCTGGGCGATGCGCAAATGCTCCGCTCCACGCCCTCTCCGTTGCGCTCATGCTCCGCTCCTCGCCCTCTCCCTGGACGATGGGCGCGTGCTCCACTTGTCGTCTTCGCTCTCTCTCTCTCTCTCTCTCTCTCTCTCTCTCTCTCTCTCTCTCTCTCTCTCCCTCTCCCTGGCCGATGCGCCCATGCTCCGCTCCTCGCCCTCTCCCTGGCTGATGCGCGCATGCTCCGCTCCTCGCCCAGTCCCTGGGCAATGCGCACATGCTCTGCTTCTCGCCCTCACGCCCTTTCCTCTCTCTCTCCCTGGCCGATGCGCGCACGCTCCGCTCCTCGCCTCCATTGCGCGCATGCTCCGCTCCTCGCCCTCTCCCTCTCTGTTGCGCGCATGCTCCCCGGACCTCGTCATGTGCAGCTGCCCGCGCTCAGGGAGAGGTGTGAGAGGCCCGGTAGGGGCCGCGCGTGCGAGTAGGAAGCTGTGCAGCAGCGTTTATCGTTATTATTATTAAATAATAATAATAATAATAATAATAATAATAATAATAATAATAATGATAATAATAATAATAGTTTTTAAACCCTAACTTTGTTCTGAGCGCTGTTCTAAGCGCTGGGGTAGACACAAGTTTATCAGGCCGGACACATCAGGCAAGTGGTTTAGCCGGGATTTGAACCCAGGTCCTTCAGATTCCCAGGCCCATATTTTATCCACTATGTCACGCTGCTTCTCTAACATCCTGTAGGTTTTCATTCAACTGTATTTATTGAGCAATTACTGTGTCCAGAGCATTCATTCATTCATTCAATCATATTTATTGAGTGCTTATTGTGTGCAGATCACTGTACTAAGCACTTGGGAAGTACAAGTTGGCAACACATACAGACGGTCCCCACCCAACAGCGGGCCCGCAGTCCAGAAGGGGGAGACAGTCCACAAAGCAAAACATATTAACAAAATAAAATAAATGGAATAAATTTGTACAAATAAAATAAATAGAGTAATAAATACGTACAAACATATATACATATATACAGGTGGTGGGGGGAGGGGAAGGAGGTAAGGCGGGAGGGATGGGGAGGGAGAAGGGGTAAGAAGGAGGGGGCTCAGTCTGGGAAGGCCTCCTGGAGGAGGTGAGCTCTCAGTAGGGCCTTGAAGGGAGGAAGAGCACTGTAGAAAGCATTTGGGAGAATACAATATTCATTCAATTGTATTTATTAAGCGCTTACTGTGTGTAGAGCACTGTACTAAGCGCTTGGGAAGTACAAATCGGCGACATATAGAGATGGTCCTTACCCAACAACGGGCTCAGTCTAGAAGGGGGAGACAGACCACAAAACATGTAGACAGGTGTAACAATAAACACAAAATGAATAATGAACAGAACACATACGGGCTAACTGCACTCTACGATATGGGTGTGTTACAGACCTTCTGAGAAGTAATGAGACGCCCTCTTTCAGACAATTTTTTTTTAACCTGGGCTGTTTGAGGAAAGCTATCGCTCGATAACCAACGTCTTTCCTAAAAGTGTCCCCCTCAAACTTGATCTCTGCAAGTCCTTTACTGGCCCTCCAAAGAGCGACACCAGGTCTTTTCGGGTGGCAGTCATCATCAGGTCTCTGCCTCTGTTAGTGGCCACTCTCCTTTCTTTCAGGGTGTTGCTTGCATGGAACACCCCCAGCTCTGAAGGTCTTGCCTCTGCTAACCCTCTCATCTCCAGGAAGAGGCTGGCACAGGATAGGAAAGAGAGGGCCTACCTGGGTGGCACAAAACTCTGCCCCCCTTCCCACTCAGTGTTCCCTAGGCATCCCTAGGCTCGGGGTACCGCTGCAAGGGTCCACCCTCTTCAGCTCTAGTCGGCACATTTTTGCGTGTGTATGTGTAGTATTTGTTTGTCGCTTACTATATGTCAGGCACTGTATTTATTCATTCACTCGTATTTGTTGAGTGTGTACTGTGTGTAGAGCACTCTACTAAGTGCTTGGGAAGCACAAACCGACAACATATAGAGACAGTCCCTACCCAACAACGGGCTTACAGTCTAGAAGGGGAAGACAGACAACAAAACAAAACAAGTAGACAGGTGTCAGTGCCATCAGAATAAATAGAATTATAGTTATAGACACATCATTAATAAAATGAATAGAGTAATAAATATTTACAAATATACACAAGTGCTGCGGGGAGGGGAAAGAGGCAGGGCAGAAGGAGGTCGGGGAGGAGGAGGAGGAGAAGAAGAAGAAAAAGGGGGCTCAGTCTGGGAAGGCCTCCTGGAGAAGGTGATATCTTAGTAGGGCTTTGAAGGGAGGAAGAGAGCTAGTTTGGTGGGTGTGTGGAGGGAGGGCATTCCGGGCCAGAGGTAGGAAGTGGGCCAGAGGTCGACGGTAGGACAACCGAGAATGAGGTACAGTGAGGAGGTGAGCGGCAGAGGAGTGGAGTGTGCGGGCTGGGCTGTAGAAGGAGAGAAGCAAGGTGAGGTAAGAGGGGGAGAGGTGATGCAGAGCTTGAAGCCGAGCGTGAGGAGTTTGTGCTTCATTCGATTGTTGATAGGTAACCACTGGAGATTTTTGAGCAGAGGAGTGACATGTCCAGAGTGTTTCTGTAGAAGCACTGGGATAGATACAAACTAATCAGGCTGGACACAGTCCCTGTCACACATGAGGTTTATAATCTAATCCCCATTTTACAGATGAGATCATTGGGGCAAAGAGAAGTTAGGTGAGTTACCCAAGGTCACACAACTGACAAATGGCAGAGCTGGTATTAGAACCCAAGTCCTTACGCCTCTCAGGCCCGTGCTCTATCCAATAGGCCACTATTCTTCTTTTGTCCCATCCCAGCTCCTCAGTTTGGAGCACTGCGGTAGGAGACCATGTGGTGGTGGAAGGGGCGGTAATATGGAACATCCACAGAGAAGAATTTGGAACAAATCGGGGTTTCCGTGATGTTCCTGGGCAGCCTTCCAACTGTCTTCAATAATAACCCCTCCTGCCCTCTCTTCGACTCTCCCATCTTTCCGAGGAGCATCTCTGGAGATCTCCTGTCTTCTCTCATAATCCATCTCCTTCACCTGCACTATCAAATCCATTCCATAGCATCTTAAAAAAAACACTTGCCCCCTCCCTTTCTTCCCTCCCTAACAGCCGTCTTCAATGGTTTGGCCTCCAATGGTGTCTTCTGCACTGCTTTCAAACGTGTCCATGTCTCTCCTACGCTAAAAATACCCTCCCTTGACCACCCAGCTCCCCCCAGGTATCATCCCATCTCCCTCCTACCGTTCCTTTCCAAACTCCTTTATCGAGTTGTCTACACCTGCTGTCTCAAATTCCTTTCCTCCAGTTCTCTCCTTGACCCCCTCCAATATGGCTTCCGTCTCCTTCACATCACAGAAACTGCCTTCTCAATAGTCACCAATGATTCAAGCAGTTAGTACAGTGATCTGTACATCCGATTGAATGAATGAATCTCTGTCATGCCAAATCCATCCTAATCCTCCTTGACCTCTCGGTTGCCTTCGGTACTGTTGACCACCCCGTTCTCCTGAAAACATTATCCAACCTCCGCTTCACTCACACTGTTGTCTCTTGTTACTCCTCTGATCTCACCGGCCGCTTATTCTCAGTCTCTTTTGCGTGGTCCTCCTCTACTTTCCACCCGCTAACTGAAAGTGCCCCTCACAGTTCCAGTTCTCGGTCCCCTTCTATTCTCCATCTACACCCAAACCCTTAGAGAACTCATTCACTCTCAAGGGTTCAACTACCACCTCTGCGTGTTTGATATCTAAATCTACATCTCCATCCCTAATCTCTCTCCCTTTCTGTAGTCATACATTTCCTACTGAGCTCAAGATATCCCTACCTGGATGTCCTCCCAACACCTCAAGCTCAGCGTTTCCAAAACAGAACTCCTATCTTCCCATCCAAACCCTGTCGACCTACTCACTTTTCCATCACCTTAAACGACCCCACCATCCTTCCTGTCTCACAACCCCGTAAATTCGGCGTTATCCTTGACTCCTCTCTCTGATACATCCCATCACTAAATCCTGGTGGTTCGACCTTCACCACATCGCTAAAATATGGCCTTTCCTCTCCATCCAAACTGCTACCTCGTTAAACCAATCACTTATGCTCTCCTGCCTGGATTACTTTATCAGACTCCTAGTTGACAACCCAGCCTCCTGCCTCTCCCCACAGAAGCCCATACTTCACTCTGTTGCCAGGATCACTTTTCTACAAAACTATTCAGCCCACATTTTTCCACTCCTCAAGAAACTCCAGGAATTGCTCATCCACCTCTGTGTCAAACAACAGCTCCTCACCATTGGCTTTAAAGCACTCAATCACCTTGCCCACTCCTACCTCATCTTGTCACTCTCCTACTACAAATCAGCCCTCATACTTCACTCCTCTAATGCCATCCTTCTCACTGTACCTCAATCTCATTCATCTTGCTGCCGACCTCTTTCCCATGTCCTGCCTCTGGTATGGAATGCCCTCCTGCCTAATATCCCATAGGCAATTACCCTACCCCCTCCACCACCATTCCTCAAAGCCTTATTGAAGGCACATTTCCTCCAAGAGGCCTTCCCTAACTAAGCTCTCCTTTCCTCTTCTTCCATTACGTTCTGTGTTGTCCTGTCTTGCTCCCTTTACTCATCCTCCCTTCTAGCCCCACAGAACGTATGGACTCATCTGTCATTTCTTTTTTAATTCATATTAATGTCTGTCTCCCCGTCTAGGCTATAAGATCGCTGTGGGCAGGGAATGTGTTTGTTTATTGTTGCACTGTACTCTCCTGAGCATTTATCTATCGACGAGGAGCCCATGTGTTGGTGGTGCAGAGGGGGTCTAACCCTGATTTTCAACCACCTCTGGGCCCTCACTCACTGTTCACCTCCTCCAGGAGGCTTTCCCAGAATTAGCCCCCTTTTTCCTCTCCCCCGGCCCATCCCCATCCCACCTCCTTCTCCTCCTCCTCCTCATCATCATCAATCGTATTTATTGAGTGCTTACTATGTGCAGAGCACTGTACTAAGCGCTTGGGAAGTACAAATTGGCAACATATAGAGACAGTCCCTACCCAACAGTGGGCTCACAGTCTAAAAGGGGAAGACAGAGAACAAAACCAAACATATTAACAAAATAAAATAAATAGGATAGATATGTACAAGTAAAATAAATAAATAAATAAATAGAGTAATAAATATGTACAAACATATATACATATATACAGGTGATGTGGGGAAGGGAAGGAGGTAAGACGGGGGGGATGGAGAGGGGGACGAGGGGGAGAGGAAGGAAGGGGCTCAGTGTGGGAAGGCCTCCTAGAGGAAGTGAGCTCTCAGTAGGGCCTTGAAGGGAGGAAGAGAGCTAGCCTAGCAGATGGGCAGAAGGAGGGCATTCCAGGACCGGGGTATGATGTGGGCCGGGGGTCGATGGCGGGACAGGCGAGAACGAGGTACGGTGAGGAGATTAGCGGCAGAGGAGTGGAGGGTGCGGGCTGGGCTGTAGAAGGAGAGAAGGGAGGTGAGGTAGGAGGGGTCGAGGTGATGGAAAGCCTTGAAGCCCAGGGTGAGCTCCTGTATATATACATATATTTGTACAGATTTATCACTCTATTTACTTTACTTGTACATATTTACTATTCTATTTATTTTGTCAATTATGTGCATCTAGCTTTACTTCTATTCATTGTGATGACTTGACACCTGATCACATGTTGTTTTGTTGTCTGTCTCCCCCTTGTAGACTGTGAGCACGTTATTGGGTAGGGACCGTCTCTATATGTTGCCAGCTTGTACTTCCCAAGCGCTTAGTACAGTGCTCTGCACACAGTAAGCGCTCAATAAATACAATTGAATGAATGAATGAATGCTCGGCTCAAGCCCATCCGGGATGCTTTGGGGTTATGAACACATGCACACACATACCAAGCGTTTGGTACAGAGCTCTGCACACAGTAAGTGCTCAATAAATACGATTGAATGAAATAAATTCCAAAGCTAAAGATGAGAATACAGACAGGGGGGAATTGTTCAGAGTGGAAAGGAAAAGGATTTTTTGGTTGCAGGCGTTATAAGTGTTTCAAAGCATATTGAGAATTTACAGGTTGGGGGGTGTCACCCGTCGTCCGGGGATTGGTTCGTTCAGTAATCAGTGAGGCGATAGAGAAAGAGACAGAGAGAGAGGCTGGGAATGGATAGTCTGAGTTTTATATAAAATTTATTCCACGAGGTGAATTGAATTATTTAGTTGTTTAGGCGCAATGGATTGAGCTTCCCTATTGAGGAATGTAATTAAATTAGCAATACTCGAGCTTCCCTAACGGGAGGAACATAATCATACGATAATCGCGCGTGTTTGAGTCGTCTAGCTCTCACCCATATGCACTTCCCACTAGGGATGAATCCACTTACTTTCCCACACGGGATGAATCCATTCCATTACCTGCGCACGTGGCGGGTGGCTAGCTCTCACCATGTGCTCTCCCTACATGGGAGGAGTCCACTTATGATGCCCATCCGCAGCGGGGCATCTAGGTCCCACCTACAAACACTCACCTGTCCCACGGCCCTTTCTCTCAGTGTGTTGGTTCTGGTTGCAGAGCGGGCATCTGGCCTTCTGAGCAGAGGGCCGCTGCTGCTGCTGCTACAGCGACTGCTCCTCCTGCTGCTGCGTGTTTTGGTGTTCTGCCCCCGAAGGTGAGAGACCACAGGTATTTACATCACCTGTGGCTTGGGCCATTCCCGTTTCCGTCCTCTGCTTGTTCAATCTCCACCCCTTTCATCCTCCATACCTACGTTGATCGGCACGGAGGTGAGGGACACCTATCCTTCCGCCCTGCTCCCCTCTGACCAGAGAAGTTGCATCAGAGGTGGCATTTTGACCTCGGGATGGCCGATGCCCAGAGTCACCTTGGCACAGAGGGCCAGTTCCCATTGGGACCCTCTCCCGCTGTCCTTCCCCTTCCCTCCCCGTCCTTCTTCCAGGAAGCTTCATGAGTTCTGAGAAAAGGTTGCAAAAAGACAAAAAATGAGGCAAATATTAACATTAAGAAACATTTTATTCGATGGTGTAGTTTATACATTTACCTAGGGAAATAAGCGATGGTTTCAATTTAGAATAGAACTTGGAAGCCAACGGTGATTTAGAGCAATTTACTCTACAAAACTTTTATTCAGGTCAAAACCTTCACGATGCAATTTCAATCGGGTGAAATCCTTCAAGAAGATATGTCAAAGTCTGCCCTTTTCAATGGCTTATGTTTGACGTTTTCAGAATTGGAATTTCCAGATTGCCCGATGGAGCGAGCAAGGGGAAGAAGCTCTGGGGTAGAGGGAAAGAGAGACCTTCCGTGAACTATGCGAAGACGGAACCCAGGTAGAACAAGGGCTGGGGCGGTGAGGGGAGGGGGACGAGGTTTCCTCCGAAACTGAAGTGTGTATAAGTGACTCGCCAACTGAACTCCGAGGAAGAGGGAATCATGGTTTAGGCCTCCGCAGTCCGGGCTTTGCCAGCTCCTGTTTGCGGTTCATGCTGCCTCAGGTCCATCTCTGCACTCGTCAGGCCAGAGAGGGCAAAGCATTGCGGGAGGGGTAAGAACCGGAGCTTGCGGAGAGAACGGGACTCTTGTCCCCATTTCACAGGTGGGGAAAGAGAAACGGAGAAAGAAAGGGACCTGCCCAAGATCACGCAACAGGAATGAGGTCTACGTGGGACTGGAACCCGGCTCTTCTGACTCCCAGTTCGGCTGCTGCAAGGGACAGACTTTCTGCCATAATAACTCACCTGCGCCGACTTTGTTGCCTTCTTCTGGACCTTAGCCATTTCCTGGTGTTTCCTTCTGGTGCTCTGGAACCAGGCTGTAACCTGGATGGGGAAGTAAACAGAAAATCGGTTCAGTTTGGGTCAAATAAGTGTGTGTGTTTGTGTATTTGTGCGTATGAGTGTGTTTGTGAAGGAAGACAGGGAAGTTTGGAGACAGAGCGGGATCAAACCTAACTGATTCCCGGAAGAGGCAACATTTGGCCTCATCTTGTAAAACGAAGACGCGATTCAGACTCCTGGGAGCTGACGAACAACCACTTCTCCAGGCCGGGACTTCCCTTCCAGCCAGTTTAGTAGAGGCTCTTTCAATCAATCAATCAATCGTATTTATTGAGCGCTTACTGTGTGCGGAGCACTGTACTAAGCGCTTGGGAAGTACAAGTTGGCAACACATAGAGACAGTCCCTACCCAACAGTGGGCTCACAGTCTAGAAAGGGGAGGCAGAGAACAAAACCAAACAGACTAACAAAATAAAATAGAGTAGATATGTACAAGTAAAATAAATTAATAGAGTAATAAATATGTACAAACATATACATATATACAGGTGCTGTGGGGAAGGGAAGGAGGTAAGATGGGGGGATGGAGAGGGGGACGAGGGGGAAAGGAAGGAAGGAGCTCAGTCTGGGAAGGCCTCCTGGAGGAGGTGAGCTCTCAGCAGGTCCTTGAAGGGAGGAAGAGAGCTAGCTTGGCGGATGGGCAGAGGGAGGGCATTCCAGACCCGGAGGATGACGTGGGCCGGGGTCGATTGCGGGACACGCGAGAACGAGGTACGGTGAGGATATTAGCGGCGGAGGAGCAGAGGGTGCGGGGAGGGCTGTAGAAGGAGAGAAGGGAGGTGAGGTAGGAGGGAGCGAGGTGATGGAGAGCCTTGAAGCCCAGGGTGAGGAGTTTCTGCCTGATGCGCAGATTGATTGGTAGCCACTGGAGATTTTTGAGGACGGGAGTAACATGCCCAGAGCGTTTCTGCACAAAGATAATCCGGGCAGCGGCGTGAAGTATGGATTGAAGTGGGGAGAGACACGAGGATGGGAGATCAGAGAGAAGGCTGGTGCAGTAGTCCAGACGGGATAGGATGAGAGCTTGAACGAGCAGGGTAGCGGTTTGGATGGAGAGGAAAGGGCGGATCTTGCCAATGTTGTGGAGCTGAGACCGGCAGGTTTTGGTGACGGCTTGGATGTGAGGGGTGAATGACAGAGCGGAGTCGAGGATGACACCAAGGTTGCGGGCTTGTGAGACGGGAAGGATGGTAGTGCCGTCAACAGAGATGGGAAAGTCAGGGAGAGGGCATGGTTTGGTAGGGAAGACAAGGAGTTCAGTCTTGGACATGTTGAGTTTTAGGTGGGGGGCAGACATCGAGATAGAGATGTCCTGAAGGCAGGAGGAGATGTGAGCCTGGAGAGAGGGGGAGAGAGCAGGGGCAGAGATGTAGATCTGGGTGTCATCAGCGTAGAGATGATAGTTGAAGCCGTGGACACAACCTTGTGTGGTCAGATGAAGCAGCGTGGCTCAGTGCACGGGTTTTGGAGTCAGAGGTCATGGGTTCAAATCCCGACTCCGCCACTTGTCGGTTGTGTGACTTTGGGCAGGTCACTTCACTTATTTCGGCCTCAGTTCCCTCATCTGTAAAATGGGGATTAAGATCGTGAGGCTCCCCCGTGGAACAACGTGATCACCTTGTAACCTCCCCAGCGCTTAGAAGAGTGTTTTGCACATAGTAAGTGCTTAATAAAAGCCATTATTATTATCATGAAATGGATGATATGGCGTGTGGAGCAGGGGAGAGGAGGCAGATGGGAGAGCGAAAGAAAAGCATCTTGAAAGATGGATGTGGGATGTGGGCAGAAGGGCCAAGGAACCACAATTCTGCGTAGACGATGGATTCTTGGTACCACACCCGTTCCTGCTTCCTCCACTGTTCAACAGTGCACTCCTCTAGACCACTACCCGAGGGAACGCAAGCCCGCAGATAAGCAGGCTTCTTACCCGTGGAAAGGAGATCGCCAAATCTCCGGCCAGTCTTACTGCTTCAGCGGTCCTGACCTGATGCTTCATTTTAAATGTCGTCCACAAGGCTTCCGTGGTGGATTTGCTCACAGGACGATTCCGGGGGGGTTTTGTGGACCACCACCTTTTCCCTCTTCCTCTTGGCTGCGTTCCTTTCCTTTTCTTCCAGACCACCTAGCTCCCCATAGATCTGCAGGTACATTTCTGGCCAAGGGTGGGAAATAATCCCAGGTCCACCGGCCGTGGGACCCCTCGGACTCTCAGGCCGGGTCCGTGGAACTCCGCCTCGGCCACGGGCGGCCAATCTGACCCCTTCGCGGTACCACTTCCACCAAGTGACCCGGCCGGCCGGTCCCCCCGGGGAATGTCACGGCCGGACCCCGCCGGCCCCCCACCCCACGTCCGCACCCCGTCACCCCGTCACCCCGTCCACCACTCCCCCACCTCCACCTCCACCTGCTGGCCATCTGCCCACTGTCTCTCGCCGGCCGCTCTCCGACCCCCCTCTTTTAGTTTGGGGGTGGGGTGAGGTGGGGGTTCCCCATCTGTAAAGGGGGCCCCCGCCGGTTTGGTGGTACCCCACCGGTTTTGGGGTGCCCACGGCCCCGGGGTTTTTTCCACCATCCCGAAGAGGTTGGGAGGGGTCCCCCTCGATTTCGGGGGCCCCCTGCCGGTTTGGGGGTGCCCCCAGGTTTTGGGGTACCCCCGCCCCGGGGGGTATTCCACCGCCCCGAAGAGGTTGGGAGGGGTCCCCCTCGATTTCGGGGGCCCCCTGCCGGTTTTGGGGTGCCCTCCGGGTTTGAGGTACCCCCGACCCCGGGGGGTATTCCACCACCCTGAAGAGGTTGGGAGGAGTCCCCCTCGATTTCGGGGGGCCCACATGCCCGTTTTGGGTTACTCCCAGGTTTTGGGGTACCCCCGCCCCCGGGGGGTATTCCACCACCCCGAAGAAGTTGGGAGAGGTCACCCGCGATTTCGGTGTGCCCAGCGCCGGTTATGGGGTACCCCAATGGTTTTGGGGTACACCGGCCCCAGTGGGTAATCCACCACCCCTAAGAGGTTGGGAGGGGTCCCCCTCGATTTAGGGGCAACCCCTGCCGATTTGGGGGTGCTCACTTTGTTTTCGGGGTGCTCCCACCACCGGGGGTATTCCACCGTGCCGCCGAGGTTAGGAGGGGTCCCCGTCGATTTCGAGGGTCATCTCCCGGCTTAGGTACTCCTCTGCCTCCCGACGCTCAGGTTCCTGGCCCTGGCTCCAGGCCCTGGTCCTTCTGTGCCTCGCGGACCTTGTCTCCTTCTACCTCCACGCCATTGCATCTCTCTCTGTCCTGGCCCAGAGTCCCCTTTACCTCCCAGGTCTGGACCCCCTGTCTCCAGACTCAGGTACGCCTCTGCCTCCAGGCCCTGGTCCTCCTGTCTCCAGGCCCTGGTCCTCCTGTCTCCTGGACCAGGCCCTGGTCCTCCTGTTTCTTGGCCCAGGTACCCCTCTGCCTCCAGGCCCTGATCCCTTTCATCCTCCCTGCCCTGGTCCCCCCGGCTCTCAGCCCTGGTCCCCCTCTGCCTCCCTGCCCTGGTCCCCCTGGCCTCGTGGCCCTGGTCCCACTCTGCCTCTGCACCCAGGTACCCAACTGCCTCCTGTCCCTGTTCAACCTCTGCCTCGCAGCCAAGGACCCCGTCTCCCAGCCCAGGTACCCCTCTTCCTTCCAGCACTGGTCCCCCTCTGCTGCTCTGCCCTGGTCAGCCCCTTCCTCCCGACACTGGTCTCTCTGTGCTTCCCAGTCCTGGTCTCCTTCTACTTCCAGGAACTTGGGTCACTCACCGTCGCGCCCCGGGATCCACTCTACCTCCTGGCCTTGGTCCCCTGTTTCCCGACCCACGTACCCCTCTCCTCCTGGCCCTGGTCCCCCTCTGCCTCCCCGGCCTGGTCCCCTTCTGCCTTCCAGTCCTGGATCCCCTTTCTGTAGGGCTTTGAAGGGAGGCAGTGTGCTTATCTGGCGGATGTGAGGAGAGAGGGCCGTCCATATTTCACTCCGCTGCCCCGATTATCTTTCTACAGAAAAGTTCTGGGCACATCACCCCCCTCCTCAAAAAATCTCCAGTGGTTGCCTATCAACCTCCTTATCAACCAAAAACTGATCACCATTGGCTTCATACATCTCTATCCCCTAGTCCCCTCCTACCTTAACTCCCTTCTCTCCTTCTCCTGCCCAGCCTGCACCCTCCGCCACTCTGCCGCCACTAACCTCCTCACTGGGCCTCGTTCTCTCCTGCTCCGCCGTCGACTCCCGGCGACCTCCAGCCCACATCCTTCCCTGGCCTGGAATGCCCTCCCTCCACACATCCGCCAAGCTATCTCTCTTCCTCTCTCCAAAGCCCTACCGAGAGCTCACCTCATCTAAGAGGCCTTCTCAGACTAAACCCCCTTTTCTTCAGCTCCCCCTCACCTCACCCCGACTCGCTTCCTTCTCTCTACCCCCCTCCCAACCAAACTGCACTTGTGTAAATATGTATACGTTTATAATTCTATTTATTTATATTAAAGATGTGTATGTATCTATAATTTTATTTATTTATAATGATGTTATTGATACCTGTTTACTTGTGATGGGCCCCCCCCATGCACCATGGAAAGGTTGCAGATATTGTTTGAATGGCGGTCCTGTTGCCATATTTGGTGTGGTCCTTAGAACCTGCAGCCCACTGGCTGGGTCCGGGAACCAAACCAAATAAGGAGATAGACTCCCCCCAGCTCTGTACCAAATCTGCACCAATCCAGTCCCCACTGGTTTCAAATCTACCAATCACTGTGATCAGCAACAGCAGTATATAAGCCCGTTGTATCGGGCACTCGGGGCCTTTTTCCTTAAGGAAATGAGCCCGCCGTGTGCGTTACCCCCATTCGGTCTTTGGGGCCTTTTTCCTTAAGAAAATGAACCCACCGGGTGTGTTACCCTCTATTCGGTCTCCAGCCTTACCAATAAAAATGTATTAAAACTTTCGGCAGTCACATGCTGTCTGACTAATTCTTTAATCGCCCGGCGACTTGGTGGCCATCTGGAACAACGGCTGCTGTCATTCTGGTGGCCCGTACAGGGAGATCCAGTAGACGCGACTGCTGCCGTCCTGGCTGACCACAGCACAGCCTGAAGCTATCGGAGTGGTGAATTCTTTTTTTTTAATTTTTCTTGTCTGTTCTCGCGGAGGCACCCTCTAGTTCGTGGGTACACTAGTGGGGAAGGAAGGACAGACCGGGTAGGCCCGGGAAAACGACCTCTCGTCAGGAGGAAGTGCGGGAAAAGGACCTCTCGTCAAGAGGCGGTCCGGGAAAAGGACCTCTTGTCAGGAGGCGATCCGGGAAAAGGACCTCTCGTCAGGAGGCGGTCCGGGGAAGGGACCTCTCATCAGGCGACGCCTTGAGTTGGAGGGACCACGGCTTGGGCAAGTGGGACGCCACGCGATGCTCGGGCATAACCCGAGATAGGCACAGAACCGGAATTGTTCTTGTCTGCTCTCGCGGAGGCACCCTCTAGTTCCTGGGTACACTAGGGGGGAAGGTAGGCCGACCAGGTCGGTCTGGGAAACGGACCTCTCGTCAAGCGACGGTCCGGGTATTTCAGCGCCTGTGGGACACCACGTGGTGCTCGGACATAGCCCTAGACAGACACAGAACCGGAATTGTTCTTGTCTGCTCTCGCGGAGGCACCCTCTAGTCCCCAGGTTCACTAGGGAGGAAGGGAGGCCGACAGGGTCGTTCATAACCCGAAACAGACACAGAACCTCAAAAAAGGAACGTTTTCGATCCATTATCGGAAGTTTTTTTTCTTTTCAATCACCTCAAAAGAGGAATGTTTAAATAAGGACAAATTTGGTTTGGCCGATTTAAAATCCCGGTAACTGATTTTTTTTGTGCAACACAAAATGGTCCTAGTATACATTAGAGGATCAGGAGGTCTGGCCCGAATATGGGTCACTAAATTTTAATACCATTCTCTAGCTGGACTTCTTATATTGCAGGCAGTTAGAGAAATGGTCAGAAATCCCGTATGTCCAAGCTTTTCTGGCTTTGTCCCAGAGCAATGAGGGAAAGAACTGCCATGTGTTTTTCCTGGGCCCCTCCCGGGGGTCCAGCTCTAATGCCCGATTCCCCAGATGTACTGGATGATCCTCTCCTCGACCGGAGACCCCGGGAGGATGGCTTTCCATACCAGTCCACCTCGTGGGTTCTAAGCCCTTCCAGCACCCGGGGAGGCACACGCTATGCCCTCCCAGAGAGAGAGGAAAGGATACTCCCTTTGAAGGAGGTCACAGGGGAAAGGGGACAGATAGTACGGGTACAGGCACCCTTCTCTTTGAGCGAATTGGAAATGGCAAAACGGAAATTGGGACAATATTTTGCGGACCCCATGCACTTTCGGGAAGAATTCTGGAGTCTGACCCTGCAGTACAATCTGTCATGGGAAGATCTTAACCTGTTGCTTTATAGCGGTCCCTCGCTCCAAACCACAGTGGAGTTATCGGGGGGAGAGTACTGATAGACAGCTCCAGGATCATATGATTACATGCCTACTGGAGGGCATGGAGAAAGGAATAAGGAAGCAAGTTAACTATGATCGGGTCTGAGCTGTCACCCAAGACTCTACCGAGAACCGTGCCATGTTTAGACTCAGGCTGGCGGAGGCGATTCGAAAGTACACCCAGCTTGATCCCGAATCGGTAGAGGGAAGTGTAATTGTAAATCTGTACTTTATTAATTGGCTGAAGATATCCACCGAAAACTACAGAAGGAGCAGTTGGGGCCAAAACCCCCCACGAATCAGTTGATAGAGGCTACCTTTAGAGTTTTTAACAACCGTGACCAGGCAGCCCGGGATGAGAAGGACTGCAGGGCCAAAGTGAAGGGCAGAGAACAGGCCCAGTTACTTGTGGCGGCCCTGACCAAGGGTCGGTCTCACCCTGGAAGGTCGCCCAATGCGGTAATGGTGCTTGCCCGTGGCCCGGTGTCCGGGAAGCCCTGTTTTATGTGCCACCAGTCTGGCCATTGTGCTCGGGAGTGCCCCCAGGCACGGAGGCCTGGTCGCGGCCGCCAGACACCTGGACCGTGCCTCCTCTCCCGGGGACACGGGCACTGGAAGCAGAACTGCCCACTACTGGAGGCGAGCGCCGACCCTGAGGCTGGCCAGTTCCCGGCTATGGGCGTGTCCGAGAGCCGGGACTGACGGGGCCCAGGGAACGGCCGAGCCTGCGCAGGAACCATCTCCATGGCCGAACCCAGGGTGAGCATGGAAGTGTCCAGTAAGATTATATAATTTTCTTATCGATACGGGGGCCACCTACTCTGTCCTTCCCAGTTTTCGCGGTCCTACCCATCCATCTGGAGTAAGGGTGGTGGAGATCGACGGCATCTCAAAATCTTGTCGCCAAACTGCCCCCTACCATGTTTATACTAGCAGGAACTGACTTAGCCAAACGTTTTGCCTTATATGTAGTAGATCAGCGACAGCACGGTGCTGCTGCTCTAAGTCAATCCTTGGGGTCAGACATTCGGGCGGTAGCGTATTTTTCCAAGTGGTTGGATAGTGTAACCTCTGGTTGGCCAGCATGTCTCCATGCAGTAGTGGCCACCGCCATAGCGGTACAGGAGAGCAGAAACCTGACTATGGGCTAACCCCTTACCGTCTATACTCCACATCAAGTCCTAGCAGTGCTAGGAAATAGGGGCGAGCGTTGGCTCACTGGAGGCCGCTTGCTGCAATACCAGGCCCTCCTTCTTGACACCCCTGAGATTATCTTAAAGACCTGTAACTCTATGAACCCAGCAACGCTTCTCCCTCTCCCAGAAGACGGCGAAGGGGACAGGCCAGCCCCAGTTCATGACTGCCTAAACAAAATAGACGAGAGTTACTCTAGCAGACGAGAACTTAGGGAATTACCCCTTGAAAACGTGGATGCTAACTGGTTCACTGATGGGTCCAGTTACATGGACCAGGGAGTCCTATATGCAGGATACGCGGTAGGGAGCCTCCACGAGGTCACCGAGACACGGCCCCTCCCTCCAGGGACCTCCGAGCAGAAAGCAGAACTAGTAGCCCTATCTCAAGCTATGGAATTGGCAAAGGGGATGCGTCTTAACATATTTACTGACTCCAAATATGGCTTCCATGCCTTACATGCTCATGGGACTATTTGGAAAGAGTGAGGTCTCCTTACTGGCCGAGGCACCCCTATCAAACATGCAGAGGAAATCCTCCAGCTACTCGAAGCACTTTGGGAACCCCGGGAAATGGCTCTAATTCCCTGTCGGGACACCAAAAGGGGAATACAGAAATAATGAAGGGAAATCGTTTTGCAGACTCAGCTGCTCGACAGGCAGCCCGCACCAAAACCGAGGACACCTCTTGTCCCAGATTTTTCTGATTCTCCCCAGAAGGACACTCCATCACAGTACACCTGTGACCGAATTGGCGACCTCCGCCACCGGCTCCGCAGGGAAGAACACCAACCCATGGGACAGAAGTCAACTGAGGAACCTGACAGGGTCGCTGCTCCTATCTTACAGGCTCTACGAGAAATCACCCCAACCGTGACACCACCGCCATCTCGCTGTCGGGCTCACGGCCGGATTGCAGTACAACCATACGACCCTGAACGCATCTAGTTATGAGTTCATCGCCCACTGTCAGCATTAAGCCGCTCCAGAAGACGGACCATCAACCCTCAGCAATCCCTTAGGAATGAGGGTCGTATGTCTTTAGTGGGGGGAGAATGATGGGGCCCCCCCACGCACCATGGACAGGTTGCAGATATTGTTTGAATGTATGCGGTCCTGTTGCCATATTTGCTGTGGGCCTTAGACCCTGCAGCCCACTGGCTGCGTCCAGGAACCAAACCAAATAAGGAGATAAACTCCGCCCAGCTCTGTACCAAATCTGCACCAATCCAGTCCCCACTGTTTTCAAATCTACCAATCACTGTGATCAGCAACAGCAGTATATAAGCCCGTTGTATCGTGCACTCGGGGCCTTTTCCCTTAAGGAACTGAGCCCGCCGGGTGCGTTACCCCCTATTCGGTCTTCGGTCTTACCAATAAAACATTATTAAAACTTTCGGGTGTCATATGCTGTCTGACTAATTCTTTAGTCGCCCGGCGACTTGGTGGCCATCCAGAACAACCGCCACCATCACTTGTTTTGATATCCCTCTCCCCGCCTTTAGACTGTGAGTCCGTTGTGGGCAGGCATTGTCCCTGTTGCAGAATTGTACTTTCCAAGCGCTTAGTACAGTATTCTGCAGAGACTATACGCTAAATAGATTGAACGAATGAAGTGTAGTTTCCAGTAGAATCCCTACCCCCTGCTCTCCCAGCCCACACCCCTGCTGACCTGAGCTCAACTAGGACCCCACACAACCCTGTCCGGAGCCACTGCCACTTGTCAGCTGTGTGAATCTGGGCAAGTCACTTCACTTCTCTGTGCTTCAGTTACCTCATCTGGAAAATGGGGATAAGACTGTGAGCCCCATGTGGACAACCTGATTATCTTGTATCCCCCTCCCTCTCCTACCGCGCTTAAAACAGTGCTTGGCACATAATAGGCACTTAACAAATGCCATTATTATTATTATTATAATTATTATTATTGTCTTCCCTTCGGTTTCGGGTGCTCAACGGATGAGCCCGTCACAGGAGAATTCAATTATTCATTCAATCGTATTTATTGAGCGCTTACTATGTGCAGACCACCGTACTAAGTGCTTAATAATAATAATGATGGTATTTGTTAAGCACTTACTATGTGCCAAGCACTGTTCTAAGCGTTGGGGGAGATACAAGGTAATCAGGTTGTCCCACGTGGGAATCACAGTCTTAATCCCCATTTTACAGATGAGGTACATGAGGCACAGAGAAGTGAAGTGACTTGCCCAAGGTCACAGAGCTGACAAGTGGCGTAGTCGGGATTAGAACCCATGAATTTGACTACCAAGCTCATCAGGGAATTGTCTCCCCTTCAGTGTCAGGTGCTCGGAAACAACTTGAAAAGTGAAACCAATCCACCACCACGGGCTTTGGAGTCAGAGGTCATGGGTTCGAATCCCAGCTCCGCCACATGCCAGCTGTGTGACTTTGGGCAAGTCACTCCACTTCTCTGGGCATCAGTTCCCTCATCTGTAAAATGGGGATTAAGACTGTGACCCCTCTTTGGGGTAACCCTATAACCCTGTAACCTCCCCAGAGCTTAGAACAGTGCACATAATAAACACTCAATAAATGCCATTATTATTATTACCACTGTATACAGCGGGAACATTTTAGTCCACGCTTAGCCTAATTAAAAGGGGGATGGATCGCGACACACACTCACCGACACGCAATTATCACAAAAAACGGCTACCAATCCGACGGGCTTCCCCATCTTTCGGGAAGATAGTCCCACGCCAGAGGAGTTTGAAGGAGTCTGGCCCCCCGCAGCATGCCACCCGCAGCATGTCTTAGGTGCTTTGGCCTAGGCACCAATAAGGTGTCTCAGCACAGGTCTTGGATGGTTTTCATATCTTTGTTTCGCGGCCCCAGGGGAACAGTTCTTTCCCCCTTATATCGGTTTTTGAAGGGCCGGGGGGGAAGGGGGAGGCAACGGGAGTTCCCCATTGTTGCTCTGAATCCGCTGGGTCGGCAACCTCGGCGGCTCATTACCAGGAGAAGCCAGGGAGGACCGCGACCACGCCCACCACCAACCCCGTGCTGATTTACCCCTCAGGCTCCAACCGATCTGCCAGGCTTTCTCCCACCAGGGAGAACAATGTACCCGCTCCTCAAACTCCTCTGCAAAACAATCCGTTTTTCCTCATCCACTCCAGTGCTTCTCAGACTTTTCCGCAAAATTACTCAATTTCGCCTCGGGAATTCAAGTTCTCCCCAGACTTCTGAGCAAGATAGTTAAGTTTCCCTTCCAATTCCAGTCTGCAAGATAATTGAGTTTCCCTTCTGTTCTCCGCCAGCGGACTTGACATGACTGACTGTATCTTGTGCATACTGACAGTAATCCTCCATTTTGTGCAGGCCGATAGCAACTCCTTTTTTTTTCTATTTCATGTAAGGCTCAACAACAGAATGTCGTCAAGTCCAGTAAACAAGTAACACCTGTTTATGCAATGTTGTAGGGCTGATATCAAATAACTCAAGGCTGTGATAAGAGACCAATGAAAATTTACGACCATCCTGTCGGTCCTCATTGGTTCCCTTAAGTACCCATTGCTCGCTCGCGCGTTGCTGTAACTCAATGAAAGACACAGTGGGAATGGAACTCGGGGCTGCTTGTTTATTCATTCATTCATTCATTCATTCAATTGTATTTATTGAGCGCTTACTGTGTGCAGAGAACTGTACTAAGCGCTTTGGAAGTACAAGTCGGCAACATATAGGGACGGTCCCTACCCAACTGTCACTCGTCCCTCTCTCGGGAGACGGGCTGGTAGCCACCTTCCTCCTTTATTGCTGTAACTGAACTCATGTCTCCGAGTCATTTTGCCTATAACAATACTAATAATGATGATGGCATTTATGAAATGCTCACTATGTGCAAAGCACTGTTCTAAGCGCTGGGGAGATTACAAGGTGATCAGGTTGTCCCACGGGGGGCTTACAGTCTTCATCACCATTTTACAGATGAGGTCACTGAGGCACAGGGAAGTGAAGTGACTTGCCCAAAGTCACATAGCTGATACTTTGCAGAGCCGGGACTTGAACCCCTGACCTCTGACTCCAAAGACCGGGCTCTTTCCGCTGTGCCACGCTGCTTTCCTATCTGCAGGTCCACTGTAAGCTCTACATGGGATGATGACCTGATGACCTTGTATGTACCCCAGAGCTTAGAACACTGTTTGGCACATAGTGAGCGCTTAACAAATACCATCATTATTATCATTACTATCATTACCTCTACCACATGTCTGCAGTGTGACCTTAGGCAATTTACTTCACTTCTCTGAGTCTCAGTTATTTCATCTGTAAAATGGGGATTAAGAGTGTGAGCCCTATGTGGGACAGGGACTGTGTCCGACCTGTTACAGGGAGGTTGGGGAGGTTACAGGGTGATAAGACTGCCCCACAGGGGGCTCAGAGTCTTAATCCCCATTTTACAGATGAGGGAACTGATGCCCAGAGAAGTGGAGTGACTTGCTCAAGGTCACACAGCTGACAAGTGGTAGAGGCTCCGGACAGGGCTGTGTGGGGTCCTAGCTGAGCTCAGGTCAGCAGGGGTGTGGGCTGGGAGAGCAGGGGATAGGGATTGTACTCAAACTACACGTCATTCGTTCAATCTATTCAGTGCTTAATCTATGCAGAATATTGTACTAAGCGCTTGGAAAGTGCAATTCAGCAACAATCAATCAATCAATCAATCGTATTTATTGAGCGCTTACTGTGTGCAGAGCACTGTACTAAGCGCTTGGGAAGTACAGGTTGGCAACATATAGAAATAGTCCCTACCCAACAGTGGGCTCACAGTCTAGAAGGGGGACACAGAGAACAAAACCAAACATATTAACAAAATAAAATAAATAGAATAGATATGTACAAGTAAAATAAATAAATAAATAAATAAATAGAGTAAGAAATATGTACAAACATATATACATATATACAGGTGCTGTGGGGAAGGGAAGGAGGTAAGACAGTAGGGATGGACAGGGGGACGAGAGGGAGAAGAAGGAGGGGGCTCAGTTTGGGAAGGCCTCTTGGAGGAAGTGAGCTCTCAGTAGGGCCTTGAAAGGAGGAAGAGAGCTAGCTTGGCGGATGGGTAGACGGAGGGCATTCGAGGTCAGGGGGGCGACGTCGGCCGGGGGTCGACGGCGGAACAGGTGAGAACGAGGCACGGTGAGGAGATTAGCGGCAGAGGAGCGGAGGTTGCGGGCTGGGCTGTAGAAGGAGAGAAGGGAGGTGAGGTAGGAGGGGGCGAGGTGATGGAGAGCCTTGAAGCCCAGGGTGAGGAGTTTCTGCCTGATGCGCAGATTGATTGGTAGCCACTGGAGATTTTTGCGGAGGGGAGTAACATGCGCAGAGCGTTTCTTGACAAAGACAATCCGGGCAGCAGCATGAAGTATGGATTGAAGTGGGGAGAGACACGAGGATGGGAGATCAGAGAGAAGGCTGATGCAGTAGTCCAGACAGGATAGAATGAGAGCTTGAACGAGCAGGGTACCGGTTTGGATGGAGAGGAAAGGGCGGATCCTGGCAATTTTCGGAGCTGAGACCGGCAGGTTTTGATGACGGCTTGGATGTGAGGGGTGAATGAGAGAGCGAAGGCGAAGATGACACCAAGATTGCGGGCTAGTGAGACGGGAAGGATGGTAGTGCCATCAACAGTGATGGGAAAGTCGGTAAGAGGGCAGGGTTTGGTAGGGAAGACAAGGAGTTCAGTCTTGGACATGTTGAGTTTTAGGTGGCGGGCAGACATCCAGATGGAGATGTCCTGAAGGCAGGAGGAGATGCGAGCCTTGAGGGAGGGGGAGAGAGCAGGGGCAGAGATGTAGATGTGGTTTTCATGAGCCTCGAGATGATAGTTGAAGCCGTGAGAGCGAATGAGGTCATCAAGGGAGTGAGTGTAGATTAAGAACAGAAGGGGACCAACAACTGAACCTTGGGGAACCCCCACAGTAAGGGGATGGGAAGGGGAGGAGGAGCCTGCAAAAAAGACTGAGAATGAACGATTGGAGAGATATTCGGAGAACCAGGAGAGGACGGAGTCTGTGAAGCCAAGGTTGGATAGCGTGTTGAGGAGAAAGGGGTGGTCCACAGTGTCGAAGACAGCTGAGATGTCGAGGAGGATTAGGAACAGAGACAGTTCCTGCCCACAACGGGCTTACAGTCTAAAAGCGGGGAGAGGGTCATCAAAAGAAGCAAACGGGCATCAATAACATCAATATAAATAAATAGAATAATAGATATAAACCCATCTTTAATATAAATGAATAGAATTATAAATATATACATATTTACTCAAGTTCTGTTTGGTGGGGGGGGTTGAGCAAAGGGAGCGAGTCGGCGTGAGGTGAGGGGGACCTGAAGAAAAGTGGTTTAATTTGGGAAAGCCTCTTGGAGGAGGTGATCTCTCGGTAGGGCTTTGAAGGGAGGAAGGGAGATAGCTTGGCAGATGTGTGGAGGGAGGGCATTCCAGGCTAGGGGAAGGACGTAGGCCGGGGGTCGACGGTGGGACAGAAGAGAACGAGGCCCAGTGAGGAGGTTAGCGGCGGCAGAGGAGCGGAGGGTACGGGCTGGGCTGGAGAAGGAGGGAAGGGAGGTGAGGTAGGAGGGGACAAGGGGATGGAGAGGTTTGAAGCCAATGGTGAGGAGGTTTTGGTTGATAAGGAGGTTGATAGGCAACCACTGGAGATTTTCTGAGGAGGCGGATGACATGCCCTGAACTATTCTGGAGAAAGATAATCGGGGCAGCGGAGTGAAATATGGACTGCCTTCCCTCCTCACATCTGTCAGATAAGCACACTGCCTCACTTCAAAGCCCTACTGAAAACTCACCGCCTCCAGGAGGCCTTCCCAGATTGAGCCCCCGTTTTCCTATAGTCCTTCTCCCCTCCCCATCGCCCCGACTCCCTCTCTCTGCTCTGCCGCCCCATCCCAACCCCACAGCAATTGTGTATATATGTACATATTTATTATTCTGTTTTATTAATGATGTGTATATGTCAGGTTTGCCGACACCCTTATTTTTTATCTTTCTCTCTACTACCTAGGTCATGAAGACCCCAAAGGGAGTCCACTTTGAGGATCATGGCATGAAGCCATCCTCCCTTTTTCAAGCACCCACACTTTTATGGTTTTTCCCGGCACCTGGGCCATGAAAACCCAAATGGGAAGACTCAAATCGAGGGTTCATGGCACGAAGCCAGACCCGCGATTCCCGACACCCATGTTTATCATTCTTCATCATGGTGTGTGAGCCGTGAAGATCCAAGTGGGACGACTCAGATCTGGGTTTCAGGACATGAAGCCACCCCTCTTTTGCTAGTACTCATGCTATTCTTCTTCCCGGCACCTTAGCCATGATGACCCAAATGGGAAGACGCAAATCTGTGGTTAGTAGCGTGAAGCCAACCTCCCTTTTGTCAGAACAAATATTTTTAATCGCTCTTCCCAGGATCTGGCCCGTGAAGACCCAAATAGGAAGACAAATAGCTGGAGTTCTTGATATGAAACCAAGCCTCCTTTCGCCTGCCCCCATTTTATTTTTCTTCCTGGTGCTTAGGCTATGAAGAGCTCTCTGGGAAGATTCAAATCTGGGGTTCATGGCATGAAGCCAGTCTCTCCTTTTGCCAGCACCCCTACTTTTATTGTTCTTCCCAGTATCCGGGACAAGAAGTTCCAAAAAGGAACACTTAGATTTGGGGTTCGGTGTATGAGGCAGCATGGTCTAATGGACAGAGCATGGGCCTGGGAGTGCGAAGGATCTGGGTTCTAATCCTAGTTCCACACCTGGAATTGTCCAAGGTCACACAGCAGACATTTAACGTCTCTGTGCCTCACTCACCTCATCCGTAAAATAGGGATTAATACTGGGAGACAGGGAGTAGACCCAACCTGATTAGATTTATCTACCCCAGTGCTTAGAACGGTGCTTGACACATAGCAAGCAGTTAATAAATATCACCATCACCATGAAAACAATCCCCTGTAGCTAGCACCCATATTTTTATTAATCTTTCTGTTGCCTGCACCACGAAGACTCAAATGGGAAGATACAAATCTAGGACTCATGGCATGAGGCCAGTCTCCCTTTTGCCAGCATCCATGTTTTTTCCTCTCTCCCTGTTTCCTGGGTTCATGGCATATCGCCAGTTCCCCCACTTCCTGCACTTCCTTTTGCCAGCACCCATGTGATTACTGTCAGGCCCTGGGGCTCTGGGTTTTGCGGCTTGAAGCTAGCCCCTCTTTTGCTGGCACCCAAACCTTTAGTATCCTTCTTGGCTCCCAGGCCACGAAGACCCAAATGTCAAATCTGGGCTTCATGGAATGAAGCCAGTCCCTTTTTACCAGCACCCATATCTGTATTGTTTTTCCCGGTGCCCTGAGATTTGAAGACTCAAATCTGGGGTTCATGGCATGAAGCTAGCCCCCTTTTCCATGCACCTATATTTTTCTCTCTCTCCCTGGTACCCGGGCCCTTCCCTCAGGGGGATCACAAAGTCAGACAGGCTCACCTTTGCAGAGCCCCTGCTGTGGGAGGCTCACATTGTCAGAATGTCACAAAATCCCTGTGGCCCTGTCTCCAGGGCAGGGGCTCAAAACATCAGACAGGCCTACTCTTAAGGTGACCTTGCCCTCGAGGGGCTCACAATATTAGCCAGGCCACTAAGTGGCCTCACTGGGTTGGACAGGCCCTGTGGATGTCCCAACCTATGGTCTCTCTCCACTCCAGTCTATACTTCATTCTGCTGCCCTGATTATCTTTCTACGGAAACATTCTGGGCATGTCACTTCCCTCCTCAAAATTCTCCAGTGGTTGCCTATCAACCTCCATATCAAGCAAAAACTCCTCACTACTGGCTTCAAAGCTCTCCATCACCTTGTCCCCCCACCTCATCTCACTTCTTGCCTTCTATAGCCCAGCCCACACACTCCAATCCTCTGCCACTAACCTCCTCACTGTGCCTCAGTCTCGCCGGTCCCGCTGTCACCCCCTGGCCCACATCCTCCCTCTAGTCTGGAAAGCCCTCCCTCCTCAAATCCGTCAAACTAGCACACTTCTCCTTTCAAAGCCCTACTGAAAGCTCCAGTAGGCCTTCCCAGACTGAGCACCCCCTTTTTCTCTGCTCCCCCTCCCCTCCCCATCGCCCCAACTCGCTCCCTCTGCTCTACCCCCCTCCCCACCCCACAGCACTTGTGTTTATATATGTACATATTTATAATTCCACTTATTTTATTGATGATGTGTATATATCATTAATTCTATTAATTTATATTGATATTATTGATGCCTGTTTACTTGTTTTGATGTCTGCCTCCCCCCTTCTAGACTGTGAGCCCATTGAAGGAATTTCATCTTTCTGGAAGGAAAGAAGCTACGTTTACATTTTGTTGGTTCCCTACCGCTGATAAAATCCCAAAGACGTGTTTAACGGCAGTCAGCTGGGGCAAGGTGATTATTGGAGTATCGTGAAATTCTATTTATTATGACGATTTTGACATCTGTCTACATGATTTGTTTTGTTGTCCGTCTCCCCCTTCTGGACTGTGAACACATTGTTGGGTAGGGGCCGTTTCTATATTTTGTCGGTTTGTACTTCCCAAGCGCTTAGTACAGTGCTCTGCACACAATAAGCGCTTAATATATATGATTGAGTGAATATTTGCTGCTGAACTGTACTTTCCAAGAGCTTAGTACAGTACTCTTCAACCAGTAAATGCTCAATAAATGATTGAATGAATGAATGAATGACAGACCTACTGTCTGTCATTTACTGGACAGAGAACCGTAGTGAGCACATCTCATATTAAGGACATTTTTGCCTGCTAGGCACTGGGGGCGATTCAACACAGACAAGACACACCATCACTGTTTTTAAGGAGTTGACCATGTGATAAAGAACAGTGCTCTGTACTCAACAAGCGCTCGATAAATACCATTGATTAGTATAATTCCTTATAGCTAGCAGGAAGAGGAAGGTTTAAGAAGAGAGATACAGCAGGGGGCAGCCCACTGCAGCCCACACACACCGGATGCTTGCCTTCAGCCTTACAGGGGTAGGAGCAGCGGGATGAGCACTGCAGCTACATAAGGAGAGGCCCCTCGCCCACCATGACCAGTACCAACTGGGCACCGTTCGCCGCGATGAGGTCTAGGGGGATGGAGAGAACACCTTCCTGGCCCTCAATCTAGTGGGAACAGGGGAGACACAGAATGGACAGACCCACAGACACAGACAGACACCGAGCACACACCGTCATGTTTTCATCATTTTTTTAATAATGGCATTAATTAAGCGCTTACTCGCTGCAAAGCACTGTTCTAAGCGCTGGGGAGTTACAAGGTGATCAGGTTGTCCCATGGGGGGCTCACAGTCTTCATCCCCATTTCACAGATGATGTAACCGAGGCCCAGGGAAGTGAAGTGACTTGCCCAAAGTCACGCAGCTGAAAATTGGCGGAGCCTGGATTTGAGCCCATAACCTATGGCTCCAAGCCCTGGCTCATTCCTCTAAGCCATGCTACATACCCCCGTGCGTAAGAGGTCATCTATCCCAGCCTCCCAGGACCCTCAATCTCAGGTCCAGCAGTCACCCCCAACCCAGGCCTTCCCCAAGGCCATCTGATCCCAAAGTCTTCCTTCATGCCGTCTACTCTTGCATATGCTCTCCTGCCCGGCCTGAAAAAGCAAGGGCAGCTTTCAGCCTCCAGTCCCCCCCTTCCAACTCAGACCCCACGCCAGCCCAGCGGCAATATCCTGGAAACATCATCAGAACACCCAAAACAATCATCACCACCCCAACTCCTCCCCAGTTTCCCTACTGTCCCACACCCAGGCAGGGCACAATGTATACATGACATTAGCAGCGCCACAACCCATCAACATCAAGCACCTCTCCCTTGCCCCCACGATCTTCATCCCCACACAGTTCAACAAAATGAACATTTAAATCATTTCTGAAACGGTAGTAATCAACACCTCCTCCAACCTCCTCTTCACCCCACCTGCTCAACCCTGATAACCCCACATCATCATTATTGTTATTGTCATCTTCATCACCAATACAATAGGCATCAACAATTCCAGCAAGACCAATCCCACACCCCTCTAAAAGAGGGAGGGAGAAGGTGAAGTAGCCAAAGCCCCCTACTCATCAAAGCCCAGGGCAGGCCATGTTCTGTCTCCTTTCCATTACAAACTGGGACAATCCTGCTCACCTCCCCCTCCTAGAGGAACACAAAAACCCACCTGAGCCTTTGGAAGCCCCAGTGACCTTTTACCCTTGGTGGGCCCTAATGACCCACTTAGGTCTTGCGAAACCCAAAGCCCCATCCTGACCTTCAGGATAGCCCTTTAACCACTTCAAACCCAGGTTCCGCTGTCTCCCAGCCCATTAGGCCACACACAGCAGTCCTGGGAAGTAGGACGACAAACGCCTGGGGGTCAGAAGACCTTACTTATAATCCCGGCTTAGACACTTGCCTGTTGTAAAACTGTGGCAAGACACCTAACTTCCTTGCGCCTCAGTTTCCTCATCTGTAAAATGGGGATTACATAACAGTTCTCCCTCCACCTTAACCTATGAGCCCCATTTGGGACAGGAATTTATTCTGATATGATCACAGTGGATCTACCCATTACTCAGTGCAGTCCTTGGATCATAGTAAGCCCTTAAAATATCACAGATATTATTTTTAATAAATATTATTATTAATGCCACTTTTACAGATGAGGAAACTGATGCCCAGAAAGGTTAGGTGCCTGGCTCAAGCTCATATATCAGGCCTGTGTCAAGGCTGAGAAAATCAATCAGTGGTATTCGTTGAGAGCGTACCTGTGCAAAGCACTTAATACATTGCTTTGAAGAATATAATAATAATGGTAGCATTTGGTAAGCGCTTACTATATGCAGAGCACTGCTCTAAGCGCTGGGGGGGACACAAGGCGATCAAGTTGTTCCCGTAGGGCTCACAGTCTTACTCCCCATTTTACAGATGAGGTAACCGAGGCTCAGAGTAACCGAGTATGACAGAGTTGGGAAAAATGATCCCTGCCCTTAAAAAATTTACTGTCAGATTCTCTATCAGACCCAGGCTCTGGCCACTAGTCTGTGCCAACCTCCACGATTTGCCCATTTTCCCATTGTCAGTGGGGTGCACCCAAAACTTTATCTGTCCCAGGAGAGGAGCCAGGGTAGCAAAAAAAAACCCGACTTTCTTTTTTATGTTTTAATGATATTTGTTAAGTGCTTACTATGTGTCAATCAATCAATCAATGGTATATATTGAGTGTTTCCTATGTGCAGAGAACTAGACTAAGCAGTTGGCATTCCTTAAGCACATCTCTTTTGTCTTACAGTATTTGTTAAGTGCTTACTATGTGCCAATCAATCAATCAATATTTATTGAGCCCTTACTATGTGCAGAGCACTGGACTAAGCTCTTGCCCATTGTTGGGTAGGGACCATCTCTGTATGTCGCCAACTTGTACTTCCCAAGTACTGTGCTCTGCCCACAGTAAGCGCTCAATAAATACGATTGAATGAATGAATGATATTTATTAAGCACCTTTTTTTTCCTTAAGGCATTTGTTAATCATTTACTTTGTGCCAGGTGGATACAAGCTAATCAACTGGGACACAGTCCCTGTCCCACCTGGGACTTCAAATCTTAATCCCCATTTTGCTGATGAAGGAAGTGAGGCCCCGAGAAATGAAGTGACTTAACCAATGTCACACAGGAGACAGGTGACGGGCTGGGATTAGAATCCAGGTCCTTCTAACTTCCAGGCCGGGAATCTATCCACTAGGCCATGCTGCTTCTCTATTCTCCATTTCCACTGTTTTCCTAGAAGAATTTCAGCTTGGGATACCGCTCTGCCTGAGGCAAACAGACCTGGTCCTACACCCCACCCTGCCAGGGACCTTGTGCTCAGTTTGCCTGCCGATCAGTGAGACCACTGCATCTTCTCTCCTGGTTCTCCTCATCTCTCTGGCCGTTCATTCTCAGTCTCTTTCGTGAGCTCCTCCTCTCCCTCCCACCCCCTTACCGTGGAGGTCCATCAGGGTTCAGTTCTGGGTCCCCTTCTATTCTCCATCTACACTCATTCCCCTGGAGAACTCATTCACTTCCATGTCTTCAACTACCATCTCTATGCAGATGATACCCAAATCTGCATCTCCTCCATGATCTCTCTCCCTCTCTCCAGGCTCGCATCTGCCCCTGTCTTCAAGATATCACTACCTCGAATGTCCTCCCATCACCTCAAACTTAACATATCTAAAACAGAGCTCCTTATCTTCCCACCCAAACCTTGGCCTCTCCTGTACTTTCCCATCACTGTAGACGGCACCATCATCCTTCCTTCACAAGTCCAGAATCTCAGCATTATCCTTGACCCCTCTCTCTTACTCAATCCACATATCCAATCCGTCATCAAATCCTGTCGGTCTCCTCTTAACATTGCTACAATCCACCCTTTCCTCTCCATCCAAACTGTTACCAAGTTAGTACAATCCCTCACTCTATCCCACCTAGATTACTTCATCAGCCTCCTTTCTGACCTCACATCCTCCTTCTATTCCCCCACTCCAATCCTTACTTCACTCCGCTGCCCATATTATCTTTCTACAGAAACATTCAGGTTATGTCACCCCTCTCCTCAAATATCTCCAGTGGTTACCTATCCACCTCCATATCGAGCAAAAACTCCTCAGCATGAGCTTTAAAGCACTCCATCACCGTGCCCCCTCCTAACTCATCTCACCTCTCTCCTTCTACAACCCAGCCCACACTCTTCACTCCTCTGATGCTAACCTTCTCACCATGCCTCCATCTCGCCTGTCTCGCCGCCGACCCCTGACCCAAGGCTTGGAACTCCCTCCCTTCTCAAATCCGCCAGACAATTACTCTCCCCATCTTCAAAGTTTTACTGAAGGCACATCTCCTCTAAGAGGCCTTCTCAGACTAAGCCCCACTTTTTCTCATCTCCCATTCCCTTCCACGTCACCCTGACTGACTCCCTTTGCTCTTCCCCTACTCCCTGCCCCACAGCACTTGTGTATATATTTGTAATTTTATTTATTTATACTGATGGCTGTTTACCTGTTTTGATGTCTGTCTCCCCACCTCTAGACTGTGAGCTCGTTGTGGGCGGGGATTGTCTCCCTTTATTTCTGTATTGTACTTTCCCAGGTACTCAGTACAGTGCTCTGCACACAGTAAGCACTCAATAAATACAGTTGAATGAATGAACTTCCTCATTGTCACTGGCTTCCTCCAGGTGGTTTCCCAGAGCCCTGTAAGTGGAGTTAGGGTAAGGGGACAGCTTACAGCAGCAGCCGTCTGTCAAGCAGGCAAGGGGAGGGCCTAGTGGCACGAGAACGCGCTTGGGAGTTGGAGGTTGTGGGTTCTAATCCTAGCTCTGCCACTTATCTGCTGTGTGACATTGGGAAAGTCACTTCACTTATCTGTGTCTCAGTTACTTCATCTGTGAAATGGGATTGACATTGGGAGCCCCAAGTGGAAAAGGACTGTGCCCAACCTGATTGAATTTTTCTACCCACTCCAGTGCTTAGAAGAGTGAACAGTGAACAGTGATTAGAGAAGCAGCATGGTTTAACTTCTCTGTGCCTCAGTTACCTCACCTGTATAACGGGGATTAAGACTGTGAGCCCCACGTGGGACAACCTGATCACCTTGTAACCTCACCAGCTCTTAGAACAGAGATTTGCATATAGTAAGCGCTTAATAAATGCCATTAAAAAGTGCTTGGTACTTAGTAAGCACTTAACAAATACCATAATCATTATTGTTATTATTAAGGGGGCAAAGATCAGGGTTCTGGGGCCCTGAGCAGCAGCTGTCCATCAGTCAGGCAGGGGGTGGGTCAGGGGCCAGGTTTTACAATGGAATGAATGAATTACAATTGAATGAATGAATGAATCTACTCCAAGAGTCCTTCCCTGATAAGCCCTACCTTCCTCTTCACCATTCCCCTTTTGCATCACCCTGACTTGTTTCTTTTTCTTCATCCTCTGTCCCAGCCCCATAGAATTTTCATTCAATCATTCATTCAATCATATTTATTGAGCGTTTCTATGTGCAAAGCACAGTACTAAGCACTGGGAGAGTACACTATAAGGGCAAACAGACATATTCCTGCCCACAATGAGCTCACAGTCTAGAGGGGGAGACAGATATTAATGTACATAAATGAATTATGGATATATATTTTATATGTGCATTATATATGCACACAGATATAATAATAATAATAATAATAATAATAATAATGGCATTTATTAAGCACTTACTATGTGCAAAAGACTGTTCTAAGCACTGGGGAGGTTACAAGGTGATCAGGTTGTCCCACGTGGGGCTCACAGTCTTCATCCCCATTTTACAGATGAGGTAACCGAGGCCCAGGGAAGTGAAGTGACTTGCCCAAAGTCACCCAGCTGACAAGTGGTGGAGCTGGGATTTGAACCCATAACCTCTGACTCCAAAGCCCGGCCTCCTTCCACTGAGCCACGCTGCTTCCACGTGCAAGACATCAACATACATGCTGTAGGGATTAGAAGGGGGATGAATGAAGGAGCAATCAAGAGCGGCGCAGAAGAGGGTGAGAGAAGAGGAGAGGAGGGCCCAGTCAGGGGAGACCTCTTGGAGGAGATCTGTCTGACATGAGGAGCGAGGGGGTACCAGGTCAAAAGCAGGATGTGGGCGTGAGGTCAGCGGTGAGCTAGACGAGACCGAGGCACAGTGAGAAGGTCAGCACCAGAGGAACCAAGGGTGTGGGCTGGGTTGCAGCAGGAGACTGTCCATATCTATCATTTATTTATTTATTTATTTATTTATTTATTTATTTATTTATTTATTTGTTTATTTATTTATTTATATTAACGTCTGTCTCCCCCTCTCAATTGTAAGCTCATTCTGAACAGGGAACGTGTCTGTTATACTGTACTCTCCCAAGTGCTTAGTACAATGCTCTGCACACAGTAAATGCTCAATAAATGCGATCAGATGAATGAATATAACGAGACCACAAAGCCACTTCAACCAATCAATGAACCGTATTTACTGAGCGCTTACTGTGTGCTTGGGAGAGTATGGTACAACTGAACTAGCAAACGTTCTCCCTGACAAAACGAGCTAAACAGTCTAGAGGGGATCAATGAATGGTATTTACTGGCTGCTTTCTCTGTGCAAAGCATTGACCTGGGGGAACATACTACATTTGGTAGGTATACCTGTATTGTGAAGGATAATAATAATAATGATAATTGTAATGCATAAATACATGAAAATCTCTTTTGGGAATGTGGAATTCATTTATGTCTTTTGAAAAGCCTGGAAGATTTTTCCTGGAGATCCTTCTCTGGGCAGACGATGGGAAGGTATGTTTCATTCCTTCACTCCTTCAATCATATTCATTGAACGCTTACTGTGTGCACAGCACTTGGGAAGTACAAACCGGCACCAGAGACAATCCCTATGGTAAGGTCAAGCTTAAGATATGACTCATGAGCCTTCTCATCTGATCTTTTTTTTTCCTTTTTCTTACATTATTTGTTAAGTGCCTACTAGATGCCATGCATTGTTCTAAGGGCTTGGATCTTGTCTTACGTGGTCGAGTCTTTGCCAACCCATAGCGACACCACAGACCCATCTCTCCCAAAGCCTCCTGGCTCTCCATCTGCAATCGTTCTGGTAGTGTATCCATAGATTTTTCTTGGTAAAAATACAGAAGAGGTTTACCATTGACGCCTTCTGCATACTAAACTCGAGTTTCCGCCCTCGACTCTCTCCCATTCCGCTGCTGCCCAGCATGTCTGAGCTTTGACTTGTAGCAGATTGTCTTCCACTCGCTAGCCACTGCCCAAGCTAGGAATGGAATGGGTAGGCCGCTTGACTCTCTCTCCCATAGCCGAGACTGGTAGAGTACTGGAAACTCTCCATGTATGACCGGGAGAGGGGAAGTGCTTGGGTAGATTCAAGGTAATCAGGGTGGACACAGCCCAGGCCATGTCCCACATGGGGCTCTTAATTTTAATCCTCATTTCACAGATGAGGGAACTAAAGATCAGAGAAGTGAAGTGACTTGCCTAAGGTCACACAGTAGGCAAAGAAACAGCTTGGCTTAGTAGAAAGAACACAGTCCTGGAAGTCAGAGGACCTGGGTTCTTTTCCCTGGTCTGGCATTTGTCTGCTTTGTGACCTTGGACAAGTCCCTCGTTTACCCCATCTGTACAATGGGGATGAAATCCTACTCCCTCCTACTTAGACAATGAGTCCCATGTGGGACAAGGATTGTGTCCAACCTGATGAATTTATACCTACCCCAGTGCAAAGAGCAGTTTTTGGCACATACTAAGGGCTTAGCTAGTCCCATAATAATAATAATAATAATAATGATAATAATAATGATAATAATAATAATAATAATAGCATTTGTTAAGCGCTTACTATATGCAAAGCACTGTTGATGATGATGATGATGGCATTTGTTAAGTGCTTACTATGTGCAAAGCACTGTTCTAAGCACTGGGGGGATACAAGGTGATCAGGTTTTCCCGTGTGAGGCTCACAGTCTTAATCCCCATTTTACAGATGAGGTAACTAAGGCTCAGAGAAGTTAAGTGACTTGCCCAATGTCAGACAGCAGACATGTGGCAGAGCTGGGATTAGAACCTATGACTTCTAGAAAATGAGCCCGCGGTTGGGTAGGGACCGTCTCTATATGTTGCCAACTTGTACTTCCCAAGCGCTTAGCACAGTGCTCTTCACACAGTAAGTGCTCAATAAATACGATTGAATGAATGAAAGAATGACCTCTGACTTCCAAGCCCGAGCTCTTTCCACTGAGCCATGCTGCTTACCACAATTCTTAAATGGAGGAGCTGGGATTAAAACCCCGGTCCTCTAGACTGTAAACTTGTTGTGGGCAGGGAATGTGTCTATTTGGTATCCTACTGCACTCTCTCAGACACTTAGTACAGTGCTCTGTACACAGTAGGTGCTCAATTAATACGACTGACTGAATGAATGAATTCTGACATTCCAAGTTCCCTAACTGTGGATTGTGGGTGTTTCATTTTTTTCAGAATGTGTTTCCTTTGGATGAGCTAAAATTGTCTGAATGAGGAAGCATGCATTCTGCCTTTATTTGGGGGGGAAAAAACGGACTTTTTTCAATCTACCTCACAAAGCAGTAGATGCGAACCCATTTCCACTCAAGGAAGGCTGAAGCAGGGGAAGCCACCACTGACCTTTTCAGAGATGACTGTGGACGCCAAACTGGGAGTGCTGGGTTAGGGTCGGATGCCACTTGTCCGGTCGCCAGCCTGCAAGGTGGTCCCTCCGTGGGGCGGGAGACCCCGGACCAATAAGGCCCCCAGATTGGGGGATGACCCCAAGAATGCTGCGGAAGTATTTTCGTGCTCTGGTTCGGAAGGTGAATTTGCGCAGAGGTGATTCCTCTGGATTCCCGGGGGGTGGGGGCTGGTGGCTCGGTCTCCTGGTCACTTGGTCAGCCTTCTCACCTTCTGCAGTTCCTCGATGGGTTTCTACTGCTGGTTAATCGAGAGTAACTGCAGACCAGAGAGACAAAACCTGTGTTCCAGGAACCGCAACCCTGGAGAATACGTTCTGTTAGATCCTAAGCTTCCTAAACTCCTCATGTCCTTATTTGTAATTTATTTATTTCTATTAATCTCTGCCTCCCCTGCCAGACTGCAAGCTCACTGTGGGCAGGGAACGTTTCTGTTATACTGTTATGTTGTCCTCTCCCATGTGCTTAGTACAGTGCTCTGCACACAGTAAGCGCTCAATAAATACGATTGAATGAATGAATGAAAGTGTGCAACAAACACAAACTGATTGACTGACTGAGGGCAGGAATGGTATTTATTAACATTATTGTCCTCTCCCGGGTATTTCGTATACTGTTCTGCAGACAGTAGGTGCTTGGGAAATATTGCTGATTGATAAGTGAATAGAAAACGATTTCCCTTGATTTTCACCCAGAAAACAGTTCTCTGCTCTATGTAGGACAGGGACTGCGACAGCATGGCCTAGTGGACAGAGCATGGGCCTCGGGATCAGAAGGTTATGGGTTCTGACCCTGGCTCTGCCATTTGTCTGCTTGGTGACCTTGAGCAAGTCACTTCACTTCTCTGGGCCTCAGTTACCTCATCTGTAAAATAGTGATTAAGACCGTGAACCCCATGACCGTGAACCCCATGTGGGACTGGGACTGTGCCCAACCAGATTACCTTGTATCTACCCCAGTGCTTAGAACAAGTGCCTGGCACATAGTAAGTGCTTATCAAATGCCATTAAGAAACGTTACTTCACCTCTCTGTGCCTCAGTTACCTCATTTGTAAAATAGGGACTAAGACTGTGAGCCCCATGTGGGACAGGGACTGTGTCCAACCAGATTAGCTTGTATCTACCCCAGCACTTTGTACAGTTCCTGTCACAGAATAAGCACTTAACAAATAACATTTAAAAAAGTTCATTTGTTTCTCTGTGCCTCAGTTCTCTCATTTGTAAAATAGGAATTAAGACTGTGAGCCCCACGTGGGACATGGATGTGTCCAACCAGATTAGGTTGTAACTAAGCTAATGTTTAGTACAGTGCCTGACACCTAGTAAGTGCATTATTATTAGCTTGTATCTACTGCAATGCTTAGTACAGTGCCTGGCCCACAGTGAGTGCTTTACAAATACCATAAAAAACAAAAACAAAACGGTTGTTTCACTCCCACAGTGTCCCTCCTCATCCCTGGATCAGACTGGGATCATAAAGATCCAGGAGATGGCCTTTCTGGTCCACCTGCTCTCCCAAGTCGACCGGCCCACCCTGCCCAATAAATACGATTGAATGAATGAATGAATGAGCCGTCTAACCTCGCTGCCTCATATTATCATCATCATCATCATCAATCGTATTTATTGAGCGCTTACTATGTGCAGAGCACTGTACTAAGCGCTTGGGAAGTACAAATTGGCAACATATAGAGACAGTCCCTACCCAACAGTGGGCTCACAGTCTAAAAGGGGGAGACAGAGAACAAAACCAAACATACTAACAAAATAAAATAAATAGAATAGATATGTACAAATAAAATAAATAAATAAATAAATTGAGTAATAAATATGTACAAACATCTATACATATATACAGGTGCTGTGGGGAAGGGAAGGAGGTAAGATGGGGGGATGGAGAGGGGGACGAGGGGGAGAGGAAGGAAGGGGCTCAGTCTGGGAAGGCCTCCTGGAGGAGGTGAGCTCTCAGTAGGGCCTTGAAGGGAGGAAGAGAGCTAGCTTGGCGGATGGGCAGAGGAAGGGTATTCCAGGCCCGGGGGATGACGTGGGCCGGGGGTCGATGGCGGGACAGGCGAGAGCGAGGTACGGTGAGGAGATCAGCGGTGGAGGAGCGGAGGGTGCGGACTGGGCTGTAGAAGGAGAGAAGGGAGGTGAGGTAGGAGGGGGCGAGGTGACGCAGAGCCTTGAAGCCCAGGGTGAGGAGTTTCTGCCCGACTCCAATAGAACAAATTATTCCATTTCTTTTATTAATGATGTGTAAATAGCTATAATCCTATTTATATATTTTTGATGCTGTTGACGCCTGTCTACTTGTTTTGATGCCTGTCTCTCCTCTTCTAGACTGTGAGCCTATTGTTGGGTAGGGACCGTCTCTATATGTTGCCAACTTGTACTTCCCAAGCGCTTAGTACAGTGCTCTGCACACAGTAAGCGCTCACTAAATACGATCGAATGAATGAATGCCCAAATGCCACCGTGCTTCCTCTCTTCCCCACCCACACACCGAGAAGTGGCACCAATGCCCCTCTTCCCGGGGCCCAGAGGGCTTGGCAGGGCAGGGCAGGGCAGGGAGGCTGCGGGCAGCTGCATTTCTGATAGGACTGGGGTCAGGACCAAGGTCATTAGGTCAAGGAGCCTGCCATTGTTCAGCGGGGGACGGAGGGGCCCTTCAGAAGAAGGGGCGGAGGTGGGCCCACTACCTTTCGAGGCAGGGCAAGATCCAGGTTCTCCCATGGCTCTGGAGTTTTGGACCTTTTGAGGCTGAAGCCCAAGATGGCATCCGTTAGGAAAGATGCTAAGCAGTTGTAGTGTCCCCCTGAAAATGACATTTCTGAACTTCCCATAGCCCCCCACCCCCACCCCCAGACTGGAAGCTCATTGGGGGCAGGGAACGTTTCTATCAACTGTGTTATATTGTACTCGTCCATGCGCTTAGTGCAGTGCTCTGCACACAGTAAGAAATCAGTAAGTACCATCGATTGTAAACTCGTGTCTAGACTCTAAGCTTGTTGTGGGCAGAAACCGTGTCTACCAAGTCTGTTATACTGTACTCGCGAAAGCACTTAATGCAGTGCTCTGCACACAGAGAGAACCCAATCGATAGCAGTGATTGTTAGCTCGTCTCTAGACTGCAAGCCCGGTGTGTGCAGGGAACGTGTCTACCAATTCTGTTTATTGTACTCTCCCAAACAGTGCAGTTCTCTGCATACAGTAAGTGCTTGATAAATACCACTGATTGATTGACTGTATTGTTTTGTTGTAATCCCAAACACTACAGTGCTCCACACACAGCAAGTGCTAATTAATTGATTGATCATACCATTGATTGATTTAATTATGTTGTACTCTCCTTCAACCCCACCAAAACCCAGCAGCCCTGAACAGGAACTGAATCAACAATCAATCAGCTGCATTTATTGAGCACTTATTGTATGCAGAACACTGTACTAAGTGCTTGGGAGAGCCCAGTACGACAGAATTACCAGACGCATTCCCTCCCTACAAAACAAGCTTACAGTCTAGGGGGAGAGACAGACATTAATTAGAAATAAATTACAGATATGTACCTGCATGCTGCGGAGCTAGTTGTGGGGGTTGGGTAATGAATAAAAGGGCAGGTCAGGGAGATGCAGAAGGGAGTGGGAGAATAGGAGGGTTTAGTTGGGGAAGGAATCCTGGAGGAGATATGTCTCCAATAAGGCTTTGAAGGCAGGGAGAGTAGTTGCTGTATGGATGCCTATGGATGCCCCTTAAGCCACTGATACTCACCCTATCTCTATTCTGAAGCACGTAGGTTTCTATCCCTACACTCTGTCACTTCTCATACTTATCTACCTCCCTCTCTAGACTGCAAGCTTACAGTGGGTAGGGAGTGTGTCCGTTACATTGTTCTACAGTAGTCTCCCGAGGACTAGTGCAGTGCTCTGAACCCAGTGAGTGCTCAATAAATGCCACCGACTGATCGATTGATGGATTGACTGTCAGACAGGTTCTGGGGCCTGCTACTTACATGACGGCCATCTCGAAGAGAGAGTACACGGACACGGAGATGGCTCCCAACCTGGCGATGGTGACGATGGTGGCCAGCGGGATGAGCTGGGGAGCAGCCAAGGCACAGATTGTGTCGGGGCCGGGGTCAAGGGTCAGGTGGCCCTGAGGGAGCTAGGTTGGGGAGGCGGCAGGGCGGCAGGGCGGAGGAGATTGAGGAAAAAAAAAGAACCGGGGTTGGGGGTGGAGAGATAGGGGTAACAGGGAGGAGATTGGGGAAGAGGGAGGGATAGAAAGGGGAATAGATTGGGGGAGAAGGAGGTGGGAAGAGGAGATAGGACTAGATGGGGGAAGAAGGAAGTGGGAAGAAAGGAGGTAAGAGTAGCCAAGGAGAAAAATGGGGGACAGTGGGGGTAGAAGATGGGGAGGAGAAAGTAGGGGGAGGAAATAGGCATAGCCAGGGGGAGGGGATGGGGAGGAAAAAGTGGGGGGAAGGAGGTAGGAGTAGCAGAGGAGGAGATGGGAAGAGGATGTGGAGGAAGGGGTTAGGGTAGCAGGGGGAGGTTATGGGGGAGAAGGAGGTGGGGGAAGGAGATGGGGAGGAGGTAGGGCAATAAAGAAGTTGGAAAAAGGTAGGGGTAGAAGAGGAGGAAATGGGGGAAAGAGGGGGGAGAAAATAAGGAGGAGGAAGTGGGGGAAAGGAGGTAGGGTTAGCAGGGGAGCAGATGGTAAGAGGACATGGGGGAGGACTTTGGGGAGAAGTAGGTGGAGGGAGGAGATGGGTGGAGATGGGGAGGAAATGGGGGAAGAAGATGGAGGAAGAGGCAAGGGAAGGGGTAGCAGGGGAAAGGGACTGGGGGAGAAAGAGGTGGGGGAAGGAGGTAGGTGTAACAGGGAGCAGAGGAGGAGCAGAGGAGGAGGAGAGGAAAGAAGGTTAAGGTAGTTGCAGGGGAGAGATTTGGGAAGAGGGAGGTGGGGGTAGCAGGGAGGCAAAGGAAGTGGGGAGAAAATAGGGATGGCGGGGTTGGGGAGAGTAGGAGGGAGGAGATAAGGAAAGTGGGGGTGAGATCTCCCCCAGCCCAGTCGAAGGAACAGACGGGGGCAGGGGGAAGTGGGGAAGGGGCCGAGAGAGGGGAAGACTGCCGACCTCTTTCTTCTTCATCAGGATTTGGAAGATGCCCATGGTGGCCAGCCTAGGAGGGAGCAAGCATGCAGGGGAGAGTCTGCTCAGGACGGGCTGGGACAGGCGGCCCCCAGGGGAGCAGGGATAGTGGGCCCAGGAGCGAGGGAGAGGGGCAGGGAGAAGTAGAGGGGCGGAGGAGTGAGAGTAGCAGGAGGGAGCAATGAGAGAGGAAGAAGGGGAGATGGAAAAGAGGGAGAAGAGAGGAAATCAGCGTGACAGTGGAAAGAGCACGGGGTTGGGATCCAGAAGGCCAAGGGTTCTAATCCCAACTCTGCCACCTGTCTGCTGTGTGAGCTTGGGCAAGCCACTTAACTTCTTTGTGCCTCAGTGACCTCATCTGTAAAATGGGGATTAGGATGTGAGCCCCAAGTGGGACAACCTGATTACTATGTATCAACCCCAGCTCTTAGAACAGTGCTTGGCACATTGTAAGTGCTTAACAAAATACCTTTAAGGAGGAAGAAAGGAGGGAGGGTGGCCTTTGAAAATAGCTGTTGGGGGCAGGGAAGGCAGGTCGGGGGTGGTCTGTATCTACCTCAGTGCTTAGAGCAGTGTAAGTGCTCAACAAGTACCATAACTAAAACTATATTAATTAATAGGGAAGGAGATGAAGAAACTAAGAAAAGACTTGTCCAAGGTCACAGAGATCAGGCCACTGGTAGAGCTGGGATTAGAGCTCTAGTCTCTCTCTACTATATTTGTGTTAAAAGGGCATTTATAAGCACTTTGTGTCAGGCACTGTTCTAAGCGCTGAAGTAGATCCATGGTCATCAGGTTGGACACAGTCCATGTGTTGTATCCCCATTTTACAGATGAGGAAACTGATGCTCAGTGAAACGAAGTGACTTCCCCCAAATCGCACAGCAGGTAAATGGCAGAGCTGGGATTAAGACCCATGTCGTTATGATTCCCAAGCCCGTGCCCTATTGTCTACTGTCCTCTCCCAAGCGCTCAGTACAGTGCCCTGCGCACAATCAGAGCACAATAAATACGACTGAATGAATGAATTCCGTTGATTAACGAGTGTTCCCAACAGGGGTGGCCCTTCATTCATTCAATCGTATCTATTGAGCGCTTACTGTGTGCACAGCATTGTACTAAGAGCTTAGGAAGTACAAGTCTGCAATATAGAGATGGTCCCTACCCAAAACGGATGCCACCTGAGGTTAGCAAGTCACAGGTGGTGGCGTCTGGACAGCTGTATGCCCAGGGCGTGCCATCCTGAGGAGAGTAGGGAGGGGCAGTAGCAACATGGTTTAGTAGGTAGAGCATGGGCCTTGGAGTTACGAGGACCTGGGTTCTAATCGCGGCTCTGCCACTTGTCTGCTGCGGGACCTTAGCCAAGTCACTTCACTTCTCTGGGCCTCAGTTCCCTCATCTGTAAAATGGGGATTAAGGCTGTGAGCCACACGGGGAACAGTGACTGTGTCCAACCTGATTAATTTGTATCTACCCCAGCACTTAGAACAGTACCTGGCAAAGTGTTAGCACTTAATAAATACCGTAATTATTAGCATCATTTCCCACTAGGCTGAGTCTTGAGGGGCTGCCGCCACCACCACGGCAGGCTGTAACAAGCCTGCCTCAGATGGCTGCCTTAGGGATATTACTGCCATGCTGGGCTATGGCCACCTGTTGGTTCCAGGAGGATGGGTCCCATCAAAGACAACATCCCAGCCCCAAACACTGGTCCCCCCCCATCCCCGAATCAAATCAGTCACTCACCAGACAACACCCAGGTAGAGCAGGATAAGTCGGCCACGGACAGGGATTCACTACAGGCCTCCACAGCCCTCTCAGTGTCCCAGCTGCCAGTGGTTTCAAGAACCTTCTCCCTCCTTTGGACGGTACTAAGGGGAGAGGGGAGACTGGGCCAGTTCCCCAACCCCTGTCCACTATTCTCCACCATCAGATGGAAAACTTAGGAACTCTGGGTTTTGTCACTCGATTCCAAGAAACCTCCTTGGGCGCATTTGATGGCTGAACTCCAAGGAGCCCAAGTGGAAGTTTCTACCTCCCCCTGCCTCCTCACCAGAGCAACCCCCTGCCCGACTATGGTATATTCTCAATCTCCCTTTCTCCCGGCCCCCAAAACCCAACAGACATTCGCTCCACTGGTGTGAGTGGGGGGCCTCTCTCACCACACTGCTTCCTCTGAGCCCATCCCCTAACTGTGGGTGTCCCTTAAGTTTCAGTTTTGGGTCCCTGTCTTTTCTCCATGTACGCTCCCTTGGAAAATTCATTCGCTCACACAGCTTCAACTATCACCTCTATGCTGATGACACCCAAATCTACAACTCCAGCCCTGATCTCACTCCTTCTCTGCAGTCTTGCATTTCCTCCTTACTTCAAGGATGTCCTCTCGTCACCTCAAACTTAGTATGGTTAAAACTGAACTTTTCTTCCCCCACGAACTCTGTCCTCCTGCTCACTTTCCCATCGCTGCCGACGGCACCACCATCCTTCCTGTCTCTCAAGCCCATAACCTTTGTATTATCCTTGACTCCTCTCTCATTCCACCCACATATTCAAGTCATCACTAAATCCTGTCAGTTCTACCTTCCCAACCTTGCCAAAAGTCACCCCTTCCTCTCCATCCAAACTACCACATTAATTCAAGCACTTATCGTAGCCCGCCTAGATTACTGTATCAGCCTCCTTGCTGACCTCCCTGCCTCCAGTCTCTGCCCAATCCTGTCCATACTCCATTCTGCTCCCCGAATCATTTTCCTTCAAAAACATTCAGATCTTGTTTCCCCAATAGAAACTGTAGAGGTTGCCCATCTACCTCCACAACAAACAAAAACTCATCATTTGTTTTAAAGCACTTAATCGCCTTGCCCCCCCACCTCACCTTGTTACTCTCCTCCAACCCAGCTTGTAAATTTGTTCCTCTGTTGCTAACCTTCTCACTGTACCTCGATCTCATTTCTCTCGCTGCCGACTCACCCACAGCCTATCTCTGGCCTGGAAACTCCCTTCCTCCTTTCATACAGATAATTGCTCTCCCTCACTTCAAAGCTTTATCGAAAGCCCATCTCCAACAGGAAGCTTTCCCTGACTGAGCCCTTTTCTTCCACTCCCTTCTTTTCCACTCATAGTTGCTCCCTCACTCATCCTATCTCCCTTTCCCATGGCACATATGTATATATCTGTAATTTATTTGTCTATTTATATTAATGTCTGCCTCCCCCTATAGACCGTGAGCTCGGTTGTAGGCAGGGTATGTGTTTGATGGTATATTGTCCTCTCCCAAACATTTAGCACAGTGTTTTTCATATAGTAACCACTCAATAAATATGGTTAATAATACAACACTCTGCTGCGTGACCTTGGGCAAGTCACTTCAGTTTTCTTTGGCTCAGTCACCTCATCTGTAAAATGGAGATGAAGATCGTGAGCTAAGGCAGGACAGGAACTGTGTCCGATCTGATCAGCTTGGACCTATCCCAGCGTTTAGTACAGTGCCTGGTACATAGTATGTGGTTGCCTACCAACCTTTGTATCAAGCAAAGACTCCTATTGGCTTCAAAGCACTCTATCACCTCGCCCCCTCCTACCTCACCTCCCTTCTCTTCTTCTACATCCCAGCCCGCACACTCCACTCCTCTGGTGCCGTTTACCTTCTCACCAAACTAGCAGGCACACAGTATGGCTTACAGACCCACTGAGACCAAGGACTCTTCAAGCCGTTAACAGGGGTCAACAGCTTTTGAGCACTTACTGTGTCACCCACTGTCCCACTGAGTCATGTAAAATCCATTTGGCTCATACACAAGTGGAACATTTGACACCAGCAAAATGGGATCATGTTTGAATCTTGGGAAAAAAAATGACAATGCTCAAAATTGGACAAGATGATAAAACACCCACTCCTTAGGAGAAAAAGCATGGGTAAGCACCAAGAGGAAAAGTGTGGCCTAGAGGAAAGAGCATGGATTTGGGATTAAGAGGCCCTGGGTTAGAATCCCAGCTCCGCCACCTGCCCGCTGCGGGACCTTTGGCAAGTTCATTAAGCAACTGTACTTACTAAGCACTTACTGTGTGCAGAGCACTGTGCTAAGTGCTTGGGAGAGTACAATCAAACAGAGCTGATAGTCACGTTCCTGTAACATCTCTGTGCATCAGATTCCTCATCTGGAAAGTGGGGATTAAGTTCCCGTTCTCCCTCCAATTTAGACTGAGATCCCTTCAAAGCTCTACTGAGAGCTCACCTCCTCCAGGAGGCCTTCCCAGACTGAGCCCCCTCCTTCTTCTTCCCCTCCTGCCCCTCACCATCCCCCCAGCCTTACCTCCTTCCCCTCCCCCCAGCACCTGTACATTTGTATATATGTTTGTACATATTTATTACTCCATTCATTTATTCATTTTATTTGTACATATTTATTCTATTTATTTTATTTTGTTAATATGTTTTGTTTTGTTCTCTGTCTTCCCCTTCTAGACTGTGAGCCCACTGTTGGGTAGGGACCGTCTCTACATGTTCCCCACTTGTACTTTCCAAGCGCTTAGTACAGTGTTCTGCATCTGCACACAGTAAGCGCTCAATAAATACGATTGAATGAATTTATCTGAATGGGATAGGGTCTGTGTCCACCTTGATTTTCTTTTATCTACCCCAGGGCTTAGGTACGGTGCTTGGCACACAATAAGGGCTTAATAAATACCATCATCATGATTACTTCTCCTCTGCTTCCAGACCCTGGCCGGCCTCTGCCTCTCTGACCCGGTCGCCCCCCGGCTCTCGGCCCTGGTTCCCCTCTGCTTCTCAGCCGTAGTCCCACTGTCTCCTGGCACAAGTACTGTTCTGCCTCCCAGCCCCAGGCCCCATGTCTCCAGGCCCAGGTACTCTTCTGCCTCGCATCTCTGGTCCCCTGTCTAACGGACCTTGTCCCCCTCTGCCTCTCTGACCTTGTCCCCCACCCTACTTGACACTGGTCCCCCTTTGCGTCCCGGCCCAGGTACCCCACTGCCTCCTGACCCTGGTCCCCCTCTACCTCCCGGCCCTGGTCCACCATCTACCGGCCCAGGTACTCCTCTGTCTCCCGGCCCAGGTCCCCCTCTGCCTCCCGGCCCATGTCACCCCCAGCCACCAGGTCCTGGTCCCCCTCTGCCTCCCTGCCCTCGTTCCCCTGTGCCTGACGGCCCTAGTTCCCCTTCAGTTCCTAGAAGCGGGGGGACAAGGGCAGGGAAGCAGAGGAACAAATCTGCCCACAGTATCTGGTCTCCGATTCCCGGCCCAGGTCCCCCTCTGCCTTCGCACCCTGGTGCCCCGTCTCCCGGCCCAAGTACCCTCTGCCTCCTGGCCCTGGTCCCCCTCTGCCTCCAGGACCTGGTCCCCCTCTGGCTCGCTGCCCTTGTCCCCCAAAGCTTCTCGGCCCTGGTCCCCATTTGCCATACGGCCCAGGTACCCCTCTGCCTCCGGGCCCTGGTCCCCCTCATCCCCCCAGCCCTGATCCTGTGACTCCTGGCTCAGGTACCCCTCTGCCTCCCGGACCTGGTCCCCCACTGCCTCCCTGCCCTGGTCACCCTCCGCCTCCCGACCTGGGTTCCCCCGACCTCCCGGCCCTGGTCCCCCAGCCTCAAGAACCAGGTACCCCTCTGCCTCCTGGCCCTGGTCCACTGTCTCCTGGTCTAGGTACCCCTCTTCCTCCTGGCCATGGTGCCCCTCGGCCAACCCGCCGTGGTCCCCATCTGCCTCCCGGCCCAGGTACCCCTCTACCTCCCGGCACTGGTCCTCCTGTCTCCCAGTTCAGGTACCCCTCGGCCTCCTGCCCTTGGTCCGCCCCTGCAACCCCGCCCTGGTCCCCCTGACACCCGGACCTGGTTACTCTGTGCCTACCGGCCCTAGTCCCCCAGGGCCTCCCGGACTTGGTTTCTTCTACCTCCAAGCCCTTGGGTGAGTCTCCTCTATATGCCGGCCCTGGTCCCATGTCACCCGGCCTAGGTACCTCTCTGCCTCTTGGACTAGGTCCCCCTCTGCCTACCCGCCCTGGTCCCAATCTGCCTCTCGGCCCTGGTTCCCCTGTATTCCGGCCAGGGTACCCCTCTGCCTCCTAGCCCTGATCCCTCTCTGCCTCCAGGCCCTGATCCCCCTCGGCATCCCTGTCTTTGTCGCCCCCACTTCTTTGCTCTTGTCACCTTTTGCCTCCAAGGCCAGGTACCCCTCTGCCTCCCTGCCCTGGTCCCCCATCTCCGGGCCCAGGAACACCTCGGCCTCCTTCCCTGGTCTCCTTCTACCTCCTGGCCCTGATCTCCTTCTGCTTCGCTGCAATGGTCCCCCTCTGCCTCCCGGCCCTGGACACTCTGTGCCAACCGCCCCTGGTCTCTTTCTGCCTCCAGGCCCTTCTTTCTCTCTCCATCCCGGACTTGGGTCACCTTTAGCTCCAGGCCCTGGTCCCGCTGTCTCCCGGCATAGGGACCCCTCTGCCAGCTAGCCCTAATCGACTTCTGCCACCCTGCCCTGGTCCCCCTTTATCTCTCAGCCCTGGTCCCTCTGTGGCTTCGGGCCCTGGTCTCCTTTTAGTTCATTAAATCGTATTTATTGAGCGTTTACTGTGTGCAGAACACTGTGCTAAGCGCCTCCCGGCCCTGGTCCCCCTGTCTCTCGGCCCAGGTAAACCTCTGCCTCCCCGAAATGCCCCCCCCCCCCCCGCTACTCGACCCTGGTCCCCGTTTGCCTACTGGCTCAGGTACCCCTCTACCTCCTGGCACTGGTTCCCCTCTACTTCCCGGCCCAGGTCCACCATCTACTAGCCCGGGTACGCCTCTGCCTCCCTACCCTAGTCCCTCCCCACCTCGACCCCTTGGCCCTGGTCTCCTCTGCCACCCTGCTCTGGTCCCCCTCTGCCTCCCGTCCCTGGTTACCCTGTGCCTGACAGCGCTAGTTCCCCTTTAGTTCCAAGAAGCGGGGGGACAAGGGCAGGGAGGCAGAGGAATCAATCTGTCCACAGGACCTGGTCCCGGTTTCCCGGCCCTGGTCCCCCTCTGCCTCCCGACCATGGTCCCCCATCTCCCAGCCCAAGTACCCCTCTGCCTCCTGGCCCTGGTCGCCCTCTGTCTCCAGGACCTGGTCCCCTCTGACTCCTGCCCTTGTCTCCCGCCCACGTCTCGGCCCTGGTCCCCTTTTGCCTTGCTGCACATGTACCCCTCTGCCTCCGGGCCCTGGTCCCCCTCATCTTCCCAGACCTGAACCCCCGTCTCCTGGCCCAGGTACCCCTCTGTCTGCTGGCCCTGGTCCCCACTGACTCCCTGCCCTGGTCCCCCTCTGCCTTCCGGCCCTGGGTCCCCTCCATCTTCCGGCCATGGTCCCTCTGCGGCCTAGCCCTAGTCCCTCTATGCCTCTCCGCCCTGGTCCCCCTCTGCCTCCCTGCCTTGGTCGCCCCTTGCCTTAAGTCCCTGGTCCCCTCTGAATTTCGGCCCTAGTTCTCCTTTACTTCTGAGAAGCCGGGGGTACAAGGGCAGGGTGGCAGTGGTACCACTCTTCCTGCCGGCTTATTCGCCATTTCCCAGCTCTAGTCCCCCTCTGCCTCACGGCACTGGTCTCCCTCTGCCTCCCGGCCCTGGTCCCCCTCTGCCTCCTGGCTCTGATCCCCCTCTGCCTTCCGGGCCCTGATCCCCCTCCGCCTTCCCGCCCTGGTCCCCCTCTGCTTCACGACCCTGGTACGCCTCTGCCTCTCTGACCTGGTCACCCGCTGCCTCTCAGGGCTGGTTCCCCTCTGCTACTCAACCCTAGTCTCCCTGTCTCCCGGCACAGGTACCACTCTGACTCTCAGCCCTGGTCCCCCTGTCTCCCGGCCCTGGCCGCCTTGTCTACTGGCCCTGGTCCTCCTCTTTCTCCCGGTCTTGGTCGCCCTCTGCCTCCCTGACCTTGTCACACCGCTTCTCGGCCCAGATACCCCTCTGCCTCCCGGCCCTGGTTCCCCTCTGCTTCCCGTCCCAGGTTCCCCGTCTACATGCCCGGGTACCTCTCTGCCCCCGGACACTGGTCACCCATTAATTCATTCAATCGTATTTATTGAGCGCTTACAGTGTGCACAGCACTGTACTAAGCCTTTGGGAAGTACAAATGTGCAACACATAGAGACGGTCCCTACCCACTAATGGGCCTCCCAGCCCTAGTGCCCCATCTCCCGGTCCCTTTGGGCCTCCCGGCCCTGGTCTCCCACCACCTCCAGGCCACTGGGTCTCTCTCTGTCCCGGCCATTGGTCCCCTCTACCTCCATGCCCTGATCCCCCTGTTCTGCCAGCCCTGGCCTCCCTCTACCTTCCAGCCCTGGTCCCCCTGTCTCCCGGCCCAGGTATCCATCTGCCTCCCTGCCCTGGTCCCCCTCTCCCTCCAAGCCATGGGCCATGGGACTCTCTCCGTCCTGGCCATGGGTCCCCCTGTTCTGCCAGCCCTGGTTTCTCACTAGCTCCAAGCCCTGGCCACTGTCTCCGTCCCGGCCCTGAGACCCTCTACCTCCCGGCAGAGGTCTCCCTCTCTCCTGGCCCTGGAACCCAAGTCTCAGCGCCCAGGTACTCCTTTTCCTCCTAGGCCTGGTCCCCCTCTGCCTCCCGATCCGGGTCCGCCTTGCCCGGGACCCGGTACCACTCTGCCTCCTGGCCATGATCCCTCTCTGCCTCCTGGCCCTGATCCCTCTCTGCCTCCCGGGCCCGGTCACCCAAGCTTCCCGACCCTAGTCCCCCGTCTCCCGGCCCAGGAACCCCTTGCCTCCTGGCCCTGGTCCCCCTCTGCCTCCCGACCCTGGTCTCCCTTCTCCGGGCCCCGGCACCCCTCTGCCTCCTGTCCCTGATCCCCCTCTTCCTCCCATCCCCGGTCACCCAAGCCTCCCGACCCTAGTCCCCCGTCTCCCAGACCAGGAAACCCTTGCGTCCCGGCCCCGGTCCCCTTCTGCCCCCAGGCCCTGATCCCCATCTGACTCCCTTCCCTTTTCTGCCCCCTTCTTGACCCTGGTCCCCCTTTGCCTTCTAGCCTAGGTACCTCTCAGCCTTCTGGCCTTGTTCCCCCTCTGCCTCTTGGCCTTGGTTCCCCTCTGCCTCCCGGCCCTGGTCCCCCTCTGCCCCCCGGGCCTTTTCCCCCTGTGTCTCTGGCCTTTGCCTCCTACTTCCAGGCCCATGGGTCTCTCTCCATCCCGGAGCTGGATCCCCTCTACCTGCCGGCCCTGGTCTCCCGTGTCCCGGCCTAGGTAACCCTTCTGCCTCCTGGCCCTGTTCTCTCTCTGCTGCCCTGTCCTGGTTCCCCTCTGCCTCCCGGTCCTAGTCCCTCTGTGCCACCCGGATCTGGTCTCGTTCTACCTTCAGGACCTTGGGTCACTCTCCGTTGCGGCTCTGGGCCTCCTCTACCTCTCAGCCCTGGTCGCCTTGTCTCCTGGCCCAGCTACCCCACTGCCTCCCGGCCCCCTCTGACTCGCTGCCCAGGCCCCCCGCCTCTTGGCCCTGGTCCCCCTCTGCCTCCCGGCCCTAGTCTACGTCTACCTCCAGGTCACTGGGTCACTCACCTTCCCGTCCCTGGGTCCCCTATCCCTCCCAGGCCTGGTTCCCCGTTCTCCCGCCCAGGTACCCCTCTGTCTCCCACGCCTGGTAGCCCTTTTCCCAGCCCTGGTACCCCTCTACCTCCTCGCCCTGATCCCCCTCTACCTTCCGGCCCTGGTCCCCCTCTGCCTCCTGGCCCCGTTCTCCTTCTAAATCCAGACCCTTGGGTCTCTCTCCGTCCTGGAACTAGGTCCCCTTTACCTTTCGGGCCTGGTCCCCCAACTCCGGGCCCAGATACCCATCTGCCTTCCGGCCCTGGTCCCTCTCTGCCTCCCAGCCCTGGTCCCCCTCTGACTCCCTGCCTCGTGACCCTGGTCCCACTCTGCCTTCCGGCCCAGGTAACCCTCTGCCTTCCGGCCCTGGTCCCCCTCTATCTCCCGGCCCTGGTCCCCTCTGTCTCCCGGCCCTGGTCCCCCTCTGACTCCCTGCCTTACTTCCCCCTGCCTCGTGGCCCTGGTCCCACTCTGCCTTCCGGCCCAGGTACCCCTCTGCCTCCCGACCCCGTTCTCCTTCTACATCCAGACCCTTGGGTCTCTCTCCGTCCTGTTTCTGGGTCCCCTCTACCTTTCGGGCCTGGTCCCCTGTCTCCGGGCCCAGGTACACTACTGACTTCCGGCGCTGGTCCCCTTCTACCTCCCGGCCCTGGTCCCTCTCTGCCTCCCATCCCCGGTCCCCCACTGATTTCCTGCCTCGTGACCCTGGCCCCACTCTGCTTTTCGGCCTAGGTACCTCTCGCCCTTCCGGCCCTGGTCCCCCTCTACCTCCTGGCCCTGGTCCCCTCTGTCTCCCGGCACTGGTCTCCTTCTACCTCCAGATCATTTGGCTCTCTCTCTGTCCCGGCCCTGGGTCCCCTCTACCTCCCGGCCCTAGTGCCAGTGTCTCCAGAACCAGGTACCCCCCTGCCTTCTGGCTCTGGTTCTCCTCTACCTCCTGGCCCTGGTCCCCCTATCTCCTGACTCGGGTACCGCTCTGCCTCCTGGCCCAGGTCCCATATGCCTCCCTGTCCTGGTCATCCCTGCTTCTCGGCCCTGGTTCCCCTCTGCCTCCTAGCCCGTGTAATAATAATAATAATATTAATAATGGCATTTATTAAGCGCTTATTATGTGTGAAGCACTGTTCTAAGCTCTGGGGAGGTTACAAGGTGATCAGGTTGTCCCACAGGGGGCTCACGGTCTTAGTCCCCATTTTACAGATGAGGGAACCGAGGCACAGTGACGTTGTGACATGGCAAAGTCACACAGCTGACAATTGGCAGAGCCGGGATTTGAACCCACAACCTCTGACCCCAAAGCCCGTGCTCTATCCACTGAGCCACGCTGCTTCTCTTGGAGAGGTGGGTTGTGAAAGCAAAGAGCAGAATCCATACAGCAGGTCAGTTTCACAACTTAGAGCACTGCAGAAAGAGGCCAGCCCACTCGTGTCTCCCCCAGGGCCACCGCCGCACACTCCAAACTGTCTCGGAGTGAGGGAGAGTGGCAGGTGGCCGGCAACCCCGGGCCCTGAGGCAAGGGAGGGGGTGGCATGGAGCCTTTACCTGGCACAGAGACAAGCTCGAGCCATTCTCTCGGAGACCCCATGTTCCGCTCCCACCCTTAAGCCTCCATGTTGTGGCTTTGCTGTACCCAGCTGACCCAGCTACAACCTGGATAGGGCATGACTCACGTAGGCCACTCTGCGTAATGGGGAAACAACATACGGACGTCCCGGAAGAGAGGCTGAACTGCTCTGCCTTCCCTGAGCTGACTTCCGCAGCTACTCCGGGTTATTTGATATGCCTCGACTGCTTTAGAAGGGCTGGACCGTGCTCCGTTCTTGTCCCGTGGCCTTCTGGGTCCCATAGTGTGGGCACCCGGAATGCTGGGAGAAATGGACCCCACGCAGCCCCATTCCATGGCCACCATATCGTTCTGGATGCCAACCAAAACTTATGCTTTCGGCAGAAGCTTCATCAACCTGAATGAATTATTCAGGGTCAATTTGAATAATAGACCTGAGTGACTCAATTCCTCCGGTACCTGCCAGTCGCCTCACCCACCATTTTGCTCCCCAAATGAGGATGTGGAGGGGGTGATGTCAAATTCATAACTACAAATCAAGACAACTCGACTTGCACTTGAAAGAACCACTCCTTGGGGACTACTCACCAGCTGTTTCCATCTTCTGATTCAACCCTCTTCCCCTTCACTCTCCAGCTCGCTCTCTTTGTTCCTCTCAGCTAAGCCTTCATGGCTGTACCTCACTTTCAACTCCTTCACTTTCAACCCCTTGTTCTTGCTGGCTCCCCGGCCTGACACTCCGTTCCTCCCTTCTTCCCTCCACAAACAGGTTCTCCCCACATTCAAAGCCACCCTCCTGGGTCCCCAGCTTTTCCCATCAGTGGCATTTACTGATGCCTTACTGTGTGCAGAGTACTGAAGTGAATGCTTCCAGCAACCCTCCCCAATAAAACTCCAGCCTCCAGAGTCACCTCAACCCAACAGCCCTTCTAACACTTCCGTATTGATTTCAACTCTCTCATGGCACTTCTGTGTATGCATAATCAACTGAACAGTCAAACTACTTCCGTCTCCTGCTTTGTAAAGATTTATAATGTCTCTCCCCCATTAAGAGTGTGGGCTCCTTGAGGGAAGGGAAGGTATCTCAGTGCACTGAGCTCAATGGATGCTCAATAAACAACATTACTTACCTACCTACCTACCTGCAAAGCCTATAGGACACTTGCCCCCCACTCCCTTCATGGAAAGGAGTCAACTCATTCCCCGCAAACCAGAAGGATTCTGAAAGCGGGCAAGTTCAGGTCACGACAGCTCTCAACCAAGACTTGGTTCCAGGCAAGGACAAAGACAGAGCACAAGAATTGAGCCATTGAGGGGTCAGCCAAAGTCAGAGCCAGGAAGCCTTCAGAGACCTGATGGGTCGCCATGTGGTTTTGGGGGTCTTTTCAACCCTCCCTGGGAGGGCGGAGGTCTTATGTCGGCGACCTAGAAGGAAGCAGGTTGGGGGTTCCAGCCTCCACAAATTGTAGAAGGGTGGAAACGGGTTCACCCCCATAGCTGGAGATCTCTGGGAGCATTCTCCCCGCCCCAGGGCCCCCCTTAGAGTTGGTTGTCATGGCAGTAGGCTGAAGTAAAGGGGTACCCCATAAAAGGACTCTTAGGGTCCCCGACCACTCTGGGATGTGCAGAAAGAAAGCCCCTGGGGGAAACACCACTAAGGAACTGCCGTGATTGAACCGGAACATATTGCGAGCAGATGCCACCTCCTCTTATGAACCCTATAATTGTCTCTACTAAAACACCATCTAACAGAACCAGCCCGCTCTCCCCCTTGTAATTATAGCTGTTCCTAACACATTATCATCTTTATTCAATTAAGCCCACTTAAAGCAACACAGGATTAATGCCCTCCTCCCCCACTACAAATGTGTGTCCAGGGCCCTGGGGTTGTGGCAAGCAGATAAATCTCGGGGGAAACTGGGGCCACTGCTTTGGAGAGAACGTCCAGACCTGCTGGGTGACCGGCTGAGACTCCGACACCCCGGGGAAAAAGCACCAGAATCCCACCCAAAAGCCTTACCTCAGAGGGGCAGGACCTTTCCCAAGGGACATTCTGGAACACTACCCTAGCTGCTGCGGGGTGTGGCAGCTCCAAGATGGTCTCGCCCCGTTTTCAAAAAGAGGAGGAAAGAGAGAAAAGGGGAGCGGACATCACCGAAAATGCTCCTCTACACTGGAGGTTCGTTTTAGACCGTAAGCTCGCTGTGGGTAGGGAATGCGTCCGTTTATTGTTATATTGTGCTCTCCCAAGCGCTTAATACAGTGCTTTGCACAAATAAGCACTCAATAAATATGGCTGAATGAAAGAAAGCTCCTGGAAAAACTGGTCCCGTGGCCCTGAGCCCAGCCAGCAGCTCTGTGTGAAGGGGCTCTGCTCAAGAACCCCTTTCTCTCTCGTAATAGTCTCCCCACCTGCCCCCTCTCCCACGCGCTCCCACCCCTACCCACACACCAGCTTAATTAGGAACTAATTACGTGCTAATAGGAGCACACAAAGCTCTTGCTTGAGAGGCAGCAAATCCTATTCCTTTCGGCCTGTCTGTGGCTGGGAAATCAAAACAGCCCTTCCCTGGGCAAATGTGGTAAACGGACTCTTTAAAGAGCCTCTGTATGCAAAGTTGGAGCCGGATCCTCTGATACCATGCCATGTTATCGGGACCCGTGAGGACGGCCACTGCTTCAATTACTGGACCCAGCTAAGGAAAGCAGCCCCTGGGGGCCCCTGCTCAGGTTTGCAGAACAGCTCTCAACCAGCAAGGTGGAATAAAAGAAGATGGGTATGAAGGGATTGCTTTCCCTTCTGTGTAGTCTATGCACTTGGATCTGTGACTGACATTTGATCTCTGCCCCACCCCAGGCACGGTTTTATGGCTCAAGGTCTTATGGCTCACGGTCTTAATCTCCATTTTAAAGATGAGGGAACTGAGTCCCAGAGAAGTTAAGTGATAGCCCAAGGTCACACAGCAGACACATGGCAGAGTTCGGATTGGAACCGATGACCCTCTAACTCCCAGGCCCATGCTCTATCCACTAAGCCATGCTGCTTCTCCTCAGTGATCCTCAAAGCCCATTCCCAGCCCCCCTGTCTCCACCTCATTTTACCTCTTCACATCCTACAGGCCACAGCTCTCCCCATCTGCAGAGCCCTTTGAAAACCTCATTTCCCCCAGGAAGCCTTCCCGGACTAAAGAAGACTAAGGAATACTAGCAGAGTCAACGGGGCGTGCCCTACCAATGGGAAGCCGTTCTCGGCACCCCCACAAGCAACTGAAGAGAAGTTTAAGGTCCCTGTATTGACAAGTACTCTGTCCCACCACCCTCCACGTTGCCTGCTCCTTCTCGCTCCCCAATTTCGCTTTCGCACTATCCCTCCTCCCACTTCCCTTTCCTTCCCTTCCTTTGAAGCCCACATTATTCGCCTCTATCACCCCCTCCAGATTCTTGTAGCCGTCAGCTACCGCCCCCCAGGCCCCACCTCCAACTTTTTTTAACGATTTTGACCCCTTACTCACCTTCCTTCTCTCCTTTTCCATGCCCACTCTGATCCTCGGATACTTCAAAATCCACATGGAAATCCCTGATGACTCCTCTGCCGCCCGCCTTCTATCTCTCCTCGACGCTGTCAACCTCTTGCTCCACCCCACCTCACCCACTCACCAACTTGGTCATACCCTCGACCTCATCATCTCCTATCGCTGTACTGTGTCCACCCTCACCAACTCTGAAATCCCTCTCTCTGATCATAACGTTCTCACCTGCCTCCTCACTCACACTCCTTTCCCCTGTAAATCCATATTAGTCCCTCACAGAGATCTCCGCTCTCTTGACCCCATCCATCTTTCTGAGCGCCTCACTCCCCACCTTGCTTCCCTCTCCTCTCTGCCCAGTCTTGAAGATGAGATTACTGCTCTCAACTCTACCCTTTCTACTCAACTAGACTCACTCGCTCCCCTTTCCCTTCGCCGCTTTCGTACCACTAGCCCAGAGCCCTGGATCACTGCCACTGTCCGCCTCCTTCGCTCTTAGGCGCGAGCTGCCGAACGCTGCTGGCGAAAGTCTAAACACCATGCCAACCTCGTTCACTTCAAGTTTATCCTTTCCTGCCTTAACTGAGCCCTCTCCTCTGCCAGACAAAACTATGTCTCCTCCCTTATTGACACCCATGCCCATCATCCCCGCCAGCTGTTCTGTACATTCAACTCCCTTCTCAGGCCCCCGGTTCCTCCTCCTCCTACTTCCCTCACCCCAACGATCTGGCCTCCTACTTCATTAACAAAATTAAATCCATCAGGTCCGACCTCCCTAAAGTCACTCCCCCACCTTCTCCAAACCCCTGGCTCTCAACACTCTCTGCTACTCTCCCATCCTTCCCAGCAATATCCTCAGAGGAGCTCTCCTCCCTCCTCTCAAGTGCTACTCCGGCCACCTGTGCTTCAGACCCCATTCCCTCTCATCTCATGAAATCTCTCGCTCCATCCCTTCTCCCCTCCTTAACGTCCATCCTCAACCGTTCACTCTCCACTGCTTCCTTCCCCTCTGTCTTCAAACATGCCCATGTCTCTCCCATTCTAAAAAACCCTCTCTTGACCCCACCTCAACTTCTAGTTATCGCCCCATATCCCTCCTACCATTCCTTTCCAAACTCCTTGAACGAGTTGTCTACACACGCTGCCTCGAATACCTCAACAACAACTCTCTCCTCGACCCCCTCCAGTCTGGCTTCCGTCCCCTACATTCCACGGAAACTGCCCTCTCAAAGGTCACCAATAACCTCCTGCTTGCCAAATCCAACGGCTCCTACTCTATCTTAATCCTCCTCGACCTCTCAGCTGCCTTCAACACTGTGGACCACCCCGTTCTCCTCAACACGCTATCCGACCTTGGCTTCACAGACTCCGTCCTCTCCTGGTTCTCCTCTTATCTCTCCGGTCGTTCATTCTCAGTCTCTTTTGCAGGCTCCCCCTCCCCCTCCCATCCCCTTACTGTGGGGGTTCCCCAAGGTTCAGTTCTTGGTTCCCTTCTGTTCTCGATCTGCACTCACTCCCTTGGTGCCTTCATTCGCTCCCACGGTTTCAACTATCATCGCTACGCTGATGACACCCAGATCTACGTCTCTGCCCCTGCTCTCTCCCTCTCTATCCAGGCTCGCATCTCCTCCTGCCTTCAGGACATCTCCATCTTGATGTCTGCTCGCCACCTAAAACTCAACATGTCCAAGACTGAACTCCTTGTCTTTCCTCCCAAACCCTGACCTCTCCCTTACTTTCCCATCTCTGTTGACAGCACTACCATCCTTCCCGTCTCAATCAATCAATCAATCAATCAATCAATCGTATTTATTGAGCGCTTACTATGTGCAGAGCACTGTACTAAGCGCTTGGGAAGTACAAATTGGCATCACATAGAGACAGTCCCTACCCAACAGTGGGCTCACAGTCTAAAAGGGGGAGACAGAGAACAGAACCAAACATACCAACAAAATAAAATAAGTAGGATAGAAGTGTACAAGTAAAATAAATAAATAAATAAATAAATAGAGTAATAAATATGTACAACCATATATACATATATACAGGTGCTGTGGGGAAGGGAAGGAGGTAAGACGGGGGGATGGAGAGGGGGACGAGGGGGAGAGGAAAGAAGGGGCTCAGTCTGGGAAGGCCTCCTGGAGGAGGTGAGCTCTCAGCAGGGCCTTGAAGGGAGGAAGAGAGCTAGCGCGGCGGATGGGCAGAGGGAGGGCATTCCAGGCCCGGGGGATGACGTGGGCCGGGGGTCGATGGCGGGACAGGCGAGAGCGAGGTACAGTGAGGAGATTAGTGGTGGAGGAGCGGAGGGTGCGGGCTGGGCAGTAGAAGGAGAGAAGGGAGGTGAGGTAGGAGGGGGAAAGCACTGTTCTAAGCGCTGGGGAAGATACAAGGTTATCAGGTTGTCCCACATGGGGCTCACAGTCTTAGTCCCCATTTTACAGATGAGTGAACTGAGGCCCAGAGAAGTTAAGTGACTTGCCCAAAGTCACCCAGCTGACAAGTGGCAGAGGTAGGATTCGAACCCATGACCTCTGACTCCAAAGCCCATGATCTTTCCACTAAGCCACAGCTGCTTCTCTGCTCGCTCCCCTTTCCCTTCCCTTCCCTTCCCCACAGCTGCTGGTCTCACAAGGCCGCAATCCTGGTGTCATCCTCGACTCCGCTCTCTCGTTCACCCCTCACTTCCAAGCCGTCACTAAAACCTGCCGGTCTCAGCTCCGCAACATTGCCAGGATCCGCCCTTTCCTCTCCATCCAAACCGTTACCCTGCTGGTTCAAGCTCTCGTCCTATCCCGTCTGGACTACTGCATCAGCCTTCTCTCTGATCTCCCATCCTCGTGTCTCTCCCCACTTCAATCCATACTTCATGCTGCTGCCCGGAATGTCTTTGTCCAGAAACGCTCTGGACATGTTACTCCCCTCCTCAAAAATCTCCAGTGGCTACCAATCAATCTGCGCATCAGGCAGAAACTCCTCACCCTGGGCTTCAAGGCTCTCCGTCACCTCGCCCCCTCCTACCTCACCTCCCTTCTCTCCGTCTACAGCACAGCCGGCACCCTCTGCTCCTCTGCCGCTAATCTCCTCACCGTGCCTCGTTCTAGCCTGCCCCGCCATCGACCCCCGGCCCACGTCATCCCCCGGGCCTGGAATGCCCTCCCTCTACCCATCCGCCAATCTAGCTCTCTTCCTCCCTTCAAGGCCCTACTGAGAGTTCACCTCCTCCAGGAGGCCTTCCCAGACTGAGCCCCTTCCTTCCTCCCCCCCCTCGTCCCCCTCTCCATCCCCCATCTTACCTCTTTCCCTTCCCCACAGCACCTGTATATATGTATATATCTTTGTACATATTTATTACTGTATTTATTTATTTATTTATCTTACTTGTACATGTCTGTTCTATTTATTTTATTTTATTTTATTAGTATGTTTGGTTTTGTTCTCTGTCTCCCCCTTCTAGACTGTGATCCCGCTGTTGGGTAGGGACTGTCTCTATGTGTTGCCGACTTGTACTTCCCAAGCGCTTAGTACAGTGCTCTGCACACAGTAAGCGCTCAATAAATACGATTGATTGATTGATTGATTGATTGCTCCAAAGACGCAGTCAGTGGAATTGCCACCCGGCCTCACTAGAGACCACCGGCAGCTGGCCTAGGCCGCTGGCGGAAACCTGCCCAAGACACGTGCCCCAAGAACCGGTACTTCACTGCTCAGAGCTGCGCAAACCCAACGGGAGGGTTTCGGTCAGAGATTCCCCAGCGGAACAGAAATCCTAGGACAGACAGCGCCCAGGGCAGGCTCACTCCAGCAGACTGCGGCTCGGGTGACTTTGGGCAACGTGGCTGATGGGACACCCCTCCTTGGCAATCAGTCAATCAATGGTATTTATTGAGCACTTACTGTGCACAGAGCACTGCATTAAGCTCTTGGAAGAGGACAATATGACAGCGTTGGTAGAAGGATTCCCTTCCCACCAGGACCTTACAATCTAGCTTACGGATATATACCTAAGTGATGTGGGCCTGGGGTGAATATTCACCAAGTGCTAAAGGGTTCAGATACAAGTGCGAAGGCCACCCAGGAAGGAGGGGAAGTTGGCTTAACAGAAAAGAGGCTTAACGGGGAAGAAGCCTCTTGGAGAAGATATGATCTGAAAAATGAAAATAGTACTAATAATGCTGATATTAATAATAATAATTTAGAAGATGAATACGCATGGAACTTTTCAGCAAAACTGGTGGCACTGGGTCACGAAAACATGAAAACTATCCAGCAGTCGTGATTAAAGACAGAAGACCTTTGTATAAACATTAAAGAGCCCCACTCGATCACTCAATCACAAGATAACTCTTCTGAGGGGGCCACTGTCCTTACAGATATGAAGATGTTTCTTTCATCACTGACTACGAACTTGTTTTTTTTAATGTAGTCCAGTTTTCTCTTAATATGCAAATCAAAGTTCCAGCTGTACTCTCAGCCTTCTGCTCCAAAGCCCACCATCAAAGCTACACTCAGCTCTGCCTCAACAACTCCTAATTTCACTAGATATTTCGACCTAACTGCTGCCTCAGTTTTCTCCTCTGTAAAATGGGGATCCACAATCTGCTCTCCCTGCTTTGGATGAGAGGGAGAGGGATTGTGTCTGATTGGTTACCTTGTATCTATATACCCCAGTGCTTGGCCCAGAGCAGCATGAAGCAGCATGGCTTTGTGGCTAGAGCTTGGGCCTGGGAGTCACCTGGGAGTCAGAAGGTCATGGGTTCTAATATCCCAGCTACACCACCTTTCTGCTGTTTGGCCTTGGGCAAATCAATTCACTTCTCTGTGCCTCAGTTCACTCAGCTGTAAAATGGGGATTAAGATTGTGAGCTACATGGAACAGGGACTGTGTCCAACATGATTTGCTCATATACACCCCAGCGCTTAGTACAGCGGCTGGCACATAAAGTGCTTAACAAATACCACAATTATTATTCTATTTATGCCCTTCTACTCTGCCCTTCCCCCATCTCTAATTAACGTCCGTCTCTTCCATAAGATCATAATAATAATAATAATAATAATAATGACATTTATTAAGCGCTTACTAAGTGCAAAGCACTGTTCTAAGCCCTGGGGAGGTTACAAAGAGATCGGGTTATCCCATGGGGGGCTCACAGTCTTAATCCCCGTTCTACAGATGAGGGAATTGAGGCTCAGAGAAGTTAGGTGACTCTCCCCAAGTCACACAGCTGACAATTGGCAGAGCCAGGATTCGAACCCATGACCCCTGACTGCCTCCTGGCCCTGGTCCCCCTCTTCCTACTGACCCTGGTCCCCCGTCTCCTGGCCCAGGTACCCCTCTGTCTCCTGGCCCTGATCCCCCTCTGCCTCCAGGCCCTGGTACCCCTCGGCAATCCCTGCCCTTGTCACCCCGGCTTCTCGGCCCTGTTCCTCCTTTGCCTTCTGGCCCAGGTACTCCTCTGCCTCCCGGCCCTGGTCAGCCTTCTCACGGCCCTGGTCAGCCTTCTCACGGCCCTGGTGAGCCTTCTCCCGGCCTAGGTAACCCTCTAGCTTCCGGCCCCGGACCCCCTGTCTCCTGGCCCAGGTACCCCTCTAACTCCCTGCCCTGGTCCACCTGTCTCCCAGCCCAGGTACCCCTCTGCCTCCTGTCCCTGGTCCTCCTCCGACTCCTGGCCCTGATCCCGCTCAGCCTCTCGGCCCTGGTCCCTCTGTGCCTCCTGGTCCTGGTCTCTCTCTACACTCTGGCCCTTGGGGCTCTCTCCATTATGGCCCTGGGGTTCCCTTTATCTAGCGGCCCTGGTCCCCCTGTCTCCTGGCCCAGGTACCCGCCCCTTCCATACTCTATATAAGGCCCCTGGAGGTTGGGCCTTCTCCCGGTTGCTGCCGTTTCAGTATCTTCCCAGTGCCTGCACTCTTCTCTGTACGGCCGGGTCATGGTGAGTGAGTTTAGGGGGCTACTTTTGACCTTTTCACTGCTCTCTGGGGGTAGGGCCTTTGGCTCTGTCTGAGTTTGTGTTGTTGACCCTGATTCGGGTCGTGGGCAGATGCCTGTAGGTGTAGTTTCTCTGTGCAGAGGGGGCCATCTCGAGTTTGGTCCGACAGGTCAGAATGACCCACCTGCCCCAGTTATGGTATGGCTGGACGAGTTCATTGGAATAATAATTCCATTTAATGTAGTATTATTTATTAAGGACTTATTAAGTGCAAAGCACTGTTCTGAGCGCGGCAGAGGATACAAGGTAATCGGATACTCCAACGCGGGGCTCACAGCCTTAATGCCCACTTTACCGATGAGGGAACCGAGGCATAGAGAAGTGAAGTGACGTGTCCAAAGTCACACAGCCGGTAATTGGTGGAGGCAGGATTTGAATAATGACCTCTGACTCCAAAGCCCGCGCTCTTTACACTGTGACAAGCTGCTTCTCTAATTATGTTTGTCTATTTAGATTAATCCCTGACCCAGAGACGTGGGAGACGTAGCTGTTCCTTCACAAAACCCCAGCAAGTGAGTAGTTTACTGACTTTTTTTTCCTTGTGCTTCCTTTCCCTTTTTATCTATCTAGTCCTCCTCATAAAAAAAGGACCAACTGTAGTAGGCTTTTAATCCAAAACCCCACAGAATACCTATTTTTAAAACGAAAATCACTCTCCCCAAGTGAATCCAGCAAGAGGAAGCGCTTTGTTGGTGCTCATGGCAGAACAAATCTGTTGAATTGTGCCCAAGATCGCAAAACCGAATTTTAGGTGGCTTCAAATATCTGGTGCCCGTAGATACCCTAATGAGTGCTTTGGGCTCCAAGGGGAGTACTGGCTGTCGGTCGAGTGTATTGCTGATGCTGACACATGCCCGAAAGTGCGATCGGAGGCTACAGGGTCAGAGGTTAAACTTAAATAACCGTGTCGGGGCCTAAACCGGTTTTCGGTCCCAAGCGGTGCCCCAGCGGTTCCCAAATTGATATTTGCCCGGTAATTTGGATTTCCCGATGGGAGGTTAAAGTTTATCAATATTCTGGATGTGCAGAGGTAGTTTGATTTCCCAGACAATCGATGGAGATCACTCTGGAAATGGAACAGACTCGGTTGGGTTGCCCAGCTAGCCCTGTGTCCACCCCAATTAAACAAGGAAGGAGGATAGGTCATTCAAAAAAATCCCCAAATCACGAAACATTTTTCGGGCGGGCAATTCCCTTTGTCCTTCCTCTAAAGGAACCACCTCCGTTCCCGGGACACCATGGATATGAATAGTCATATGATGCATTGGCTTTTTGATTTCCTCTTAAATTAAATATATTTAAGAGGAAATCAAAACGCCAATTACTTTTTCATTTCGGTTACTTTTGTGGTTCTGAGGTTTCTAAGGCAAGTTTTAAAGCCCTGTATTCTTTTGGGGGCATCGTGGGTTTTTTTTTTCAATTTTATTTCCCTAGGGGATTTAGGGCACTCTTCCCAGGGTCCACCTTTTGGGGTAGACAATTCAAAATCGTCACGGTCCCAGTTCCAGTCTCGTTGGGTCCTCACTGTCCAAACCGAAAGAAATTTGATTTAATTCCCGCCTCATGGGGACAGAATGTTGGATCGGGAATCTTTAATTAGGTTTATTTTTCCTTCTTTTTAAATAATCAGCTAGGCCGTACCCTAGCCCTCCCAATCCCTGGGTCCCTTGGAGTACCCGATATTCTTTTTCGGTCCTTCCCCACTGGGATTTTCATGCCACCCCCTGTCGAGGAAGCCCCCCTCCACATCCCACGCACTCTGCCAAGAGGGTACGGTGTTTGTTCTGCAGAGAGTGAGCCGCTCACGGGCACAGTCCCCTCCAACGGTGGCCCACTACTCAGCTGCTCCCACTGAAGGGATTTCCAGGCGATTGAGTCCAGAACTTTCCCTACTCTAAATAAGACCCCCGGACATTTGGCCTTCTCCCGGTTGCTGCCGTTTCAGTATCTTACCAGTGCCTGCCCTCTTCTCTGTATTGCCGGGTCATGGTGAGTGAGGTTAGGGGGATAATTTTGACCTTTTCACTGCTCTCTGGGGGTAGGGGCTTTGGCTCTGTCTGAGTTTGTGTTGTTGATCCTGAGTCGGGTCGTGGGCAGATGCCTGTAGGTGTAGTTTCTCTGTGCGGAGGGGACCGTCTCGAGTTTGGTCCGAGAGGTCAGAATGACCCACTTGCCCCAGTTACGGTTTGCCTGCACGAGTTCCATTGGAATAATAATTCAATCTAATATAGTATTAATTATGAAGGACTTTTGGGCAAATCACTGTTCTGAGCGCGGCAGAGGTTAGAGGGTAATTGGGTTGTCCAACGCGGGGCTCACAGCCTTTATGTCCACTTTACCGATGACGAAACCGAGGCACAGAGAAGTGAAGTGACGTGTCCAAAGTCACACAGCCGGTAATTGGTGGAGGCGGCATTTGAACCCATGACCTGTGACTCCAAAGCCCACGCTTTTTACACTGTGACAAGCTGCTTCTCTAATTATTTTTGCCTTTCTATTTAGGTTAATCCCTGACCCAGAGCCTTGGGAGACGTGGCTGTTCCTCCACAAAACCCCTGCAAGTGAGAAGCTTACAGACTTTTTTTTCCTGGTGCTTCCTTTCTCTTTTACTCTATCTAGTCCTCCTCATAAAAAAAGGAACAACTGTAGAAGGCTTTTAATCCAAAACGCCACAACCTCCCTATTTTTAAAACGAAAATCACTCTCCCCATGTGAAGCCAGCAAGACCAAGCGCTTTGTTGGTGCTCATGGCTGAACAAATCTGTTGATTTGTGCCCACGATCGGAAAACCGATTTTTAGGTGGCTACATAGATATCTGGTGCCCGTAGATAATCTGGGGGCTTTGGGCTCCAATGGAAGGAGTGGCCGACGGTCGTGAGTATTGTCGATGCCCACACATGCCCGAAATTGCGTTTGGGGGCCACAGGTTAACCTTAAATAACCGTGTGGTGGCCTAAACTGGTTTTCGGTTATAATAGCATTTCTCAAGCACTTACTACGTGCAAAGCACTGTTCTAAACGCTGCAGAGTTTACAAGGTAATCGGCTTGTCCCTCGGGGGGCTCACAGCCTTAATCCCCACTTTACCTACGAGGGAACCGAGGCACAGAGAAGTGAAGTGATGTGCCCAAATTCACACGGCCGGTAATTGGTGAAGGCGGGATTTGAACCCAGAACCTCTGACTCCAAACCCTGTGTTCTTTCCACTTAGCCAGGCTGCTAAACTAATTCTTATTTTTCTGTCTTTCCTTTTAGATTCATCACTGACCTAGAGCATTGGGAGATGTGGCTCTTCCTCAACAAAACCTCTGCAAGTGAGTAGCTTACAGAATATTTTTTCCTGGTGCTTTCTCTCCCTTTTCCCGCATCTTGTCCTCCTCATATAAAACGGAACAACTGTGCAAGGCTTTTAAACAAATCCCCCACAACCTCCCCATTTTTAAAACATAAATCAATCTCCCCAAATTAACTCTGCAAGAGCAAACGGTTTGTTAGTACTCCCCACAAACCAAATCTGTTTATTTTGTGCCCGGGAAGGCACTACAGATTTTCTGGTGGGCACAGGGTCCAAACGGATTTCTGGTGCACGTAGATACCCTAATGAGGGCTTTGGGCACCAAGGGGAGGAGGAGGCGTCAGTCGAGGGTATTTTCGATGCCCACACTTGCCCAAAAGTACATTTATGCGCCACAGGTTCAAAGGTAAACCTCACATAACCGTGGGGGTGCCTAAACAGGCTTTCGGTCCCCAGCGGTGCCCAAATTGATTTTTGGTTGGTAAGGTGGATTTCATTACGGAACGATAAAGGATATCAATATCCTGGCTGTCCAGAGGCACTTTGATGTCGTTGAAAATCGATGGACATCACTCTGGAAAATGGAAGAAACTCGGTTGGGCTGCCCGACTAGCCATGTGTCCACCACAACGCTGGAAGGAAAGTAGATGGGGCATTAAAAAAATCCCTAGAACACGAAAAAATTTTCGGGCCGCCAATTCCCTTTGTCCATCCTCTCAAGTAACCCCTTGCCTTCCCGGGTGACCATACATATTAATAGCCCGATGATGCATTGGCTTTTTACATTACCCTTAAATTGATTAATTAATCAATTTTAATGAAATAAATTAATTAAATTAATGAATTAAATTAATTATATTTAAGAGGAATTGAAAAAACCAATTACTTTTTCATTTCGGGTGCTGTTGTGGTTTTGAGATTGCTAAGGCATGTTCTAAACCCCTCTATACCTTTGGGGCCCATCGTGGGTTTTATTCAATTTTATTTGCATGTGAAATTTATGACATTCTTCCAGGCGTCCACCTTTTGGGGTAGACAGTTGAAGATATTAATATGATTCCCGCCTCTTGGGGACAGAATGTTGGATCGGAAAACGTTTAGTTTGTTTTTTTTTTCCTTCTTTTTAAATAATCAGCTAGGCCGTACCCTAGCTCTCCCATTCCCCGGGTTCCTTGGAGCACCCGAGATTCCTTTTAGGTCCTTCCCCACTGGGTTTTCCGTGCCACCGGCTGCCGAGGAAGCCCCCCTCCGCCTCCTCCGCACTCTGCCAAGAAGGAATGGTGTTTGTTCTGCAAAGGATGAGCGGCTCCTGGGCACAGTCCCCTTCAATGGTCGCCCACTGCTCAGCTGCTCCCAATCAAGGGATTGCCCGGCGGTTGAGGACCGCCCCTTCCGAACTCTGTATACGGCCCCCATAGCGTTGGCCTTCTCTCAGATGCTGCCACTTCAGTACCTTCCCAGTGCCTGCCCTCTCAGCTGTTGCCTCTTCAGTACCTTCCCAGTTCCTGCCCTCCTCTCTGGGTTCCAGGGTCGTGGTGATTGAGGGTAGGGGGCTTATTCTGACATTTTCACTGCTCTCTGTGGTTAGGGGCTTTGGATCGGTCAGAGCTTGTGTTGTTGAGCTTGAGTAGGGCCGTGGACAGATACTTGTAGGGGTACCGTCTCTGTGCGGGGGGTGGCGTCTCGGGTTTGGGTCCAGAGGACAGGATGACCCACCTGCCTCAGCTACGGTATGGCTGCACCAGTTTCGTGGAATAATAATTCAATCTATGATAATAGCATTTCTTAAGCACTTACTACGTGCAAAGCAGTGTTCTCAGCGCTACAGAGGTTACAAGGTAATCGGCTTGTCCCACGCGGACTCACAGCCTTAATCCCCACTTTACTGTCCAGGGAACTGAGGCACAGTGAAACGAAGTGACGTGCCCAAAGTCACACGGCCGGTAATTGGTGGAGGCGGGATTTGAACTCAGGACCTCTGACTCCAAACCCTGTGTTCTTTCCACTGAGCCACGCTGCTTCTCTAATTCTGATTTTTCTGTCTTTCTTTTTAGATTCATCACTGACCCAGAGCCTTGGGAGACGTGGCTGTTCCTCAACAACACCTCTGCAAGTGAGTAGCTTACAGAATTTGTTTTTTCCTGGTGCTTTCTCTCCATTTTCCCGCATATAGTTCTCCTCATAAAAAAAGGAACAACTGTACAAGGCTTTTAAACAAATACCCCACAACCTCCCTATTTTTAAAACATAAATCAATCTCCCCAAATTAACCCTGCAAGAGCAAACGGTTTGTTAGTGCTCCTGGCAGACCAAATCTGTTTATTTTGTGCCCAGGATGGCACTACAGATTTTGTGGTGGGCAGAGGGTCCAAACGGATTTCTGGTGCTCGTGGATACCCTAATGAGTGCTTTAGGGAACCAAGTGGGGGAGGGGAAGAGGTGGAAGGGGTCGAGGGTGTTATCGATGCCCACACATGGCCAAAAGTGCGATTGAGGGCCACAGGGTCACAGGTAAACCTTAAATAACCGTTCAGGGGCCTAAAGAGTTTTCCAGTACCCAGCGGTGCCCAAATTGATTTTTGGCTGGTAATTTGGATTTCCTGATGGGAGGATAAAGGATATCAATATTCTGGATGTCCAGAGGTACTTTGATTTCCTTGAAAATCGATGGAGATCACTCTGGAAAATGGAACAGACTCGGTTGGGCTGCCCGGATAACCATATGTCCACCCCAATGCTGGAAGGAAGGTGGATGGGCCATTAAAGAAAAATTCCTCGAAACACGAAACTTTTTCGGGCCGGCAATTCCCTTTGGCCATCCTATACAGGAACCATCTCCCTTACCAGGACATGCATATTAATATTCAGATGATGCATTGGCTTTTTGATTTCCTCAAATTAAATAAATTTAAGAGGAAATCAAAACGCCAATTATTTTTTCATTTCGGTTCCTGTTGTGGTCCTCAGGTTTCTAAGGCATGTTTAAAACCCCTCTAATATTTTGGGGGCCATCGTGATTTTTTTTCAATTTTATTTCCCTGTGGGATTTAGGACACACTTCTCGGGGTCCACCTCTTGGTGTGGACAGTTTACGTTCGGCAGGGTCCCAGTACCAGTACCGTTGGGTCCTCACAGTCCAAATAGAAAGAAATTTGATTTAATACCCGCCTCTTGGGGACCGAATGTTGGATCGGGAAACTTCTAGGTCGTTTTATTTTTCCTTCTATTTAAATACTCAGATAGGCAGTACCCTGGCTCTCACATCCCCTGGGTCCCTTGGAGTACCCGAGATTCTTTTCGGTCCTTCCCTACTGGGTTATTCATGTCACCCCCTGCCGAGTAAGCGCCCCTCCACATCCCACGCACTCTGCCAAGCGGGTACGGTGTTTGTTCTGCAAAGAGTGAGCCGCTCACGGGCACAGTCCCCTCCAATTTTCAGCCACTAATCAGCTGCTTCCAATGAAGGGATTGCCAGGCGACTGAGTCCCGCCCCTACCCTACTCTATATAAGGCCCCTGAAGGTTCGGCTTTCTCCCGGTTGCTGCCGTTTCAGTATCTTACCAGTGCCTGCCCTCTCCTCTATATTGCTGGGTCATGGTGAGTGAGGTTAGGGTGCTAATTTTGACCTTTTCACTGCTCTCTGGGGGTAGGGGCTTTGGCTCTGAGTTTGTGTTGTTGATCCTGATTCGGGTCGTGGGCAGATGCCTGTAGGTGTAGTTTCTCTGTGCGGAGGGGGCCGTCTCGAGTTTGGTCCGAGAGGTCAGAATGACCACCTTCCCCAGTTACGGCATGTCTACACGAGTCCCATTGGAATAATAAATCCTTGTAATGTAGTATTATTTATTGAGGACTTCTTATGTGCAAAGCACTGCTCTGAGCGCGGTAGACGTTACAAGGTAAGCGGATTGTCCAACGAGGGGCTCTGTCAGCCGTCGTCCGGGGACGGGTTTGTTCAGTGATCGGCGAGGCGAGAGAGAGAGAGAGAGGCCGGGGACGGAAAGCCTAAGTTTTATATGAAATTTATCCCGCGAGGTGAATTGAATTTATGTATTTGTTTAGGCGCAATGGATTGATCTTCCCTTTTGGGGGGAATATAATCAATTAGCAATATTAGAGCTTCCCTACACGGGAGGAACACAATCATCCGTTAATCGCGCGTGGGTGAGTTGGTTAACTCTCACCCATGTGCACTTCCCACTCGAGAAGAATCCACTTACTTTCCCACATGGGAAGAATTTATTACATTACCCGCGCACGTGGTGGGTGGCTAGCTCTCACAATGTGCTTTCCCTACATGGGAGGAATCCATTCAATAATTCCCATCAGCAGCGGGATACCTGGGTCCCACCCACGAGACACTCACCCATCCCGCGGCCCTTGCCTCAGTGTGTTGGTTCTGGTTGTAGAGCTGACATCTGGCCTTCTGGGCAGGGAGAGACACGTGGGCTGCTGCTGCTGCAGCGGCAGCTCCTGCTGCTGCGTGTCCTGGTGTTCTGACCCCGAAGGTCAGAGGTGACAGGTATTTATTGCCTGTGCTCCTAGGCCATTCCAGCTTCCGGCCTCAGTCTATCCAATCTCTGCCCTCCCCGCTTCCTCCATACCTAATTTGATTGTCACGGGGGCGAGGGTCACCTGCATTCCCAGCTTGGGCTGTCAATCTAGCAGATTTGGTCGTGGGGGCGGTATCCCACCCTCACTTCCGAGTTCCGCCTGCTGGTTCAGGTGGTCACGAGATAGCTTTTGACCTTGAGATGGCTGGTACCCGAGGGTCAACTCGGGACATGCTCACAGCCTTAATGCCCACTTTACCGATGAGAGGACCGAGGGAGGCACAGAGAAGTGAAGTGACGTGTCCAAAGTCGCACAGCCGGTAATTGGTGGAGGCGGGATTTGAACCCATGACCTGTGACTCCAAAGCCCGCGCTCTTTACACTGTGACAAGCTGCTTCTCTAATTATTTTTGTCTTTCTATTTAGATTAATCCCTGACCCAGAGCCTTGGGAGACGTGGCTGTTCCTCCACAAAACCCCAGCAAGTGAGTAGTTTACTGACCTTTTTTTCCTGGTGCTTCCTTTCCCTTTCTCTCTATCTAGTCCTCCACAAAACCCCAGCAAGTGAGTAGTTTACTGACTTTTTTTTCCTGGTGCTTCCTTTCCCTTTTTCTCTATCTAGTCCTCCTCATCAAAAAAGGAACAACTGTAGAAGGCTTTTAATCCAAAACCCCAAAACCTCCCTATTTTTAAAGCGACAATCACTCTCCCCAAGTTTAGCCAGCAGGAGCAAGCGCTTTGTTGGTACTGATGGCAGAACAAATCTGTTGATTTGTGCCCCCGATCGCAAAACCGATTTTTAGGTGGCTTCAGATCTCTGGTGCCCGTAGATGACCTACTGAGTGCTTTGGGCTCCAAGAGGAGGAGTGGCCGTCGGTCGCTGGTATTCCCGATGCCCTCACATGCCCGAAAGTGCGATTGGGGGCCACAGGGTCATAGGTTAACCTTAAATAACCGTGTGGGGGCCTAAACCGGTTTTCGGTCCCCAGCGGTGCCCAAATTGATTTTTGGCTGGTAATTTGGATTTCCTGATGGGAGGAGAAAGGATATCAATATTTTCGATGTCCAGAGGTACTTTGATTTCCTAGAAAATCGATGGAGATCACTCTGGTAAACCGAACAGACTCGGTTGGGTTGCCCGGCTAGCCCTGCTTCCACCCCAGTGCTGGACGGAAGGTGGATGGGCCATTCAAAAAAAATCCCAAAATCACGAAAAGTTTTTCGGGCTGGCAATTCCCTTTGTCCTTCCTCTAAAGGAACCACCTCCCTTTCCGCGACAACATGGATATTAACAGTCAGATGATTCTTTGGCTTTTTGATTTCCTCTTAAATTAAATAAATTTAAGAGGAAATCAAAACGCCAATTACTTTTTCATATCGTTTCCTTTTGTGGTTCTGAGGTTTCTAAGGCATGTTTTAAAGCCCTGTATTCTTTGGGGGCCATCGTGGTTTTTTTTTTCAATTTTATTTCCCTGGGGGATTTAGGGCACTCTTCCCGGGGTCCACCTCTTGGGGTAGACAATTCAAAATCAGCAGGGTCCCAGTTCCAGTCTCGTATGGTTCTCACTGTCCAAACCGAAAGAAATTTGATTTAATTCCCGACTCATGGAGACAGAATGTTGGATCGGGAAACTTTTAGTTCGGTTTATTTTTCCTTCTTTTCAAATAATCAGCTAGGTCGTACCCTAGCTCTCCCATTCCCTGGGTCCCTTGGAGTACCCGAGATTCCTTTTCGGTCTTTCCCCACTGGGTTTTCATGCCACCCCCTGCCGAGGAAGGCCCCCTCCACATCCCACGCTCTCTGCCAAGCGAGTACGGTGTTTGTTCTGTAAAGAATGAGCCGCTCACCGGCACAGTCCCCCCGAATTGTGGCCCACTACTCAGCTGCTCCCAATAAAGGGATTGCCAGGCGATTGAGTCCCGACCTTTTCCTACTCTATATAAGGCCCCCGGTGGTTTGGCCTTCTCCCGGTTGCTGCCGTTGCAGTATCTTACCAGTGCCTGCCCTCTTCTCTATATTGCAGGGTCTTAGTGAGTGAGGTTAGGGGGCTAATTGTGACCTTTTCACTGCTCTCTGGGGGTAGGGGCTTTGGCTCAGTCTGAGTTTGTGTTGTTGATCCTGAGTCGGGTCGTGGGTAAATGCCTGTAGGTGTAGTTTCTCTGTGCGGAGGGAGCCGTCTCGAGTTTGGTCCGAGAAGTCAGAATGACCCACCTGCCCCAGTTACGGTATGGCTGCACGAGTAACATTGGAATAATAATTTCATCTAATATAGTATTATTTATCAAGGACTTATGGACAAAGCACTGTTCTGAGCGCGGCAGAGGTTAGAATGTAATTGGGTTGTCCAACGCGGGGCTGACAGCCTTAATCCCCACTTTACCGATGAGGGGACCGAGGCACAGAGAAGTGAAATGACGTGTCCAAAGTCACACAGCCGGTAATTGGTCGAGGCGGGATTTGAACTCATGAACTGTGACTCCAAAGCCCGCGCTCTTTATACTGTGACAAGCTGCTTCTCTAATTATTTTTGTCTTTCTATTTCGATTAATCCCTGACCCAGATCCTTGGGAGACGTGGCTGTTCCTCCACAAACCCCCTGAAAGTGAGTAGTTTACAGACTTTTTTTTAGTGAGGTTTCCTTTCCCTTTTTCTCTATCTAGTCCTCCCCATAAAAAAAGGAACAACTACAGAAGGCTTTTAATCCAAAACCCCTAAACCTCCCTATTTTTAAAGCGACAATCACTCTCCCCATGTGAAGCCAGCAAGTGCAAGCGCTTTGTTGGTGCTCATGGCAGAACAAATCGGTTGATTTGTGCCTCCGATCGCAAAACGGATTTTTAGGTGGCTTCAGATATCTGGTGCCCGTAGATAACCTAATGAGGGCTTTTGCTCCCAGGGGAGGAGTGGCCGTCTGTCGAGGGTATTGTGGATGCCCACACATGCCCGAAAGTGCGATTGGGGGCCACAGGGTCATAGGTTAACCTTAAATAACCGTGTGGGGGCCTAAACCGGTTTTCGGTCCCCAGCGGTGCTCAAATTGATTTTTGGCTGGTAATTTGGATTTCCCGATGAGAGGATAAAAGATATCAATATTCTGGATGTCCAGAGGTACTTTGCTTTCCTAGAAAATCAATGGTGATCACTCTGGAAAATGGAACAGACTCGGGTTGCCCGGCTAGCCCTACGACCACCCCAATGCTGGAAGGAAGGTGGATGGGCCTTTCAAAAAAATCCCCAAAACATGAAAAATTTTCGGGCCGGCAAATCCCTTTGTCCATCCTCTAAAGTAACCACCTCCCTTCCCGGGACACCATGGATATTAATAGTCAGATGATGCATTGGCTTTATGATTTCCTCTTAAATTAAATAAGTTTAAGAGGAAATGAAAACGCCAATTACTTTTTCATTTCGATTTCTTTTGTGGGTCTCAGATTTCTAAGGCATGTTTTAAAGCCCTGTATTCTTTTGGGGGCCATCGTGTTTTTTTTCAATTTTATTTCCCTGGGGGATTTAGGGCACTCTTCCCGGGGTCCACCTCTTGGGGTAGACAATTCAAAATCGGCAAGGTCCCATGTCTAGTCTCGTTGGGTCCTCGCTGTCCAAACCGAAAGAAATTTGATTTCATTCCAGCCTCATGGGGACAGAATGCTGGATCGCGAAACTTTTAGTTTGGTTTATTTTTCATTCTTTTTAAATACTCAACTCGGCCGTACCCTAGGCCTCCTATTCCCTGCGTCCCTTGGAGTACCCGAGATTCCATTTCGGTCCTTCCCCAATGGGTTTTTCATGCCACCCCCTGACGAGGAAGCCCCCCTCCACATCCCACGCACTCTGCCAAGTGGGTACGGTGTTAGTTCTGCAAAGAGTGAGCCGCTCACGGGCACAGTCCCCTCCAATGGTGGCCCACTACTCAGCTGCTCCAAATGAAGGGATTGCCAGGCGATTGCGTTCCGACCTTTCCCTACTCTATACAAGGCCCCCCGAGGTTTGGTCTTCTCCCGGTTGCTGCCATTTCAGTATCTTACCAGTGCCTGCCTTCTTCTCTATATTGCCGGGTCATGGTGAGTGAGGTTAGGCGGCTAATTCCGACCTTTTCACTGCTCTCTGGGGTTAGGGGCTTTGGCTCTGTCTGAGTTTTTGTTGTTGATCCTGAGTCGGGTCGTGGGCAGATGCCTGTAAGTGTAGTTTCTCTGTGAGGAAGGGGCCGTCTCGAATTTGGTCCTAGAGGTCAGAATGACCCACCTGCCCATAGACAGAGGGACCAGGGCCGAGAGGCAGAGGGGGACCAAGGTAGAGCGGAAGACGGGGAGCAGGACCAGGAGGCAGAGGGTTACCTGGGCCGGGAGAACGTGGACCAGGTCAAAGAAGAAGAGGGGGACCAGGGCCGGGAGGCAGAGGGGGACCAGGGCCAGGAGGCAGTGGGGTAACCGAGGCGGGAGAAGCGGAACCAGGGACGAGAGATAGAGGGGGACTCGGGCTGAGAAGCCAGGGGGACAATGGCTTGGAAGCTGAAGTGTACCTGGGCAGGGAGCCTGGGCGACCAGGGCCGAGAGGTACAGTGAATCTAGGGCCAGGAGGCAAGGGGTACCAGGGCCGGTAGACGGGGGACCAGGACCAGGAGGCAGAGGTGGACCAGGGCCAGGGGGCTGAAGGGTACTTGGGCCCGGAGACAGGAGGACAAGGGCAGCGAGGCTGTGGGGTACTTGGGCTGGGAGACGGACGACCAGGGCGTGGAGGTAGAGGGAGACCAGGGCCGAGAGACCGGGAGGGATCAGGGCCGGGAGGCAGAGGGTGGCCAGGGCGGGGAGGTAGAGGGAGGCCAGGGCCAGGAGGCAGAGGGCTACCTGGTCCAGCAGACATAGGGACAAGGGCAGGGAGGCAAAAGGGTACTTAGGCTGGGAGACAAGGGACCAGGCCCAGGAGGCATAGGGGTACCAGGGCCTGACGGTAGACAACGGGATTAGGTCCACGAGGTAGAGGGGACCTAGGGAAGGGACAGAGAGAGACTCAAGGGCCTGGAGGTAGAAGGAGACCAGGGCCTGGAGGCATTGAGGGTCCAGGGCCTGGAGGTCCCGGGGGTCCAGGGCCGGGAGACCCAGAGAGACCACGGCCGGGAGGCACAAGGGGACGAGGGCAGGGCGGCAGAGGGGGACCAGAACCTGCCAGGAGGCGGAGGGGTAACTGGGCCGGGAGGCAGAGGGGGACCAGGGCACAGAAGAAGTGGGGACCAGGGCAAGGAGGGAGAGGGGGAGCAGGGTTGGGCGGCATAGCGGGACCAGAGCGGGAAGGCAAAGGGGACCCAGGGTCAGGAAGCAGAGGGAGCAGAGCCGGGAACTAGAGGGATTCCAGGGCCGGGATGGAGGGAGACCTAAAGGCCTGGACGTGGAAGGAGATCCTGGCCAGAAGGCAGAGGGGTACCTGGGCGGCGATACACGGGGACCAGGGCCGGGAGGCAGAGAGGTACGGGGGCTGGATAATAGGGGTACCAGGGCCGAAAGGCAGGAGGGACCAGGGCGAGGAGGCAGAGGGGGACCATGGCCAGGAGGTAGAGGGGTACCAGGGCCGAAAGGCAGGAGGGACCAGGGCCAGGAGGTAGAGAGGTACCTGGGCCTGGCGGTAGAGGGATCAGGGCCAGGAGACACAGAGGTACCAGAGCAGAGAGTTAGAGGGCGACCAGGACAGGTTAGCAGAGGTAGATCAGGTCCAGGAGACAAAGGGGTACCTGGACCGGGCTACAGAGGGGGACCAGGGCCGATAAGCAGGGGGGAACAGTGCAAGGAGGCAAAGGGGGAGGAAGGCTGGGGGGCAGATGGGGGACGAGGGACAGGAGGCAGAAAAGGACCAGAGCCACGAAGCAGAGGGGTACCAGGGCCGGGAGGCAGAGGGATACCTGGACGGGAGAACGGGAAACCAGGTCCGGGTGGTAGGGGGGACCCAGGGACGGGACGGTGAGTGGCCCAAGTGCCTGGAGGTAGACGTAGACTAGGGCCGGGAGGCAGAGGGGGACCAGGGCCAAGAGGAGTGTGGGACCAGGGCAGGCAGGCAGAGGTGGACCCGGGCCGGGAGGCAGGGAGGGACCTGAGCAAGGAGTCGGAGGGGGACCTGGGCCGGGAGATAAGGGCCGAGAGGTAGAGGAAACCCAGGGCTGTGACCTAGGCGATTGGAGTTAGAACGAGACCAGAGCCGGGAGGCACAGAGGGACCAGGGACCTGAGGCAGAGGGGGCCCAGGGCCGGGAGGCAGAGGGGTAGCTGGGCCAGGAAAGAGCGTGCCCAGTGGCGAAAAGTAGGGGGGACGAAAGCAGGGAGGTAGAGGGGGACCAGGGCCGGGAGGATGAGGGGGCCCAGGGCCGGGAGACAGAGGGGGCCCAGGGCCGGGGGGCAGAGGTGAAGCTGGGCCAGGAAACAGCGGGACCAGTGCCAAGAAGTAGGGAGGACCAGAACAAGGAGGTAGAGGACAGCCAGGGCCGGGAGGCAGAAGAGGACCAGGTCCAGAAAGCAAAGGTTACCTGGACAGGAAACAGGGGGACAGGGCCTGGAGGTAGAGAGGTACCTGGGCCCGGAGGTAGACGGGACCAGGGACAGGGACGGAGAGAGACACTAGGGCCTGGAAATCTATCTGTTCCTGGGAGACCAGGAACAGGAATCACAGAGGGACCAGGGCCTGGAGGCAGAGAGCTACCTTGACTGGGAGACAGTGGGAGCAGGGCCTGAAGGCAGAGGGTACCTGGGCCGGGAGATAGGGGGACCACGTCCGAGTGACAGAGGGGGATCATGGCCAAGAGGCAGAGGGGTACCAGGGCTGAGACGCAGAGGGGGACAAGAGCCGGGGTGCAGAGGGGGACCAGGGCCCGGAGGTAGAGGAGAACTAGGGTCGAGACAGAGAGAAACTCAAGGGCCTGAAAGTAGAAAGAGGCAAGGGCCGAAAGGCACAAAGAGACCAGGGCCTGGAGGCAGAGGGGAACCGGGGCTGGGCGGCAGAGGAGGACCAGGGCCAGGAGGCAGAGAGGTTCCTGGGCCGGGAGGCATAGGGGATCCAGGGCCGAGAAGCTGGGATGCCCAAAGGCAGAGAGGCAGATGGGACAGGGGCCGCATGGAAGAGGAGGACCAGGGCCGGAAGGCAGAGGTTTACCTGGGTCGGGAAACAGGGGACCAGGGCCGGGAGGTAAAGGGGAACCAGATCCGCGACGGAGAGAGACCCAAGAGCCTGGACGTAGAAGGGGACAAGGGCCGGGATGCACAGAGGGACTAGGCCCACGGGGCAGAAGGGGACCAGGGCTGGGCGGCAAAGGGGGACCAGAGCCAGGAGGCTGAGGGGACCCAGGACCGAGAAGCGGGGGTGACTAGGGCAGGGAGGTATCTACGACCTGGGCCGGGAGGCAGAGTGGTACCTGGCGTCAGGAGACAGGGGGACCAGGGCCGAATGGTAAAGGGTACCCAGGGCCAGGAGGCAGAGGGGTACCTGGTTCTGGAGACACTGGGACCAGGGCCTGGAGGTAGAGGGGACCCAGGGCCGGGACGGAGAGATACCCAAGGGTCTGGAGGTAGAGAGGACCCAGGGCCGGGAGGTAAAGGGGACAAAGGGCCGGGAGGTTGAGGGGGACCAGGGCCATGGGGCAGGGCGATACCTGGGCCAGGAGGCAGAGGGAGACCAGGGCCGGGAAGCAGAGTGGAAGCTGGGTCAGGAGACGGGGGACCAGTGCTGGGAGGTAGAGGGGAACCAGGGCCAGGAGACAGAGGTCTACCTGGGTCTGGAGATAGGGGGACCCGGGCCGAGAGTTAGAGGGGACCCAGGGCCAGGACAGAGAGTGACCCAAAGATCTGTAGATAGTAGACAAGGGCCGGGAGGCACAGAGGGAGACAGAGGGGGAGCAGGGCTGGGCGGTAGAGGGGGACCTGGGCCGGCGGGCACAGGGTAACCAGGGCTGAGAGGCAGAGGGGTCATGGCCGAGGCACAGGGTGGGACAAGGGACGAGAGGCAAAGGGGGACCAGGACTGGGCAGCAGAGGGGGATCAGGGCCAGGAGGCTGAGGGGTACCTGGAACAGGAGGCAGAGGGGTAGCTGGGTCAGGAGGCAGGGGGACCAGTGCTGGGAGATAGAGGGGAACCAGGGCCAGGAGGCAGAGGTGTACCTGGGTCTGGAGATAGGGGGACCAGGGCCGGGAGGTAGAGGGGACCCGGGGCCGGGATGGAGAGTGACCCAAGGGGCTGTAGGTAGAAGGATACAAGGCCCGGGAGGTACAGAGGGACCAGGGCCGTGAGACAGAGGGGGAGCAGGGCTGGGCGGCAGAGGGGGACCTGGGCCAGGAGACAAAGGGGTACATGGGCCGGCGGACACAGGGTAACCAGGGCCGAGAGGCAGAGGGGTCATGGCTGAGGCAGAGGGTGGGACCAGGGACGGGAGGCAAAGGGGGACCAGGACTGGTCAGCAGAGGGGAATCAGGGCCAGGAGGGTGAGAAGTACCTGGGCTTGGAGGCAGAGGGGAACCTGGGCCAGGGTGCCAAGGGGTACATGGGCTGGGAGATGGGGGAACAGGTCTGGGAGGCAGAGGGAGATCAGGGCCGATAGGCAGGTGGGACCAGAGTATGCAGGCAGCGGCAGAACAGGGCCGGGAGGCAGCTGGGCACCAGAGCCAGGAGGCAGAGGTGGCCCAGGGCAGGGAGGCAGAGGGGGACCTGGGTCCCGAGACAGGGGACCAGGCCCGGGAGGGAGAGACGGGCCAGGGCCAGGAGGTAGAGATGAGGGCTGGTAGGCAAGGGGGACCAGGGCCGGGAGGTACAAGGCGACGAGGTTTGGGAAGAACCGTGGCACCATGCCAGTAATAATAATAATAATGGCATTTAGTAAGCACTTACTATGTGCAAAACACTGTTCTAAACACTGGGGAGGTTACAGGGCGATCGGGTTGTCTCACGTGGGGCTCACAGTCTTAATCCCCATTTTACAGATGAGGTAACTGAGGCACAGAGAAGTTGAGTGACTTGCCCTAAGTCCCACAGCTGACAATTGGCAGAGCCAGGATTCAAACTGATGACCTCTGACTCCAAAGCCCATGTTCTTTCCACGGGGCCACGAGAGGGACTAGGTCTAGGCGGAAGATGGGGACCAATGAAAACAGGTAGAGGGGAAATAGGGCCAGAGGAAGAGGGGGATCAGGGCCAGAAGTTCTGGGGGTACCAATGCCACGAAGTGGGACCAGGGCTGAAAGGCAGAGAGGGACTCGTTCCGGGAGGGAGACGGGGACCAGGGCCGGGAGGCGGAGGTATACCTGCACCGGGATACAGGGGGACCAGGGCCGGGAGTTCGACGGGTACCAGGGCTAGGAGACAGGGCGACCAGGGCCGGGAGGTAGAGGGGACCCAGAGCAGGGGACAAGAGAGTCACCAGGGCCTGGAGGTATAGTGAGATAGGGGCAGAGAGGCAGGGGTCGACCAGGGTCGGGAGGCAGAGGTGGACCAGTGAGGAGAGGCAGAGCAGGACCTGGGCCAGGAGGTAGAGGGGTACGTGGGTCCGGAGACAGGGGGAACAGTGCCTGGAGGTAGAGCGGACCCAGGGTCGGGACGGAGAGAAGGGCCAGGGCCCGGAGGTAGAGGGTGATGAGAGCTGGCAGGCACAGGGGGACCAGGGCAGAGAAGCAGAGGGGCATCAGGGACCGGAGATAAAAGGCGACAAGGGCTGGGTAGAACAGGGACACAATGCCGGTAGACAGAGAGGGACCAGGTCTGGGCGGAAGATGTGGAACAAGGTAGGGAGGTAGAGGTGAACTAGGGACAGAGGGAGAAGGGGACCAGGCGCGAAAGTTCGGGGTGGGAGGAACAGGGCCAGAAAGTAAAGTGGGACCAGGGTTGAAAGGCAGAGGGGGACAAGGGCCGGGAGGCAGAGGGGGACCAGAGCTGAGAAGTGGGGGAGGGCCAGAGCATGGTGTCAGAGCGGGACCAGGGCCGGGAGGCAGACGGGTACCTGGACCGGAGTCAGAGGGGGACCAGGGCAGAGGGGGACTAGGGCCGGGAGGCAGAGGGGGATCAGAGCTGTGACGTAGAGGGGTACCTTGGCCGGGAGACATTGGCACCAGGGACGGGAAGTAGAGAGGTACCTGGGCCGTGAGACAGGGGGACCAGGGTCGGGAGGTAGCGGGGAACCCAGGGCTGGGACGGAGAGAGAAACAAGGGCCTGGATATAGAGTGAGACCAGGGCCGGGAGTTCTTGTAGTCCTCTAGACTGTGAGCCCGTTGTCGGGTAGGGACTGTCTCTATATGCTGTTGACCTGTACTTCCCAATAAGCGCTCAAAAAATACGATTGAATGAATGAATAAATACGATTGAATAACTGAATAAATGAGAGGTACAGGGGTCCCACGGCCGAGACACAGAGGGGGACCAGGTCTGCTAGGCAGAGGGGCACCTGGGCTGCAAGACGGAATTCAGGGCTGGGAGGCAGAGGGGGAAGAGAGCCAGGATTCAGTGTGGTACACGGGCCTGGAGGCAGAGGAGGGCCAGGGCTGAGAGGTGGGAGGGACCAGGGCTGGGACGCCAAGAGGGACCGGGAATGGGAAACAGAGGGGGACTAGGGCCAGGAGGCAGAGGTGTACCTGGACCGGGAAACAAAGGGACCAGGGTCGTGAGGTAGTGGGGTAGCTATGCCGGAGGTCATGGGGACCAGGGCTGGTTGGTAGAGGGTAACCAATGCGGTAAAGGAGAGGGACCAAGCCCAGGAGGTAGAGGGGCACCAGGGCGGGAGGTAGAGGGGGATCAGGGCCAGGAGGCAGAGGTGTACCTGGACCTGCAGTCAGGCGGACCAGGGCCTGAGACAGGGAGACCTGGGCTGGAAGGTAGAGGGTCCCGGTGCTGGGATTGAGAAAGGGGCCAGGGCTTGGAGGTAGAGAGAAACCAGGGCTGGCAGAACAGGGGGAACCATGGCCGGGACGGAGAGAGACCCAGTGGCTTGGAGGTAGAGGGAGGCCATGGTCGGGAGGCTCAGAGGGACCAGGCCCGGGAGGTAGCGGGCGACCTGGTCCTGGAGTTACAGGAAGACCAGGGCCAGGAGGCAGAGGTGTACCTGGGCCAGGAGACGGGAGACCAGGGTCGGGAGGCAGAGAGGGACAAGGGCCAGGAGGCAGAGGGGGACCATGGTTGGGAAATGGGGATCAGGGCCGAGAAGCATGGGGGACAAGGTCCGGTAGACAGGGGGACCGGGGCCAGGAGGTAGAGGGTTACCTGGGCCAGGAGACGGGGCCTAGGGCTGAGAAGCAGAGGGGAGCCAGGGCCGAGAGGAGGGGGTGACCATGTCAGAGAGGCAGAGGCCGGCCAGGTCTCGGAAGCAGAGGGAGACCAGGGCCGGTAGACAGGGGGACCAGGGTCGGAAGGCCGAGGGATACCTGGGCCGGGAGATGGGGATCAGGGGTAAGAAGCAGTGGGGACAAGGTCAGTGAGTCAGAGGTGGGGTCAGGGCTGGAGAAAGAGGAGGACCAGGGCCGGTAGGCAGTGGGACCAGGGCCGGGAGGCAGAGGGGTTACCTGGGCTGGGAGACAGTCGTGGACCAGAGCAGAGAGGCAGAGAGATACCTGGGCCGGGGGACAAGGGGACCAGGACCAAGAGTCAGAGGGAGACCAGGGCGGGGAGGTAGAAGGGGACCAAGGCCAGCAGGCTGAGAGGTTCCTGGGCAGGGATGCAGATGGGGACCGGGACCAGAAGGCGGGGGAACCAGGTCCAGGAGGCAGAAGGGAATCCGGGACAGGAGGCCAAGGTGGCCAGGGCTGAGAAGCGGGGGTGACAATGTCAGGGAGTCGGAGAGGGACCAGGGCCCGGAGGCAGAGGGGGAACAGGGCCGGGAGGTAGAAAGGTACCTGGGCTAGGAGACAGGGGGACCAGCGCTGAGAGGCAGGGGGCAACCAGGTCATAGACGCAGAAGCTTACCAGGGCCGGCAGGCAGCGGGGTACCTGCCCCTCTCTCTGCCCCTCTCTCTCTACAGCTCTGCCCCTGCTCTCTCTCCCTCTCTCCGGGCTCGCATCTCCTCTTGCCTTCAGGACATCTCCATCTGGATGTCCGCCCGCCACCTAAAGCTCAACATGTCGAAGACTGAGCTCCTTGTCTTCCCGCCCAAACCCTGCCCTCTCCCTGACTTTCCCATCACTGTTGACGGCACTACCATCCTTCCCGTCTCACAAGTCCGCAATATTGGTGTCCTCCTCGACTCCGCTCTCTCGTTCACCCCTCACATCCAAGCCGTCACCAATACCTGCCGGTCTCACCCCCGCAACATTGCCAACATCCGCCCTTTCCTCTCCATTCAAACAGCTACCCTGCTCGTTCAAGCTCTCATCCTATCACGTCTGGATTACTGTATCAGCCTCCTCTCCGATCTCCCATCCTCCTGTCTCTCCCCACTTCAATCCATACTTCACGCTGCTGCCCGGATTGTCTTTGTCCAGAAACGCTCTGGGCATGTTACCACCCTCCTCAAAAATCTCCAGTGGCTACCAATCAACCTACGCATCAGGCAGAAACTCCTCACACTCGGCTTCCAGGCTCTCGATCACCTCGCCCCCTCCTACCTCACCTCTCTTCTCTCCTTCTAGAGCCCAGCCCGCACCCTCCGCTCCTCTGCCGCTAATCTCCTCACCGTGCCTCGTTCTCGCTCGTCACGCCGTCGACCCCGGGCCCACGTCATCCCCCTGGCCTGTAATGCCCTCCCTCCCCACATCCGCCAAGCTAGCTCTCTTCCTCCCTTCAAGGCCCTACTGAGAGCTCACCTCCTCCAGGAGGCGCTCCCAGACTGAGCCCCCTCCTTCCACTCCCCCTCCTCCCCCTCTACATCCCCCCGCCTTACCTCCTTCCCTTCCCCACAGCACCTGTATATATGTATATGTGTGTAGACCGGGGCCGGGAGAGGCACAGAGGTAATCCTCCTTGACCTCTCAGCTGCCTTCTACACTGTGGACCACCCCTTTCTCCTCAACACGCTATTCAACCTTGGCTTCACAGACTCCGTCCTCTCCTGGTTCTCCTCTTATCTCTCCGGTCGTACATTCTCAGTCTCTTTTGCAGGCTCCTCCTCCCCCTCCTATCCCCTTACTGTGGGGGTTCCCCAAGGTTCAGTTCTTGGTCCTCTTCTGTTCTCGATCTACACTCACTCCCTTGGTGAACTCATTCGATCCCACGACTTCAACTATAATCTCTACGCTGATGATACCCAAATCTACATCTCTGCCCCTGCTCTCTCCCCGTCTCTCCAGGCTCGCATCTCCTCCTGCCTTCAGGACATCTCCATCTGGATGTCTGCCCGCCACCTAAAACTCAACATGTCAATCAATCAATCGTATTTATTGAGCGCTCACTGTGTGCAGAGCACTGTACTAAGCGCTAGGGAAGTACAAGTTGGCAACAGATAGACGGTCCGTACCCAACAGTGGGCTCACGGTCTAGAAGAGTCTGTCTCCCCTTGAGGGCAGGAATCACATCTTAGAACAGTGCCCAGCGCTTAGGACAGTGCGTTGCACATAGTAAGTGCTTAATAAATTCCATCATTAGTATTATCTACGTGCTGTATTGTACCCTCCCAGAGCATTTAGTCCAATGCCATGTACACGGTAAGGGTTTAATAAATTCCAGCGACGGAGCGAGTGATTGAACACCAGAGACATCCTTGTCCAAGGAACCATATGGTGAGATAGGCGAATGGCAGAAGGGAGAGGCCCAGCTGAAGTTTGCTGACAGGCAAGCAACGGCGAAAGTTTAGAATAATGATAATGATGGCATTTATTAAGCGCCCACCATGTGCAAAGCACTGTTCCAAGCGCTGGGGAGGTGATCAGGATTGCAAGGTGATCAGGTTGTCCCACGGGGGACTCAGTCTTAATCCCCGTTCTACAAATGAGGTAACTGAGGCACAGAGAAGTTAAGTGACTTATCCAAAGTCACACAGCTAACAAGTGGTGGAGTCAGGATTTGAACCCATGACCTGAACCCGAAGAGATCTAGCTTGAGTAGCGAGGCCTAGTCTAAGGCGCATAGAGCTGAGAGTCAAGAGGCCTGGGTCCTCCTCCTGACTCTGTCCCTGGCCAGCTGTGTGACCTCGGTCCAGTAATAATAATAATAATGGCATTTATTAAGCGCTTACTATGTGCAAAGCACTGTTCTAAGCGCCAGGGAGGTTACAAGGTAATCAGGTCCAAGATTGAACTACTTGTCTTCCCTCCCAAACCCTGCCTTCTCCCCGACTTTTCCATCACTGTTGACGGCACTACCATTCTTCCCGTCTCACAAGCCCGCAACCTTGGTGTCATCCTCGACTTCGCTCTTTCATTCACCCCTGACATCCAAGCCGTCACCAAAACCTGCCGGTCTCAGCTCCGCAACATTGCCAAGATCCGCCCTTTCCTCTCCATTCAAACCGCTACCCTGCTCGTTCAAGCTCTCATCCTATCCCGTCTGGACTACTGCATCAGCCTTCTCACTGATCTCCCATCCTCGTGTCTCTCCCCACTTCAATCCATACTTCATGCTGCTGCCCGGATTGTCTTTGTCCAGAAACGCTCTGGGCATGTTTCTCCCCTCCTCAAAAATCACCAGTGGCTACCAATCAATCTGCGCATCAGGCAGAAAATCGTCATCCTTGGCTTCAATGCACTCCATCACCTCGCCCCCTCCTACCTCACCTCCCTTATCTCCTTCTACAGCCCAGCCCACACCCTCCGCTCCTCTGCCGCTAAACTCCTCACCCTGCCTCGTTCTCACCTGTTTCGCCGTCGACCCCGGGCCCACGTCATCCCCCGGGCCTGGAATGCCCTCCTTCCGTACAACCGCCAAGCTAGCTCTCTTCCTCCCTTCAAGGTCCTACTGAGAGCTCACCTCCTCCAGGAGGCCTTCCCAGACTTAGCCCCCTCCTTCCTCTCTCCCTCGCCCCCCCATCCCCCCGTCTTACCTCCTTCTCTTCCCCACAGCACCTGTATATATGTATATATGTTCGTACATATTCATTACTCCATTTATTTATTTATTTATTTTACTTGTACATATCTATTCTATTTTATTTTGTTAATATGTTTGGTTTTGTTCTCTGTCTCCCCCTTCTAGACTGTGAGTCCACTGTTGGGTAGGGACTGTCTCTATATGTTCCCAACTTGTACTTCCCAAGCGCTCAGTACAGTGCTCTGTACACAGTAATGGCTCAATAAATACGATTGATTGATTGATTGAAGAGAGCCGGGTGGCACAGAGGGACTAGGTCCCGGAGGTAGAGGGGACCATGGCAGGGTGGCTGAGGGGGACCAGGGCCATGAGGCAGAGGGGTACCTGGGGCGCGAGGGAGAGGAGGACCAGGGCCGAGAGGTGGGGGGGATCCAGGACTGGTAGGAAGAGGGGGACCAGGGCTGCGAGGCAGAGGGGGATCAGGGCCGAGAGGCAAAGGGGGACCAGGGCCAGTAGGCAGAGGGGCACGAGGGTCGAGACACAAGGGGACCAGGGCTAGAAGGCAGAGGGGTAGCTGGGCTGGAAGGTAGCGGGAGACCAGGGCTGAGAAATCAGGAAACCAGGGCAGGGAGGTAGAGGGGGAGCAGGGATGTGAGGCAGAAGGTGCCCAGGGCGGTGAAGCAGAGGGGAGCCAGGGCCAGGAAGCACAGTGGTATGTGGGTCGGGAGACAAGGGGTCCAGGGCAGGGAGGTAGAAGGGACCACAGGACAGGACGGTGAGTGACCCAAGGGCCTGGAGGTAGAAAGAGACCAGGGCTAGGAGGCAGAGGGGGACCTAAGCCGGGAGACGGGGACCAGAACCGGGATGCACTGGGGCACCGGGGCTGGGAAACGGTGTCCTGAGCCGGGAGGCAGAAGAGGACCAGGGCCGGAAGGTAGAGGGGACCCGGAGCCGAGACGGAGTGAGGCCCAAGGGCCTTGCAGTAGTAAGGAGATCAGGGATGGGAGGCACATAGGGACCAGGTTCAGGAGGCATAGGTAGACCATGGCAGGGCAGCGGAAGGGGATCAGGGCTAGGAGGCAGAGGGGTACCTGGGCCGGGAAGCAGGGGGACCAGGGCCGAGAGGAGGGAGAGATCTAGGACTGGGAGGCAGAGGCGGACCAGGCCGTGGTGGCAGAGTTGGACCAGGGCCAGGAGGAGAGGGGTACGTGGGTCGGGAAACAGGGTACCAAGGCCAGGAGGTAGAGTGGACCCCGGGTCGGGACGGTGAGTGACCCATGTTCCTGGAGGTAGAAGGTGACCAGGGCTGGAAGGCAATGAGGGACCAGTGCCAGGAGGCAGGGGCGGACCAGGACAGAGCAGCAGAGGGGTCCAGTGCCGGGAGGCAGAGGGGTACCTGGGCTGGGAGACATGGTCCTTGGCTGTGAGGCAGAGGTTGACCAGGGCCAGGAGGCAGTGGGGTACCTGGGTGCGGAGGCAGAGTGGGACCAGGACCAAGAGTTCAGGGGGACCAGTACCGGGAGGCAGAGGAGGACCAGGGCTGAGAGCCTGGGGGACCAGGGCAGGGAGGAAGAAGGGGATCAGGGCCTGGAGGCAGAGGGGTACCTGGGCCAAGAAACCGGAGGACCAGGGCCTGGAGTCTGAGGGGTACCTGGCCCGGAGACAGAAGGACCAGGGCCTGGAGGCAGAGGGGTACCTGGGTCTGGATACAGGGGGTCCAGACATGGGAGGTAGAGGAGACTTAGGGCCAAGACAGAGAGAGATCCAATGGCCTGGAGGTAGAAGGAGATAAGGTCTGGGAGGCACAGAGGGACCAGGGCCTGGAGCCAGGGCCAGGAACCTGTGGGACGGGGGTCAGAGGAGTACCTAGGCAGGGAGATGGGGTTCCAGGTCCGGGAGGCAGAGAAGGACCAGGGTGGGGAGGCAGAAGTGGACAAGGGCTAGGAGGCAGAGGGTTACCTAGGCCGGGAGATGGGGGACCAGGGCTGGGAGGTAGAGGTGACCTAGGGCCGGGATGGGGAGAGACTCAACGGGTCTGGCTGTAGCCGGAGACCAGGGAGGCAGATAGGGATCAGCGCAGGGAGGCAGATAGGCACCAGCCCAGGGTGGCAGAGGGGGACCTGGGCCATGAGGCAGAAGGGTACCTGGGCCGGGAGACAGAGCGACCATGGCTGGGAGGCAGAGGGGTACCTAGGCGGGGAGACGGGGTACCAGTGCCGGAAGGCAGAGGGGGAAAAGGGCCGGATGCTGCGGGGTAGCTAGGCCGGGATTCACAGGGGGACCCGGGCTGTGAGGCGCGTGAGACCAGGGCAGGGAGGCAGAAGATGACCAGTGCAAGGAGGCAGAATGTGACCAGGGCCGGGTGGCAGAGGGGGACCAGGGCCGAGAGGACGAGGAGACCAGGGCAGGGAAGCAGAGGTTGACCATGACGGGAAGTCAGAAGGGTACCTGGACCAGGAAACAGGGGGACCAATGCCGCAAGGTAGAGGGGTACCTGGGCCGGGAGGCAGGGAGACCTGAGCGGGCACGTAGAGGGGACCCAGGGCCGCGACGGAGAGAAGGATCAGGGCCTGGAAGTAGACGGAGAACAGTGCCGGGAAGCACATAGGGACCAGGCCACGGAGGCAAAGTAGGACCATGGCAGGGCGGCAGAGTGAGACAAGGGCCAGGAGGCAGAGGGGTACCTGGACCAGGAAGCAGAGGGTACGAGGGCCAGTAGGCAGAGGGGTACCTGGGCCAGGAGGGAAGGGGACAAGGGCCTGGAGGTAGAGGGCAGCCAGGCCCGGGACGGATTGAGACTCAAGGGCCTGGACGTAGAGGGAGATTTGGGCTGGGAGGCACAGAGCGACCAGGGCCAGGAGGTTCAGGGGGACCTGGACCGGGAGGCAGCGGGACTAGGGCCGAGAGGTGGGGGGAACCAAAATAGGGAGGCAGAGGGTGACCAGGGCCTGGAGGCACAGGAGGACCAGGATGGGGAGGCAGAGGAGGAAATCAGGTCCCAGAGGCAGAGGGGGTACCTGGGCCGAGAGACAGGGGGACCAGGGCCTTGATGCAGAGTGGGCAAAGGGCCAGGATGCGGAATGGTACCTGGGCCGGAGGCAGAGGGGGACGAGTTCCGAGAGGCGGGGAGGACCAGGGCAGGCATAGGGAGACCAGAGATGGGAGGTAGAAAGGGACCAGGGTGGCGAGGCAGAGGGGGACCAGGGTCGGGAGGTAGTGGGGTACCTGAGGCGGGAGACAGTTGGACCAGGGCCTGGAGGTAGAGGGAACCAAGGGTCGGGATGTAGAGAGACCCCAGGCCTGGAGGCAGAAGGAGACCAAGGCCGGGAAGGACAGAGGGACCAAGTCCTGGAGGCAGAGGAGTACCTTGGCTAGGAGACAGGGGACCGACGGCCAGGAGGCAGAGGCGTACTAGGCCAGGAGACGGGCAGCAGGGCTGGGATGTATATGGGTGGGACGGAGAGGGGAAGACGGGCCTGGAGGCAGAGGAGGACCCGGGCCAGAAGGCAGACGGATACCTGGGCTGGGAGATGAGGGACCAGGGCCGGGAGGCAGAGGGTGACCTGGGCCAGGAGTCAGAAGAAAACCAGAGTCGGGAGGCAAAGGGGGACCAAGGCGGAAAAGCGGGGGCAACGAGGGCCTGGAAGCAGAGGGGGACCAGCGCCGGCAGGCCGAGGGGGACCAGGGCCTGGAGGCAGAGAGGATCAGGGTTAGGAGGCAGGGGGGTATCCGGCTTGGGAAACGGGGACTAGGGCCTGGAGTTAGAGTTGACCCAGGGCCGTGACGGAGAGAGGGACCAGGGCCTGGAAGCTGAGGGAGACGAGGGCCAGGAAGCACAGAGGGACTAGACCCGGGATGCGGATGGAAATCAGGGCAGGGAGGAAGAGGGGGACCAAGGCCAAGAGGCAGAGGAATACCGGCTGGGAGACAGGCGAATCATGAGCCGGAGGCAGAGGGGTAATGGGGCCGAGAGACGGGGCACCAGAGCCCGGAGGCAGAGGTTGACCAGGGCCAGGAGGTAGAGGCGTACCCGGGTCAGGAGGTAAAGCGGGACCATGGCCAAGAAGTAGTGGGGCCTGGAATCGGGAGGCATAGGGGGACCTGGGCCGGGAGACAGGGGGACCAGGGCCGGGAGGTAGAGGGGACCTGGGCCGAGAGGCAGATGAGGACCAGGGCGGGGAGGCAGAGGGGGACCAGGGCCAGGAAGCATAGTGGTACCTGGGCCGGGAGACAGAGGGGTACCTCGGTCAGATGAAAGGAGGACCAGTGCTGAGAAGCAAAGGGGGACCAGGGCCGAGAGTCACGGGTCGACCAAGTCATAGACGCAGAGGCGGACCAGGGCCTGGAGGCAGAGGGGTACCTGAACCGGGAGACAGGGGACCAGGGCCGGTGGGTAGAGGGGACCTGGGCCGGGATGGAGAGAGGGACCAGGGGCAGAAGCACAGAGGGACCAGGGGCAGGAGGCAGATGGGGATCAGGGCAGGGCGGCAGATGGGGACCAGGGCCAGAAAGCATCGGGGTACCTGGGCCGGGAAACAGGGGGCAGATGGGGACCATGGCCAACAGTCAGACGGTCACCAGGGCCAGGAGGCTGAGGGGCTCCTGGGCCGGGAGGCAGAGGGGAATCAGGGCCGATAAGCAGGGGGGACCAGGGTCTGGAGACAGAGTCGGATCTGGGCCAGAAGACATGGGGACCACGGCCATGAGGTAGACGTGACCCAACGCTTGGACTAAGAGAGACCCAAGGGCCTGAAGGTAGAGGGAGGCCAGGACCAGGAGGGACCAGGGCCGGGTGGTAGAGAGGAGCCAGGGCCGGAGGTAGAGGGGCACCTGGTTCTGGAGACGGGGGGCCACGGCCGGGAGGTAGAGGGGACCCAGGTCCTGGACGGAGAGAGACCCAAGGGCCTGGAGGTAGAAGGAGACCAGGGCAGCGAAACACAGAAGGACCAGGGCCGGGAGGCAGAGGGGCCCAGGGCAGGGTGGCAGAGGCGTACCAGGGCCTTTAAGTAGAAGGGTAGCTGGGCCAGGAGACAAAGGGACCAGGGCCAGGAGGTTGAGGTGACCCAGGGCTGGGACGGAGAGAGACCTAAAGGCCAGTAGGTAGAAGGAGATCAATGCTGAGAAGTACAGAGTGTCCTTGGCGGGAAGCAGAGGGGTACCTGGGCCTGGAGGTGGGGGACCAGGGCCGGAAGGCAGAGGGGTACCTGGGCCGGGAGGCAGAGGGGGCCAGGGCCGGGAGGCAGATAGTGACCAAGGCAGGTAGGCAGAGGGATACCTGGGCCGGGAGACAGGGGCACCAGAGCCGGAAGGTAGCGGAGACCCAGGGCTCGGATGGAGAGAGACCCAAGAATGTGGGTGTCGAGGGAGAAAACGGCTGGGAGGCACAGAGGGACGAGGGCGGGGAGGTAGAGGAGGATCAGGGCCGGGTGGCAGAGGGGGACCGTGACCAGGAGGAAGTAGAATACCTGGGCAGGAAGACAAGGGGACCAGGGCCGTGAGGTAGAGGTGACCGTGGCCAGGAAGTAGAGAGGACCCAAGGCCAGGTCGGAGAGAGACCCAAGGGCCTGGAGGTAGAAAGGAGACCAGGACCGGGAGGCAGAGTTGGACCATGGCAGGGCAGCGGAGGGGGACCAGGGCCATGAGGGAGAGGGGAACTAGGGCCAGGAGGCATGAGGTACCTGGGCCGGAAGGCCGGTGGGGACCAGGGCCGAGAGGCGGGAGGGACAGGGGCATGAGGCATAGGGGGACCAGGGCCAAGAGGCAGGGGGGACCAGGGCCAGGAGGCAGAGGGGTACCTGGGCCGGGAGAGAGGGGGACCAGGGCCGGAAGGTAGAGGGGATCCAGGGCCGTGAAGGAGAGACAGCCAAGGCCCTGGGGATAGAGGGAGAACAGGGCTGGAAGGCAGATTGGTACCTGAGCCGGGAGACAAGGGAACCAGGCCCTGGAGGTAGAGGGGAACCAGGGCCAGGACGGAGAGGGACCCACGGGCCTGGAGGTAGAAGGAGACCAGGTAAAAGGAGACCAGGGCTGGGAGGCAGAGGGGGACCAGGGCCAGGAGGGAGAGGGGTACCTGGGCCGAAAGACAGGGCGACCAGGGCAGAGAGGCAGAGGGGTACCTGGGCCGGAAGACAAGGGGACCGGGCCCGGGTGGCACAGAGGGAACAGGACTGGGAGGCAGAGAAGGACCAGGGCCAGGAGGGACAAAGGACGAGGGCCGGGAGGCAGAGGGGGAGCAGGGAAGGGTGGCAGGGGTGGACTAGGTCCAGGAGTCATAAGGCTACCTGGGCTGGGAGGCAGAGGGGGACCAGGGCTGAGAAACGGGGGGTACCAGGGCAGGGGGGCATAGGGGGACCATGGCCAGGGGGCAGAGGGGGATCAGGGAAGGGCTGGGAGGCAGAGAGGGGCCAGTACCGGGAAGCAGAGGGGGACCAGGGTCGGGAGGTAGAGGGGTCCCAGGGCTAGGACAGAGAGAGACCCAGGGGCCTGGAGGTAGAAGGAAACCATGGCAGGGCAGGGTGGCAGGGGGAAGCAGGGCCAGGAGGCACAGGGTTACCTGGGCTGGGAGACTGGGGACCAGGGCTGAGTGGCAGAGGGGGACCAGGGCCGAGAGGTGGGGGGGGACAAGGGCCTGGAGGCAGAGAGTGACCAGGGCCAGGGGGCAGAGGGTTACCGGGGCCCGGAGAAGGGGGACGAGGGTCGGGAGGCAGAGAGGGACAAGGGCTTGAAGGCAGAGTAGTACGTGGGCGGCGAGACTAGGGGTACAGGGCCGGGAGACAGGGGGACCTAGGCCGGGAGGTAGAGGGTCCGCGGGCCGGGACAGAGAAAGGGACCAGGGCTTGGAAACCAGGGCTGGCAGAACAGGGGGACCCATGGCCGGGACGGTGAGAGACCCTTGGCCAATAGCCTGGAGGGAGAGGGGGGCCAGGGCATGGAGACAGAGGGGTACCTGGGCCAGGTGACAGGGGGACCAGGGCCAGAAGGTAGAGGGAGATCGGGTCTGGCAGAACAGGGGGACCAGGGCCCGGAGGCTAAGGGGGACCAGAGCAGGGAAACGGGGATCAGGCCGGCAGGCAGAGTGGTAGCTCTGCCTTCCTGCCCTTGTGCCCCCGCTTTTCGGAAGTAAACGAGAACTAGGGCTGAAAGTCATAAGGGGACCAGGGACTTGTGGCAGGTGGTGACCAAGACAGGGAAGCAGAGGCGGACCAGGGCTGGCAGACAGAGAGGGACCATGGCCCGAATTTAGAAGGGTACCCGTGCCAGGAGACTGGGGGAACAGGGCCCAGAGATTGAGGGTACGCAGGGCTGGGAGGTAGAGGGGGACCCCGGCAGGGCGGCACTGGGGGACCAGGGCCAGGAGGCAGAGGGGTACCTGGGCCGGGAGATGGGCTACTAGGTCCGGGAGGAAGAGGGGGACTGAGTCCAGGGACAGAGCGGTACCTGGGCTGGAAGGCAAAAAGGGACCAGGGCCGAGAGGCATGGGGCGACCAGGCCAGAGAGGCGGAGGCCTACAATATCTGGGAGGCAGAGGAGGACCAGGGCGGGAAGGCAGAGGGGGACAAGGGCCAGGAGGCTGAGGGGCACCTGGGTCAGGAGATGGGGGACCAGGGCCGGGAAGCAGAGATGGACCAGAGCCCGGAAGCAGAGTGGTACCTGGGCCGGGAGGCTGAGGGGGACCAGGCCCGAGAGAGGGGACCAGGGCAGGGAGGCATAGGGGGACCAGGACCGAGAGGCAGAGGGGGAACAGGGCTGGTAGTCAGAGTGGGACCAGGCCTGGGAGGTACAAGGCGACAAGGGCCGAGAAGAACCTGGGCTCCAATGCTGATAGGCAAAGAGGGACCAGGTCCGATCAGAAGATGGGGACGAAGGCAGTGAAGTAGAAGGGACTTACGGCCAGAGGGAGAAGGGGAACAGAGCCGGAAAGCTTGCGGGGGACAAGGACCAGGGAGCAAAGGGGTACCAGGGCCGAAGGTCAGCGAGAGACCAGGGCTGAGAAGCAGAGGGGGACCAGGACGAGAGTCAGGGGATGACCAGATCAGAGAGGCAGAGGCAGATCAGAGCCGTGAGGCAGAGGATTCCCTGTGCCAGGAGACAGGGGAATCAGGGCCGGGAGGCAGAGGGGGACCAGGGCTGTGACGGAGAGATACCCAAGGGCCTGGAGGTAGAAGGAGATCAGGGCCGGGAGAGAGAGGGGTACCAGGGCCGGGAGGGAGAGGGGGACCAGGGTAGAAAGACAAGGGGACAAGGACAGGGAGGCAGAGGGGTACCTGGGCTGGAAGACAGGGGGACTAGAGATGGGTGGTATAGAGGACCCAGGACCAGGACAGAGAGACAGAGGGCCTGGAGGTGGAAGAAGACCAGGGCCGGGAGGCACAGAGGGACCACGGCCGGGAGGCAGGGGGTACTAGGGAAGGGCGGCAGAGGGGAACCACGGCCAGGAGGCAGAGGGTTACCTGGGCCGGGAGGCAGATGGGGACCAGGGCTCAGAAGGGGGTGGGGGGGGACCGGGGCAGGGAGGTAGAGGGGGACCATGGCCGGGAGGTAGAGGGGGACCAAGTTAGGGAGGCCGAGGGCTACCAGGGCCAGGAGGCAGAGGGGTACCTGGGGCAGGAGACAAGGGGACCAGGGCCTGCAGGTGGAGGGGACCCAGGGCCGTGACGGAGAGAGACCCAAGAACCTGGAGCTAGAAGAACATTGCCGGGAGGCACAGAGGGACCAGGGCCGGGAGGCAGCAGAGGACCAGGGCAGGGTGGCAGAGGGGGAGCCGGGTCGGGAGGTAAAGGGGTACCTGGGCTGGCAAACAGGGTGACCAGGGCAGGGAGGTAGAGATGTACCTGGGCTGGTAGCCAGGGGTACCAGGGACCGGAGGTAGAGGGGACTCAAGTCCAGGATGGAGAAAGGGACCAGGGCCTGGAGGAAGGAGACCAGGGCCTGGACGTACAGAGTGACCAGGTCCGGGAGGCAGAGGAGGACCAGTGCAAGGAGGCAGAGGGGTACCTGGGCCAGGAGGCACAGAAGGTCCAGGGCCAGGAGGCAGAAGTGTACCTGGGCGGGGAGACCAGGGGATCAGGGCCAGGACGTAGAGGGGATCAAGGACCGGGAGGTACAGGGGACCAAGGGCTGGAAGGCGGAGGGGGACCAGGGCAGGGCGGCAGGGGGGACCATGGCCAGGAGGCAGAGGGGTACCAGGGCCAGGAGGCTGAGGGGTACCTGGGCCGAAAGGCCAAGGGGGACCAGGGCCGAGAAGCAGGGGGGGGACAAGGGAAGGATGGCAGAGGGGGACCAGGGCCTGGAGGTCGAGGAGGGCCAAGGGCCAGGAGGCAGAGGGCAACCTGGGGCGGGAGACAGGGGAACAGGGCCAGGAGGCAGAGGGGGACTAGGGCCGGGAAGCCGGGGGGACCAGGTCCAAGAGCAGAAGGGTAACTGGGCCTGTAGACGGGGGACCAAGGTCGGGAGGCAGAGGGGGACCTGAGCTGGGAAACGGGGACCAGGGCCGGAAGGAAGAGGGGGCCTCCCTGCCCTTGTCCCACCTCTTCTTGGAACTAAAGGAGAACTAGGCCTGGCAAGCACAGGGGAACCAGGGATGGGAGCCAGAGGGGGACCAGGGCAGGGTAGCAGAGGGGGAGCAATGCCAGGAGGTAGAGAGGTACCTGGGCAGGAAAACAGGGGACCAGGGAGGGGAGGTAGAGGGGACCCAGAACCGGGACGGAGAGCCTGGAATTAGAGGAAAACTAGGACTGAGGGGTACAGAGTTACCAGGGCCTGGAGGCACAGAGGGACGTGAACAGGTACAGAAGGATCTGGACTGGGAGGAACAGAGGTACCATGGCCTGGAGGCACAGAGGGACCTAGGACGGGAGACAGATGGGGACCCAGTGCCGGGTGGCAGATGGGTACGCGGGCCGGGAGGCAGAGGGGGACCAGAGCCGGGAGGCAGAGGGGGATCAGGTCCTGAAGGCAGAGGGGTTCCTGGGCCAGGTGACCCGGACTCCAGTGTCGGGAGTAGAGAGGTACCTGGGCCGGGAGGCAGGTGGACCAGGGCAGGGAGGTAGAGGGGACCCAGAGCCAGGACGGAGAGAGACCCAAGGGCCTGAAGGTAGAGAGAGACCAGGACCAGGAGACACAGAAGGTCCAGGGCCCGGAGGCACAGAGGGACCAGGGCCGGGAGGCAGACGGTGATCAGAGCCGAGAGGCAGAGGGGTACCTGGGCTGGGAGACAGGTGGACCAGGGCCGGGAGTCAGAGGGGTACCTGGGCCGAGGGACAAGGGGACCAAGGCCAAAAGTCAGAGGGGGACCAGGGCCGGGACGGAGAGAGACCCAAGGGCCTGGAGGCAGAAGGAGACCAGAACCTTGAGGCACAAAGGGTCCAGGGCTTGGAGGCAGAGGGGGAACAGGGCAAGGAGGCTTATTGGTCCCGGGACTGGGAGACAAGGCGACCAGGGCCTAGAGGTAGAGGGGACCCACAGCCAGGGAAGAGAGAGTCCCAAGGGCCTGGAGGTAGAAAGAGACAAGGGTCTGGAGGCACAGAGGGTCCGGGGCTGGGAAAGCAGAGGGGGAACAGGGCTGGGCGGCAGAAGGAGACCAGGGCAGGATGGCAGAGGGGTACCAGGGCCAGAAGGCAGTGGGGTAACTGGTCCAGGAGACAGGGGTACCAGCGCCGGCATCGAGAGGGGACCCAGGGCTGAGACAGAGAGAGATCCAAGGGCGACCCAAGGCTGGGACACAGAGAGATCCAAGGGCCTGGAGGTAGAAGGAGACCAGGGCCAGGAGGCACAGAGCTACCAGGGCCGGGAGGCAGAGGGGGACCAGGGAAACGTGGCAGAAGCGGACCGTGGTCAGGAGGCAGAGGGTTACCTGGGCCGGGAGACGGGGGACCAGGTCAGGGAGGCAGAGGGGTACCTGAGTCCGGAGACAGAGGGACCAGAGCTAAGAGGCAGAGGGGGACCACGGCTGAGAGGCAGAGGGGTACCAGGGCCGAGATGCAGTGGGGGACCAGTGCCGAGAGGCAGAGTTGCCCCTGGGCTGGGAGACGGGGTCCAGGACTGGAAGGCAGAGGGGGACCTGGGCAGGGAGGCATAGAGGGACCAGGACTGGGAGGCAGAAGGGAACCTGGGTCAGGAGGTAGAAGGGACCCAGGACCGGGAGGCAGAGGGGTACCTGGACGAGGAAACAAAGGGACCAGGGCTGGGAGGTAGTGTGGTACCTGGACTGGAAGTCTTGGGGACCAGGGCCCGGAGGTAGAGGGCGACCAGGGCGGGAGGCACAGAGGGTTCAAGTCAGGGAGGCAGAGTGGGACCAGGGCAAGGAGGTAGAGGGGTACCAAGGCCGACAGTCAGGGGGACCAGGGCAAAGAGTTTGGGGGGGGGGACCAAGGCCGGGCAACAAGGGGAAAAGGGCCGGGAGGTAAAGGGGTACCTGGGCCCGTAGACAGGGGGACCAGGGCCGAGAGGCAGGGGGGGAACCAGGACTGAGAGGCGGGAGGGACCAGGACAGGGACACAGAGGGGGACCAGGACTGGGAGGCAGAGGGGGACCTGGGTTGGGAGTCAGAGGGTGACCAGGGCTGGGAGGCTGAGGGCTACCTGGACTGGGAAACAAAGGGACCAGGGCCGGAAGGTAGTGGGGTACCTGGGCCGGAGGTCTTGAGCACCAGGGCCGGTTGTTAGAGGGGAACCAGGGCAGTGAAGGAGAGGGACCAGGCCCAGGAGGTAGAAGGGCACCAGAGCGGGGAGGCAGAGGGTGACCAGGGCCAGGAGGCAGAGGGGTACCTGAGCCTGCAGTCAGGTGGACAAGGGCCGAGGGACAGAAGGGGACCAGGGCCGAGTGACAGAGGGAGACCAGGGCCTAGAGACAGGGGGCACCAGGGCCGGGAGTCAGAGGGGTACCTGGGCTGGGAGGCAGAGCGGTACCTGGCCCGGGAGACATGGGGACCGTGGCCGGAAAGTAGAGGGGTACCTGGCCCGGGAGACATGGGGACCGTGGCCGGAAAGTAGACGGGTACCCGGGCCGAGAGAAGGCCAACCAGGTCTGGCAGGCAGGGGGGAACCAGGGCCAGAATACCTGGACTGGGAAACAAGGGGACCAGGGTTGGTATGTAGAGAGGACACAGGGCCGGGACCGAGAGAGTGGCCAGGACCTGGAGTTAGAGGGAGACCAGTGTTGGCAGGCGCAATGTGACCAGGGCTGGGAGGCAGAGGGCGACCACGGGCCGGAGGCAGAGGGGCACCAGGGCCAGAAGGCTGAGGAGTTCCTGGGCCGGGAGGCAGAGGGGGGATCAGGGTCGATAAGCAGGGGAAACCAGGATATGGAGGCAGAGGCGGACCTGGGCCGGGAACCAGATGGGGACCGGGGCCGGGAGGCAGAGGGGTACCTGGGCTGGGAGACAGGGGGACCAGGGCCGTGAGGTAGAGGTTACCCAGGGCCAGGATGGAGAGAGACCCAAGGGCCTGAAGGTAGACGGACATCAGGACCAGGAGGCACAGAGGGACCAGTGCTGGGAGGCAGATGGGGACCAGGGCCTGGAGGCAGAGGAGAGCCAGGGCCAGGAGGCTGAGGCGTACCTGGTCTGGGAGACAGATGTACCAGGGCAGGGTGGCAGAGGGGTACCTGGGCCAGGGGACAAGGAGACCAGGGCCAAGAGTCAAATGGGGACCAGGGCGGAGAGGCAGGGGGTGGACCAGGGCCAGGAGGCAGAGGTACACCTGCACCGGGAAACAGGGGGATCAAGGCCAGGAGGTAGAGTGGTACCCGGGCCGGGAGACAGGGCGACCATGACAGGAAGGTATAGGGGACCGAAGCCCGGGAACGAGCGAGGGACCAGGGCCTGGAGGCAGAGGGAGACCAGGTCCGAGAGACAGGGAGGGACCAGGGCCGGGAGGCAGAGGGTGACCCTGGCAGAGAGCCAGAGGGTTACCCGGGCCAGGGGGTAGAGGCGTACCTGGGTCCGGAGACAGAGGGCCAGGGCCTGAAGGTATAGAGGATCCAGGGCCTGGATGGAGAGAAAGGCCAGGGCCAAGAGGTAGAGGGAGACGAGGGCTGGCAGGCACAGGGGGACCTGGGCCGGTAGGCAGAGAGGAACCGGGTCCGGGCGAAAGATGGGGACCAAGGCAGGGAGGTAGAGGGGAACTAGGGCCGGAGGGAGAAGGGGACAAGTGCCGGAAGGTTGGGGGAGACCAGGGCCAGAATGTAAAGTGGGACCAGGCCTGAAAGACAAAGGGGGATCAGATTAGTACCCGGGCGGTGAGAGGGGTACCAGGGTCGGGAGGTAGAGGGGACCCAGGGCTGGGATGGAGAGAGACCCAAGGGCCTAGAGGTAGAGCAAGACCAGGGCCAGGAGTTCTTCTAGTCTTCTAGACTGTGAGACCGTGGTTGGGTAGGGACCGTCTCTATATGCTGCCGACTTGGACTTCCCAAGCGCTTAGTACAGTGCTCTGCACACAGTAAATGCTCAAGAAATACGATTGCATGAATGAATGAATGAATAAATAAATGAATGAATGAAAGGCACAGGCGTACCAGGGCGGAAGGGACACAAGGGGGGACCAGGTCCGGGAGGCAGAGGGGCACCTGGGCTGCGAGACGGGGTTCAGGGCTGGGAGGCAGAGGGAGACCAGGGCCAGGATTCAGTGGGTTATGTGGGCCGGGACGCAGAGGAGGACCAGGGCTGAGAAGCAGGAGGGACTAGGTCAGGGACGCAGAGTGGGACCAGGAATCGAAATAGAGGGGGACCTAGGTCAGAAGGCAGAGGGTGACCAGTGCCAGGGGGCAGAGGGGAACCTGGACCGGGAAACAAAGGGACCAGGGCCGGGAGGTAGTGGGGTACCTGGGCCGGAGGTCATGGGGACCAGAGCCGGTTGGTAGAGGGGCACCAGGGCAGTGAAGGAGAGAGACCAGGCCCAGGAGGTAGAGGGGCACCAGGGCAGGGAGGCAGAGGGGGACCAGGGCCAGCACTAAGGGGGACCAGGGCCGAGCGGCATTGGGGGACCAGTGCCAAGAGACGGGGGGGACCAGGGCAGGGAGGCAGAGGGGTACCTGGACTGGGAAACGGTGACCAGGGCCGGGAGGTAGAGGGGACCCAGGACCGGGACCGAGAGAGCAGCAAGGGCCTGGAGGCAGAGGGAGACCGGGGCTGGCAGACACAGGGGGACCAGGGCCCAGAGGGAGAGGGGCACCAGAGCCAGGAGGCTGAAGGGTTCCTGGGCCGAGAGACAGAGGGGGACCAGGGCCAGGAGGCAGAGGGGTTCCTCGGCCGGGAGGCAGAGGAGGATCAGGACCGATAAGCAGGGGGGACCAGGGTATGGAGGCAGAGGGGTACCTGGGCCAGAAGACAAGGGGACCAGGGCCGAGAGTTAAAGGGGACCCCAGGGCCGTAATGGAGAGGGCCCCAAGAGCCAGAGGGTAGAGAGAGATCAGGACCAGGAGGCACAGAGGGACCAGGGCCGAGAGGCTGAGCGGGATCAGGGCCAGGAGTCAGAGGAGGACCAGGGACAGGAGGCAGAGGGGTACCTGGGCTGGGAGACCGGTGGACCAGGGCAGGGAGGTAGAGGGGTACCTGGGCCCGGAGACAGGGGGACCGGGGCCGGAAGCTAGAGGGTTACCTAGGCCGGGAGAAGGCTGGCCAGGGCCGTGTGAAGGTTGACCAGGGCCAGGAGGCAGAGGAGTACCTGGGCCAGAAGGCGAAAGCAGGAACAGGGCCGAGAACCCGGGGTGACAAGGGCAGGGATTGCATAGAGGTACCAGGGCCTGGAGGCAGAGGGGGACCAGGGCCAGGAGACAGAGGGGTACCTGGGCCAGGAGACAGGGGACCAGGGTCAGTAGGCAGAGGGGGACCAGGGCCAGAAGGCAGTCAGGGATCATGGGTTCGAATCCTGGCTCTGCCAATTGTCAGCTGTGTGACTTGGGGCAAGTCACCTAACTTCTCTGAGCCTCAATTCCCTCATCTGTAAAACGAGGATTAAGACTGTGAGCCCACCATGGGATAACCTGATCTCTTTGTAACCTCCCCAAGGCTTAGAACAGTGCTTTGCACTTAGTAAGCACTTAATAAATGTCATTATTATTATTATTATTATTATTATTATTATTATTATCTGATGGAAGAGACGGACGTTAATTAGAGATAAGGGAAAGAGCAGAGTAGAAAGGCATAAATAGAATAATAATTGTGGTATTTGTTAAGCACTTACTATGTGCCAGCCGCTGTACTAAGCGCTGGGGTGGATACTAGCAAATCAAGTTGGACACAGTCCCTGTTCTTCATCGAGCTCACAATCTCAATCCCCATTTTACAGCTGAGTGAACTGAGGCACAGAGAAGTGAATTGACTTGCCCAAGGCCATACAGCAGAAAGGTGGTGTAGCTGGGATATTAGAACCCATGACCTTCTGACTCCCAGGTGACTCCCAGGCCAAAGCTCTAGACACTAAGCCATGCTGCTTCATGCTGCTCTGGGACAAGCACTGGGGTAGATAGATACAAGGTAACCAATCAGACACAGTCCCTCTCCCTCTCATCCAAAGCAGGGAGAGCAGATTGTGGATCCCCATTTTAAAGAGGAGAAAACTGAGGCATCAGTTGGGTCGAAATATCTACTGAAATTAGGAGTTGTTGAGGCAGAGCTGAGTGTAGCTTTGATGGTGGGCTTTGGAGCAGAAGGCTGAGAATCCAGCTGGAACTTTGATGTGCATATTAAGAGAAAACTGGACTACATTAAATAAACAAGTTCGTAGTCAGTGATGAAAGAAACATCTTCATATCTGTAAGGACAGTGGCTCCCTCAGAAGAGTTATCTTGTGATTGAGTGATCGAGTGGGGCTCTTTAATGTTTATACAAAGGTCTTCTGTCTTTAATCACGACTGCTGGATAGTTTTCATGTTTTTGTGACCCAGTGCCACCAGGTTTGCTGAAACTTTCCATGCGTATTCATCTTCTAAATTATTATTATTATTATCAGCATTATTACTACTATTATTTTTCAGATCATATCTTCTCCAAGAGGCCTTCCCCCGTTAAGCCTCTTTTCTGTTAAGCCAACTTCCCCTCCTTCTGGGTGGTCTTCGCACTTGTAGCTGTACCCTTTAGCACTTGCTGAATATTCACCCCAGGCCCACAGCACTTAGGTATATATCCGTAAACTAGATTGTAAGGTCCTGGTGGGCAGGGAATCCTTCTACCAACCCTGTCATATTGTCCTCTTCCAAGAGCTTAATGCAGTGCTCTGTGCACAGTAAGTGCTCAATAAATACCATTGATTGACTGATTTTCAAGGAGGGGTGTCCCATCAGCCACGTTGCCCAAAGTCACCCGAGCCGCGGTCTGCTGGAGTGAGCCTGCCCTGGGCGCTGTCTGTCCTAGGATTTCTGTTCCGCTGGGGAATCTCTGACCGAAACCCTCCCGTTGGGTTTGCGCAGCTCTGAGCAGTGAAGTACCGGTTCTTGGGGCACGTGTCTTGGGCAGGTTTCCACCAGCGGCCTAGGCCAGCTGCCGGTGGTCTCTAGTGAGGCCGGGTGGCAGTTGCACTGACTGCTTTTTTGGAGCAATCAATCAATCAATCAATCGTATTTATTGAGCTCTTACTGTGTGCAGAGCACTGTACTAAGCGCTGGGGAAGTACAAGTCGGCAACACATAGAGACAGTCCCTACCCAACAGCGGGCTCACAGTCTAGAAGGGGAAGACAGAGAACAAAACCAAACATACTAATAAAATAAAATAAATAGAATAGATACGTACAAGTAAGATAAATAAATAAATGAATAAATAAATAAATAGAGTAATAAATATGTACAAAGATATATACATATATACAGGCGCTGTGGGGAAGGGAAGGAGGTAAGATGTGGGACGGAGAGGGGGACGAGGGGGAGAGGAAGGAAGGGGCTCAATCTGGGAAGGCCTCCTGGAGGAGGTGAGCTCTCAGTAGGACCTTGAAGGGAGGAAGAGAGCACGATTGGCGGATGGACAGAGGGAGGGCATTCCAGGCCCGGGGGATGACGTGGGCCGGGGCTCGATGGTGGGACAGGCTAGAACGAGGCACGGTGAGGAGATTAGCGGCAGAGGAGCGGAGGGTGCCGGCTGGGCTGTAGACGGAGAGAAGGGAGGTGAGGTAGGAGGGGGCGAGGTGATGGAGAGCATTGAAGCCGAGGGTGACGAGTTTCTGCCTGATGCGCAGATTGATTGGTAGCCACTGGAGATTTTTGAGGAGGGGAGTAACATGCCCAGAGCGTTTCTGGACAAAGATAATCCGGGCAGCAGCATGAAGTATGGATTGAAGTGGGGAGAGACACGAGGATGGGAGATCAGAGAGAAGGCTGATGCAGTAGTCCAGACGGGATAGGATGAGAGCTTGAACGAGCAGGGTAGCGGTTTGGATGGAGAGGAAAGGGCGGATCTTGTCAATATTGCGGAACTGAGACCGGCAGGTTTTAGTGACGGCTTGGATGTGAGGGGTGAACGAGAGAGCGGAGTCGAGGATGACACCAAGGTTGCGGGCTTGTGAGACGGGAAGGATGGTAGTGCTGTCAACAGAGATGGGAAAGTCAGGGAGAGATCAGGGTTTGGGAAGAAAGACAAGGAGTTCAGTCTTGGACATGCTGAGTTTTAGGTGGCGGGCAGACATCAAGATGGAGATGTCCTGAAGGCAGGAGGAGATGCGAGCCTGGATAGAGGGGGAGAGATCAGGGGCAGAGATGTAGATCTGGGTGTCATCAGCGTAGAGATGATAGTTGAAACCGTGGGAGCAAATGAGGTCACCAAGGGAGTGAGTGTATATCGAGAACAGAAGGGGACCAAGAACTGAACCTTGGGGAACCCCCACAGTAAGGGGATGGGAGGGGGAGGAGGAGCCTGCAAGAGAGACTGAGAATGAACGACCGGAGAGGTAAGAGGAGAACCAGGAGAGGACGGAGTCTGTGAAGCCAAGGTCAGATAGCGTGTTGAGGAGAAGGGGGTGGTCCACAGTGTCGAAGGCAGCTGAGAGTTCGAGGAGGATTAGGATAGAGTAGGAGCCGTTGGATTTGGCAATCAGGAGGTCATTGGTGACCTTTGAGAGGGCAGTTTCCGTGGAATGTAGGGGACGGAAGCCAGACAGGAGGGGGTCGAGGAGAGAGTTGGTGTTGAGGAATTCGAGGCAGCGCGTGTAGACAACTCGTTCAAGGAGAATGGTAGGAGGGATATGGGGCGATAACTAGAAGGTGAGGTGGGGTCAAGAGAGGGTTTTTTTAGGATGGGAGAGACATGGGCATGTTTGAAGGCAGAGGGGAAGGAGCCAGTGGAGAGTGAGCGGTTGAATATGGAAGTTAAGGAGGGGAGAAGGGATGGAGCGAGAGATTTCATGAGATGAGAGGGAATGGGGTCTGAAGCACAGGTGGCTGGAGTAGCACTTGAGAGGAGGGAGGAGAGCTCCTCTGAGGATACTGCTGGGAAGGATGGGAGAGTAGCAGAGAGTGTTGAGAGCCAGGGGGTTGGAGAATGGGGGGAGTAACTTTAGGGAGGTCGTACCTGATGTATTTAATTTTGTTAATGAAGTAGGAGTCCAGATCGTTGGGGTGAGGGAAGGAGGAGGAGGAGGAACCGGGGGCCTGAGAAGGGATTTGAATGTACGGAACAGCTGGCGGGGATGATGGGCATGGGTGTCGATAAGGAAGGAGAAATAGTTTTGTCTGGCAGAAGAGAGGGCTGAGTTAAGGCAGGAAAGGATAAACTTGAAGTGAACGAGGTTGGCATGGTGTTTAGACTTTCGCCAGCAGCGTTCGGCAGCTCGAGCATAAGAGCGAAGGAGGCGGACAGTGGCAGTGATCCAGGGCTGTGGGCTAGTGGTACGAGAGCGGCGAAGGGAAAGGGGAGCGAGTGAGTCTAGCTGAGTGGAAAGGGTAGAGTTGAGAGCAGAAATCCGATCTTCAAAACTGGGCAGAGAGGAGAGGGAAGCGAGGAGGGGTGTGAGGCGCCCCGAAAGATGGATGGGGTCAAGAGAGCAGAGATCTCTGTGAGGGAGTAATATGGATTTACAGGGTAAAGGAGTGTGCGTGAGGAGGCAGGTGAGAAGATTATGATCAGAGAGAGGGATTTCAGAGTTGGTGAGGGTGGGCACAGTACAGCGATAGGAGATGATAAGGTCGAGGGTATGACCAAGTTGTTGATTGGGTGAGGTGGGGTGGAGCAAGCTGTTGGCAGCGTCGAGGAGAGATAGAAGGCGGGCGGCAGAGGAGTCATCAGGGATATCCATGTGGATGTTGAAGTCTCCGAGGATCAGAGTGGGCATGGAAACGGAGAGAAGGAAGGTGAGTAAGGGGTCAAAATCGTTAAAGAAGTTGGAGGTGGGGCCTGGGGGACGGTAGATGACGGCTACAAGAATCTGGAGGGGGTGGTAGAGGCGAATAATGTGGGCTTCAAAGGAAGGGAAGGAAAGGGAAGTGGGAGGAGGGATAGTGCGAAAGCGACATTGGGGAGCGAGAAGGAGCAGGCAGGTGGAGGGTGGTGGGACAGAGTACTTGTCAATACAGGGACCTTAAACTTCTCTTCAGTTGCTTGTGGGGGTGCCGAGAGCGGCTTCCCATTGGTAGGGCACGCCCCGCTGACTCTGCTAGTACTACTTAGTCTTCTTTAGTCCGGGAAGGCTTCCTGGGAGAAATGAGGTTTTCAAAGGGCTCTGAAGATGGAGAGAGCTGTGGCCTGTCGGACGTGAAGAGGAAAAATGAGGTGGAGACAGGGGGGCTGGGAATGGGCTTTGAGGATGACTGAGGAGAAGCAGCATGGCTTAGTAGATAGAGCATGGGCCTGGGAGTTAGAGGGTCATCGGTTCCAATCCACGCTCTGCCATTTGTCTGCTGTGTGACCTTGGGCAATCACTTAACTTCTCTGGGACTCAGTTCCCTCATCTGTAAAATGGAGATTAAGACCGTGAGCCATAAGACCGTGAGCCATAAAACCGTGCCTGGGGTGGGGCAGAGATCAAATGTCAAAGGTCACAGATCCAAGTGCATAGACTACACAGAAGGGAAAGCAATCCCTTCATACCCATCTTCTTTTATTCCACCTTGGTGGTTGACAGCTGCTCTGCAAACCTGGACAGGGGCCCCCAGGGGCTGCTTTCCTTAGCTGGGTCCAGTAATTGAAGCAGTGGCCGTCCTCACGGGTCCCGATAACATGGCATGGTATCAGAGGATCCGGCTCCAACTTTGCATACAGAGGCTCTTTAAAGAGTCCGTTTACCACATTTGCCCAGGGAAGGGCTGTTTTGATTTCCCAGCCACAGACGGGCCGAAAGGAATAGGATTTGCTGCCTCTCAAGCAAGAGCTTTGTGTGCTCCTATTAGCACGTAATTAGTTCCTAATTAAGCTGGTGAGTGGGTAGGGGTGGGGGCGCGTGGGAGAGGGGGCAGGTGGGGAGACTATTACGAGAGAGAAAGGGGTTCTTGAGCAGAGGCCCTTCACACAGAGCTGCTGGCTGGGCTCGGGGCCCCGGGACCAGTTTTTCCAGGAGCTTTCATTCATTAAGCCATATTTATTGAGTGCTTATTTGTGCAAAGCACTGTATTAAGCGCTTGGGAGAGCACAATATAACAATAAACGGATGCATTCCCTACCCACAGAGAGCTTACAGACTAGAAACGAACCTCCAGTGTAGAGGAGCATTTTCGGTGATGTCCGCTCCCCTTTTCTCTCTTTCCTCCTCTTTTTGAAAACGGGGCGAGACCATCCTGGAGCTGCCACACCCCGCAGCAGCTAGGGTAGGGTTCCAGAATGTCCCTTGGGAAAGGTCCTGCCCCTCTGAGGTAAGGTTTTTGGGTGGGATCCTGGTGCTTCTTCCCCGGGATGTCGGAGGCTCAGCCGGTCACCCAGCAGGTCTGGACGTTCTCTCCAAAGCAGTGGCCCCAGTTTCCCCCGAGATTTATCTGCTTGCCACAACCCCAGGGCCCTGGACACACATTTGTAGTGGGGGAGGAGGGCATTAATCCTGTGTTGCTTTAAGTGGGCTTAATTGAATAAAGATGATAATGTGTTAGGAACAGCTATAATTACAGGGGGAAGAGCGGGCTGGTTCTGTTAGATGGTGTTTTAGTAGAGACAATTGTAAGGTTCATAAGAGGAGGTGGCATCTGCTCGCAATATGTTCCGGTTCAATCACGGCAGTTCCTTAGTGGTGTTTCCCCGAGAGGCTTTCTTTCTGCACATCCCAGAGTGGTCGGGGACCCTAAGAGTCCCTTTATGGGGTACCCCTTTACTTCAGCCTACTGCCATGACAACCAACTCTAAGGGGGGCCCTGGGGCGGGGAGAGTGCTCCCAGAGATCTCCAGCTATGGGGGTGAACCCGTTTCCACCCTTCTACAATTTGTGGAGGCTGGAACCCCCAACCTGCTTCCTTCTAGGTCGCCGACATAAGACCTCCTCTCTCCCAGGGAGGGTTGAAAAGACCCCCAAAACCACATGGCGACCCATCAGGTCTCTGAAGGCTTCCTGGCTCTGACTTTGGCTGCCCCCTCAATGGCTCAATTCTTGTGCTCTGTCTTTGTCCTTGCCTGGAACCAAGTCTTGGTTGAGAGCTGTCGTGACCTGAACTTGCCCGCTTTCAGAATCCTTCTGGTTTGCGGGGAATGAGTTGACTCCTTTCCATGAAGGGAGAGGGGGGCAAGTGTCCTATAGGCTTTGCAGGTAGGTAGGTAGGTAAGTAATGTTGTTTATTGAGCATCCATTGAGCTCAGTGCACTGAGATACCTTCCCTTCCCTCAAGGAGCCCACACTCTTAATGGGGGAGAGACATTATAAATCTTTACAAAGCAGGAGACGGAAGTAGTTTGACTGTTCAGTTGATTATGCATACACAGAAGTGCCATGAGAGAGTTGAAATCAACACGGAAGTGTTAGAAGGGCTGTTGGGTTGCGGTGACTCTGGAGGCTGGAGTTTTATTGGGGAGGGTTGCTGGAAGCATTCACTACAGTGCTCGGCACACAGTAAGCCATCAATAAATGCCACTGATGGGAAAAGCTGGGGACCCAGGAGGGTGGCTTTGAATGTGGGGAGAACCTGTTTGTGGAGGGAAGAAGGGAGGAACGGAGTGTCAGGCCGGGGAGCCAGCAAGAGCAAGGGGTTGAAAGTGGAGGAGTTGAAAGTGAGGTACAGCAATGAAGGCTTATCTGAGAGGAACAAAGAGAGGGAGCTAGAGAGTGGAGGGGAAGAGGGTTGAATCAGAAGATGGAAACAGCTGGTGAGTAGTCCTCAAGGAGTGGTTATTTCAAGTGCAAGTCGAGTTGTCCTTATTTGTAGTTATGGATTTGACATCACCCCCTCCATACCCCCATTTGGGGAACAAAATGGTGGATGAGGCGACTGGCAGGTACCGGAGGAATTGAGCCACTCAGGTCTATTTTTCAAATTGACCCTGAATAATTCATTCAGGTTGATGAAGCTTCTGCCGAAAGCATCAGTTTTGGTTGGCATCCAGAACAATATGGTGGCCATGGAATGGGGCAGCGTGGGGTCCATGTCTCCCAGCATTCTCAGGTGCCCACACTATGGGACCCAGAAGGCCACGGGACAAGAACGGAGCACGTAGGCCACCAAGGTCCAGCCCTTCTAAAACAGTCGAGGCATATCAAATAACCCGGAGCAGCTGCGGAAGTCAGCTCAGGGAAGGCAGAGCAGTTCAGCCTCTCTTCCGGGACGTCCGTATATTGTTTCCCCGTTACGCAGAGTGGCCTACGTGAGTCATGCCCTATACAGGCTGTAGCTGGGTCAGCTGGGTACAGCAAAGCCACAACATGGAGGCTTGAGGGTGGGAGCGGAACATGGGGTCTCCGAGAGAATGGCTCGAGCTTGTCTCTGTGCCAGGTAAAGGCTCCATGCCACCCCCTCCCTTGCCTCAGGGCCCGGGGTTGCCGGCCACCTGCCACTCTCCCTCACTCCGAGACAGTTTGGAATGTGCGGCGGTGGCCCTGGGGGAGACACGAGTGGGCTGGCCTCTTTCTGCAGTGCTCTAAGTGGTGGAACTGACCTGCTGTATGGACTCTGCTCTTTGCTTTCACAACCCACCTCTCCAAGAGAAGCAGCGTGGCTCAGTGGAAAGAGCACGGGCTTTGGAGTCAGAGGTTGTGGGTTCAAATCCCAGCTCTGCCAATTGTCAGCTGTGTGACTTTGCCATGTCACTTAACGTCACTGTGCCTCGGTTCCCTCATCTGTAAAATGGGGACTAAGACCGTGAGCCCCCTGTGAGACAACCTGATCACCTTGTAATCTCCCCAGAGCTTAGAACAGTGCTTCACACATAATAAGCGCTTCACAAATGCCATTATTAATATTATTATTATTACACGGGCTGGGAGGCAGAGGGGAACCAGGGCCGAGAAGCAGGGATGACCAGGACAGGGAGGCAAATGGGACCTGGGCCAGGAGGCAGAGCGGTACCTGGGTCAGGAGATAGGGGGACCAGTGCCAGGAGGTAGAGGGGAACCAGAGCCAGAAGGCAGAGGGGTACCTGGTTCTGGAGACACTGGCACTAGGGCCGGGAGGTAGAGGGGACCCAGGGCCGGGACAGAGAGAGAGCCAAATGATCTGGAGGTAGAAGGAGACCAGTGCCGGGAGACAGAGGGGACCAGGGCCAGGAGGTAGAGGGGGACAAGGGCCGGAAGGCCGAGGGGTACCTGGGCCGGAAAACAGAGTGGGGCCAGGGTCACGAGGCAGGGAATCAGTGGGGGACAAGGGCTGGGAGGCAGAGAGGGACCAGGGCCGGGAGGTAGAAGGGGACCAGCGCCGGAAGGCAGTAGGGTACCTGGGCCCGGAGACGGGGGACCAAGCCCGAAAGGTTGAGGAATCGGAGACCAGATACTGTGGGCAGATTTGTTCCTCTGCTTCCCTGCTCTTTTCCCCCCGCTTCTAGGAACTGAAGGGGAACTGGGGCCATCAGGCACAGGGGAACAAGGGCAGGGAGGCAGAGGGGGACCAGGATCAGGACCTGGAGGCTGGGGGTGACCTGGGCCGGGAGGCAGAGGAGTACCTGGGTTGGTAGATGGTGGACCGGGGCAGGGAGGTAGAGGGGGACCAGGGCCAGTAGGCTTTCGGGTACCTGGGCCGGGACGCAAAGTGGGACCAGGGCCGAGTAATGTGGGGGACAAGGTCAGAGTGGCAGAGGGGGACAAGTTCCATTAGACAGGGGACCAGAGATGCGAGGCAGAAAAGTACCTGGGCCGGGAGACAGGGGGCCTGGGGCTGGGAGGCAGAGCGATACTTGTTCCGGCAGACTGGGACTAGGGCTGAGAAGCAGAGGGGAACCAGGGCCGAGAGGCGGGGGGCGACCGTGTCAGAGAGGCAGAGGCCGTCCAGGGCCTGGAAGCAGAGGAGAAGTAATCATGATGATGGTATTTATTAAGCCCTTATTGTGTGCCAAGCACCGTACCTAAGCCCTGGGGTAGATAAAAGAAAATCAAGTTGGACACAGACCCTATCCCATTCAGATAAATTCATTCAATCGTATTTATTGAGCGCTTACTGTGTGCAGATGCAGAACACTGTACTAAGCGCTTGGAAAGTACAAGTGGGGAACATGTAGAGACGGTCCCTACCCAACAGTGGGCTCACAGTCTAGAAGGGGAAGACAGAGAACAAAACAAAACATATTAACAAAATAAAATAAATAGAATAAATATGTACAAATAAAATGAATAAATGGAGTAATAAATATGTACAAACATATATACATATATGCAGGTGCTGTGGGGAGGGGAAGGAGGTACGGTGGGGGGGGATGGTGAGGGGGAGGAGGGGGAGAGGAAGGAAGGGGCTCAGTCTGGGAAGGCCTCCTGGAGGAGGTGAGCTCTCAGTAGGGCTTTTAAGGGATCTCAGTCTAAATTGGAGGGAGAACCGGAATTTAATCCCCACTTTCCAGATGAGGAATCTGATGCACAGAGATGTTACGGGAACGTGACTACCAGCTCTGTTTGATTGTACTCTCCCAAGCATTTAGCACAGTGCTCTGCACACAGGAAGTGCTTAGTAAGTACAGTTGCTTAATGAACTTGCCAAAGGTCCCGCAACGTGCAGGTGGTGGAGCTTGAATTAGAACCCAGGGCCTCTTACTCCCAAGTCCATGCTCTTTCCTCTAGGCCACACTTTTCCTCTTGGTGCTTACCCATGCTTTTTCTCCTAAGGACTGGGTGTTTTATCATCTTGTCCAATTTTGAGCATTGTCATTTTTTTTCTCAAGATTCAAACATGATCCCATTTTGCTGATGTCAAAAGTTCCACTTGTATATGAGCCAAATGTATTTCACATGACTCAGTGGGACAGTAAGTTCTCAAAAGCTGTGGACCCCTGTTAACGTCTTGAGGACTGCTTGGTCTCAGTGGGTCTGTAAGCCATACTGTGTGCCTGCTAGTTTGGTGAGAATGTAAACGGCACCAGAGGAGGGGAGTGTGCGGGCTGGGATGTAGAAGACGAGAAGGGAGTTGAGGTAGGAGGGGGCGAGGTGATAGAGAGGTTTGAAGCCAATAGGAGTCTTTGCTTGATACAAAGGTTGGCAGGCAACCACACACTATGTACCAGGCACTTTACTAAACGCTGGGGTAGGTTCAAGCTGATCAGATCGGACACAGTCCCTGTCCTGCCTTATCTCACGATCTTCATCTCCATTTTACAGATGAGGTGACTTAGCCAAAGAAAAATGAAGTGACTTGCCCAAGGTCACGCAGCAGAGTGTTGTATTATTAACCATATTTATTGAGTGGTTACTACATGCAAAGCACTGTGCTAAATGTTTGGGAGAGGACAATACACCATCAAACACATTCCCTGCCTACAACTGAGCTCACGGCCTATAGGGGGAGACAGACATTGATATAAATAGATAAATAAATTACAGATATGTACATATGTGCCATGGGAAAGGGAGCTAGGATGAATGAGGGAGCAAGTATGAGTGGAAAAGAAGGGAGTGGAAGTAAAGGGCTCAGTCAGGGAAAGCTTCCTGGAGGAGATGGGCTTTTAATAAAGCTTTGAAGTGGGGGAGAGCAATTATCTGTATGAAAGGAGGAAGGGAGTTTCCAGGCAAGAGATAGGTTGTGGGTGAGAAGTCAGCAGCGAGAGAAATGAGATCAAGGTACAGTGAGAAGGTTAGCAACAGAGGAACAAATTTACAAGCTGGGTTAGAGGAGAGTAGCAAGGCGAGGTAGGAGGGGGCGAGGCGATTAAGTGCTTTAAAACCAATGATGAGTCTTTGTTTGTTGTGGAGGTAGATGGGCAACCGCTAGAATTTCTAGTGTGGAAACAAGGTCTGAATGTTTTTGAAGGAAAATGATTCGGGGAGCAGGATGGAGTATGGACTGGAGTGAGCAGAGACTGGAGGCAGGGAGGTCAGAAAGGAGACTGATACAGTAATCTAGGCGGGCTAAGATAAGTGCTTGAATTAATGTGGTAGTTTGGATGGAGAGGAAGGGGTGACATTTGGCAAGGTTGGGAATGTAGAACTGACAGGATTTAGTGATGACTTGAATATGTGGGTGGAATGAGAGAGGAGTCAAGGATAATACAAAGGTTATGGGCTTGAGAGACAGGAAGGATGGTGGTGCCGTCGGCAGCGATGGGAAAGTGAGCAGGAGGACAGGGTTCGTGGGGGAAGAAAAGTTCACTTTTAACCATATTAAGGAGGAAATGCAAGACTACAGAGAAGGAGCGAGATCAGGGCTGGAGTTGTAGATTTGGGTGTCATCAGCATAGAGGTGATAGTTGAAGGTGCGTGAGCGAATGAATTTTCCAAGGGAGCATACATGGAGAAAAGACAGGGACCCAAAACTGAACCTTGAGGGACGCCCACAGTTAGGGGATGGGCTCAGAGAAAGCAGTGTGGTGAGAGAGGCCCCCCACTCACACCAGTGGAGCGAATGTCTGTTGGGTTTTGGGGGCCAGGAGAAAGGGGGATTGAGAATGTACCATAGTCGGGCAGAGGGTTGCTCTGGTGAGGAGGAAGTGGGAGGTAGAAACTTCCACTTGGGCTCCTTGGAGTTCAGCCATCAAATGCGCCCACGGAGGTTTCTGAGAATCGAGTGACAAAACCCAGAGTTCCTAAGTTTTCCATCTGATGGTGGAGAATAGTGGCTAGGAGTTGGGGAACTGGCCCAGTATCCCCCCTCCCCTTAGTACCGTCCAAAGGAGGGAGAAAGTTCTTGAAGCCACTGGCACCTGGGACACTGAGAGGGCTGTGGAGGCCTGTAGTGAATCCCTGTCCGTGGCCGACTTATCCTGCTCTACCTGGGTGTTGTCTGGTGAGTGATTGATTTGATTCGGGGATGGGGGGGACCAGTGTTTGGGGGTGGGGGGTTGTCTTTGATGGGACCCATCCTCCTGGGACCAACAGGTGGCCATAGCCCAGCATGGCAGTAACATCCCTAAGGCAGCCATCTGAGGCAGACTTGTTACAGCCTGCCGTGGTGGTGGCGGCAGCCCCTCAAGGCTCAGCCTAGTGGGAAATGATGCTAATAATTGTGGTATTTATTAAGCGCTAACACTTTGCCAGGTACTGTTCTAAGTGCTTGGGTAGATACAAGTTAATCAGGTTGGACACAGTCACTGTTCCCCGTGTGGCTCACAGCCTTAATCCCCATTTTACAGATGAGGGAGCTGAGGCCCAGAGAAGTGAAGTGACTTGGCCAAGGTCCCGCAGCAGACAAGTGGCAGATCCGCGATTAGAACCCAGGTCCTCGTAACTCCAAGGCCCATGCTCTACCTACTAAACCATGTTGCTACTGCCCCTCCCTCCTCTCCTCAGGATGGCACGCCCTGGGCATACAGCTGTCCACACGCCACGATTTGTGACTTGCTAACCTCAGGTGGCATCCGTTTTGGGTAGGGGCCATCTCTATATTGCAGACTTGTACTTCCTAAGCTCTTAGTACAATGCTGTGCACACAGTAAGCGCTCAATAGATACGATTGAATGAATGAAGGGCCACCCCTGTTGGGAACACTCGTTAATCAATGGAATTCATTCATTCAATCGTATTTATTGTGCTCTGATTGTGCGCAGGGCACTGTACTGAGCGCTTGGGAGAGGACAGTAGACAATAGGGCACGGGCTTGGGAATCATAACGACATGGGTCCTAATCCCAGCTCTGCCATTTACCTGCTGTGCGATTTGGGGGAAGTCACTTCGTTTCACTGAGCATCAGTTTCCTCATCTGTAAAATGGGGATACAACACATGGACTGTGTCCAACCTGATGACCATGGATCTACTTCAGCGCTTAGAACAGTGCCTGACACAAAGTGCCTATAAATGCCCTTTTAACACAAATATAGTAGAGAGAGACTAGAGCTCTAATCCCAGCTCTACCAGTGGCCTGATCTCTGTGACCTTGGACAAGTCTTCTCTTAGTTACTTCATCTCCTTCCCTATTAATATAGTTTTAGTTATGGTACTTGTTGAGCACTTACGCTGTTCTAAGCACTGAGGTAGATACAGACCACCTCCCGACCTGCCTTCCCTGCCCACAACAGCTCTTTGCAAAGGCCACCCTCCCTCCTTTCTTCCTCCTTAAAGGTATTTTGTTAAGCACTTACAACTTGCTCCCTCCTAGGCTGGCCACCATGGGCATCTTCCAAATCCTGATGAAGAAGAAAGAGGTCGGCAGTCTTCCCCTCCCTCGGCCCCTCCCTCACTTCCCCCTGCCCCCGTCTGTTCCTTCGATTGGGCTGGGGGAGATCTCACCCCCACTTTCCATATCTCCTCCCTCCTACTCCCCCCAACCCCTCCATCCCTATTTTCTCCCCACTACCTTTGCCTCCCTGCTACCCCCACCTCCCTCTTCCCAAATCTTTCCCCTGCAACTACCTTAACCTTCTTTCCTCTCCTCCTCCTCTGCTCCCTGCTACACCTACCTCCGTCCCCTACCTCTTTCTCCCCGAGTCCCTTTCCCCTGCTACCCCTTCCCTTGCCTCTTCCTCCCTCTTCTTCCCCCATTTCCTCCCCATCTCCACCCATCTCCTCCCTCTACCTACTTCTCCCCAAAGTCCTCCCCCATGCCCTCTTACCATCTGCTCCCCTGCTAACCCTACTTCCTTTCCCCCACTCCCTCCTCCCTATTTTCTCCCCCCGACTTCCCCCATTTCCTCCTCTTCTACCCCTACTTTTTTCCAATTTCTTTATTCCCCTACCTCCTCCTCATCCCCTTCCCCCACCTCCTTCTCCCCCATCACCTCCCCCTGCTACCCTAACCCTTTCCTCCACATCCTCTTCCCATCGCCTCCTCTGCTACTCCTACCTCCTTCCCCCAACTTTTTCCTCCCCATTTCCTCCCCCTGGCTATGCCTATTTCCTCCCCCTACTTTTTCCTCCCCATCTTCTACCCCCACTGTCCCCCATTTTTCTCCTTGGCTACTCTTACTTCTTTTCTTCCCACTTCCTTCTTCCCCCATCTCGTCCCATCTCCTCTTCCCACATCCCTCGCCCCCAATCCCTTCCCCTCTCTATCCCTCCCTCCTCCCCAATCTCCTCCCTGTTACCCCTATCTCCCCACCCCCAACCCCGGTTCGTTTTTTCCTCAATCTCCTCCTCCCTGCCACCCTTCCGCCTCCCCAGCCCAGCTCCGTCAGTGCCACCTGACCCTTGACCCCGGCCCCTGACCACAATCTGTGCCTTGGCTGCTCCCCAGCTCACCCCGCAGGCCACCATCGTCATCATCGCCGGGTTTGGAGCCATCTCCGTGTCCGTGTGCTCTCTCTTCGAGACGACCGTCATGTGAGTAGTAGGCCCCAGGACCTGTCTGACAGTCAATCCATCAATCGATCAGTCGGTGGCATTTATTGAGCACTCACCGGGTGCAGAGCACTGCACTAGTCCTCGGGAGACTACAGTAGAACAATGTAACGGACACTACCTACCCACGGTAAGCTTGCAGTCTAGAGAGGGAGGCAGATAAGTATGAGAAGTGACAGAGTGTAGGGATAGAAACCTAAGTGTTTTGGAATAGGGATGGGGTGAGTATCAGTGGCTTAAGGGGCATCCATACAGCAACTACTCTCCCTGCCTTCAAAGCCTTATTGGAGGCATATCTCCTCCAGGAGTCCTTCCCCAGCTAAGCCCTCCTATTCTCCCACTCCCTTCTGCATCTCCCTGACCTGCCCCTTTATTCATCACCCAACCCTCACAACTAGCTCCACAGCATGCAGGTACATATCTGTAATTTATTTCTAATTAATGTCTGTCTCTCCCCCTAGACTGTAAGCTTGTTTTGTAAGGAGGGAACGCGTCTGGTAATTCTGTCGTACTGGGCTCTCCCAAGCACTTAGTACAGTGTTCTGCATACAGTAAGTGCTCAATAAATGCAGCTCATTGATTGATTGATTCAGTTCCTGTTCAGGGCTGCTGGGCTTTGGTGGGGTTGAAGGAGAGTACAACATAATTAAATCAATCAATGGTATGATCAATCAATTAATTTGCACTTGCTGTGTGTGGAGCACTGTACTGTTTGGGATTACAACAAAACCCCAGTCAATCAATCAATGGTATTTATCAAGCACTTACTCTATGCAGAGAACTGCACTGTTTGGAAGAGTACAATAAACAGAATCGGTAGACACCTTCCCTGCACACACCGGGCTTGCAGTCTAGAGACGAGCTAACAATCACTGCTATTGATTGGGTTCTCTCTGTGTGCAGAGCACTGCATTACGTGCTTTCGCAAGTACAGTATAACAGATTTGGTAGACACGGATTCTGCCAACAACAAGCTTAGTCTAGACACGAGCTTACAATCGATGGTACTTACTGATCTCTTACTGTGTGCAGAGCAATGCACTAAGAGCATGGACGAGTACAATATAACAGAGTTGATAGAAACGTTCCCTGCCCCCAATGAGCTTCCAGTCTGGGGGTGGGGGGTGGGGGCGATGGGAAGTTCAGAAATGTCATTTTCAGGGGGACACTACAACTGCTTAGCATCTTTCCTAACGGATGCCATCTTGGGCTTCAGCTTCAAAAGGTCCAAAACTACAGAGCCATGGGAGAACGTGGATCCTACCCAGCCTCGAAAGGTAGCGGGCCCACCTCCACCCCTTCTTCTGAAAGGCCCCTCCGTCCCCCGCTGAACAATGGCAGGCTCCTTGACCTGATGACCGTGATCCTGACCCCAATCCTATCAGAGGGGCAGCTTCCCGCAGCCTCCCTGCCTTGCCCTGCCCTGCCAAGCCCTCTGGGCCCCGGGAAGAGGGGCATTGGTGCCACTTCTCGTTGTGTAGGTGGGGAAGGGAGGAAGCACGGGGTATTTGGGCAGGGTGGGCCGGTCGATTGGGGAGAGCAGGTGGACCAGAAAGGCCATCTCCTGGATCGTTATGATCCCAGTCTGATCCAGGGATGAGGAGGGACACTGTGGGAGTGAAACAACCATTTTGTTTTTGTTTTTTATGGTATTTGTAAAGCACTCACTGTGGGCCAGGCACTGTATTAAGCATTGGAATAGATACAAGCTAATAATAATACACTTACTAGGTGTCAGGCTCTGTACTGAACATTAGCATAGATACAACCTATTCTGGTTGGACACATCCATGTCCCACGTGGGGCTTACAGTCTTAATTCCTATTTTACAGATGAGAGAACTGAGGCACAGAGAAACACATGAACTTTTTTAAATGCTATTTATTAAGTGCTTAGTCTGTGACAGGAACTGTACAAAGTGTTGGGGTAGATACAAGCTAATCTGGTTGGACACAGTCCCTGTCCCTCATGGGGCTCACAGTCTTAGTCCTTATTTTACAAATGAGGTAACTGAGGCACAGAGAGGTGAAGTAACGTTTCTTAATGGCATTTGATAAGCACTTACTATGTGCCAGACACTTGTTCTAAGCACTGGGGTAGATACAAGGTAATCTGGTTGGGCACAGTCCCAGTCCCACATGGGGTTCACGGTCATGGGGTTCACGGTCTTAATCACTATTTTACAGATGCGGTAGCTGAGGCCCAAAGAAGTGAAGTGACTTGCCCAAGGTCACCAAGCAGACAAATGGCAGAGCCAGGATCAGAACCCATAACCTTCTGATCCCCAGGCCCATGCTCTGTCCACTAGGCCACGCTGTTGCAGTCCCTCTCCTACATAGAGCAGAGAACTATTTTCTGGGTGAAAATCAAGGGAAATCATTTTCTATTCACTTATCAATCAGCAATATTTCCCAGGCACCTACTGTCTGCAGAACAGTATACGAAATACCCGGGAGGGGACAATAATGTTAGTAAATACCATTCCTGCCCTCAGTCAGTCAGTCAGTTCGTGTTTGTTGCACACTTTCATTCATTCATTCAATCGTATTTATTGAGCGCTTACTGTGTGCAGAGCACTGTACTAAGCACTTGGGAGAGTACAGCATAACAATATAACAGAAACGTTCCCTGCCCACAGTGAGCTTGCAGTCTGGCAGGGGAGGCAGAGATTAATAGAAATAAATAAATTGCAAATATGGACATGAGGAGCTTAGGAAGCTTAGGATTTAGCAGAATGTATTCTCCAGGGTTGCGGTTCCTGGAACACAGGTTTGTCTCTCTGGTCTGCAGTTACTCTCGATTAACCAGCAGTAGAAACCCATCGAGGAACTGCAGAAGGTGAGAAGGCTGACCAAGTGACCATGAGACCGAGCCACCAGCCCCCACCCCCCGGGAATCCAGAGGAATCACCTCTGCGCAAATTCACCTTACGAACCAGCGCACGAAGATACTTCCGCTGCATTCTCGGGGTCATCCCCCAATCTGGGGGCCTTCTTGATCCGGGGTCTCCCGCCCCACGGAGGGACCACCTTGCAGGCTGGCGACCGGACAAGTGGCATCCGACCCTAACCGAGAACTCCCACTTTGGCGTCCACAGTCATCTCTGGAAAGGTCAGTGGTGGCCTCCCCTGGTTTAGCCTTCCTTGAGTGGAAATGGGTTCGCATCTACTGCTTTGTGAGGTAGATTGAATAAAGTCCGTTTTTTCCCCCCAAATAAAGGCAGAATGCATGCTTCCTCATTCATATTCTGAAAAAAATGAAACACCCACAATTCACAGTTAGGGAACTTGGAATGTCAGAATTCATTCATTCATTCAGTCGTATTAATTGAGCACCTACTGTGTACAGAGCACTGTACTAAGTGTCTGCGAGAGTACAGTAGGATACCAAATAGACACATTCCCTGCCCACAACAAGTTTACAGTCTAGAGGACCTGGGTTCTAATCCCAGCTCCCCCATTTAAGAATTGTGGTAAGCAGCATGGCTCAGTGGAAAGAGCTCGGGCTTGGGAGTCAGAGGTCATTCTTTCATTCATTCAATCGTATTTATTGAGCACTTACTGTGTGCAGAGCACTGTACTAAGCGCTTGGGAAGTACAAGTTGGCAACATATAGAGACGGTCCCTACCCAACAGCGGGCTCATTTTCTAGAAGTCATGGGTTCTAATCCCAGCTCTGCCACATGTCTGCTGTGTGACATTGGGCAAGTCACTTAACTTCTCTGAGTTACCTCATCTGTAAAATGGGGATTAAGACTGTTAGCCTCACACGGGACAACCTGATCACCTTGTATCCCCCCAGTGCTTAGAACAGTGCTTTTCATATAGTAAGCGCTTAACAAATGCTATCATTATTATTATTATTTTTATTATCGGACTTGTTAAGCCTTTAGTATGTGCCGAACACTGTTCTCTGCACTGGGGTAGGTATAAATTCATCAGGTTGGACACAGTCCTTGTCCCACATGGGACTCATTGTCTAAGTAGGAGGGAGTAGGATTTCATCCCCTTTGTACAGATGGGTTAACCGAGGGACTTGTCCAAGGTCACAAAGCAGACAAATGCCAGGGCAGGGATTAGAACCCAGGTCCTCTGACTTCCAGGCCTGTGTTCTTTCTACTAAGCCAAGCTGTTTCTTTGCCTACTGTGTGACCTTAGGCAAGTCACGTCACTTCTCTGGGCTTTAGTTCGCTCATCTGTGAAATGAGGATTAAAATTAAGAGCCCCATGTGAGACATGGCCTGGGCTGTGTCCATCCTGATTACCTTGAATCTACCCAAGCACTTCCCCTCTCCCAGTCATACATGGAGGGTTTCCAGTACTCTACCAGTCTCGGCTATGGGAGAGAGAGTCAAGCGGCCTACCCATTCCATTCCTAGCTTGGGCAGTGGCTAGCGAGTGGAAGACAATCTGCTGCAAGTCAAATCTCAGCCATTCTGGGCAGCAGCGGAATGGGAGAGAGTCGAGGGCGGAAACTCGAGTTTACTACACAGAAGGTGGCAATGGTAAACCTCTTCTGTATTTCTACCAAGAAAAATCTATGGATACATACCAGAACGATTGTAGATGGAGAGCCAGGAGTTTTTGGGAGAGATGGGTCTGTGGTGTCGCTATGGGTTGGCAATGACCCGACCACAAAAGACAAGACCCAAGCCCTTAGAACAGTGCATGGCATCTAGTAGGCACTTAACAAATAACGTAAGAAAAAGGAAAAAAAAACAAGATCAGATGAGAAGGCTCATGAGTCATATCTGAAGCTTGACCTTACCATAAGGATTGTCTCTGGTGCCGGTTTGTACCTTACCATAGGAATTGTCTCTGGTGCCGGTTTGTACTTCCCAAGTGCTGTGAACACAGTAAACGTTCAATGAATATGATTGAAGGAGTGAAGGAATGAACCATTCCTTCCCATCGTCTGCCCAGAGAAGGATCTCCAGGAAAAATCTTCCAGGCTTTTCAAAAGACATAAATGAATTCCACATTCCCAAAAGAGATTTTCATGTATTTATACATTGCAATTATCATTATTATTATTATCCTTCACAATACAGGTATACCTACCACCTGTAGTATGTTCCCCCAGGTCAATGCTTTGCACAGAGAAAGCAGCCAGTAAATACCATTCATTGATCCCCTTTAGACTGTTTATCTCGTTTTGTCAGGGAGCACGTTTGCTAGTTCAGTTGTACCGTACTCTCCCAAGCACATAGTAAGTGCTCAGTAAATACGGTCCATTGATTGGTTGAAGTGGCTTTGTTGTCTCGTTATATTCATTTATCTGATCATATTTATTGAGCATTTACTGTGTGCAGAGCACTGTACTAAGCACTTGGGAGAGTACAATATAACAGACACGTTCCCTGCTCAGAATGAGCTTACAATTTAGAGGGGGAGACAGACGTTAATATAAATAAATAAATAAACAAATAAATAAATAAATAAATAAATAAATAAATAAGCAAATAAATAAATAAATAAATGATAGATATGGACATTCTCCTGCTTCAACCCAGCCCACACACTTGGTTCCTCTGCTGCTGACCTTCTCACTGTGCCTCCGTCTCGTTTAGCTCGCCGCTGACCTCACGCCCACATCCTGCTTTTGACCCGGTACCCCCTTGCTCCTTTTGTCAGACAGATCTCCTCCAAGAGGCCTCCCCTGACTGGGCCCTCCTCTCCTCTTCTCTCACCCTCTTCTGCGCCGCTCTTGCTTGTTCCTTCATTCATCCCCCCTCTCATCCCCACAGCATGTATGTTGATGTCTTGCACGTGGAAGCAGCGTGGCTCAGTGGAAGGAGCCCGGGCTTTGGAGTCAGAGGCTATGGGTTCAAGTCCCAGCTCCGCCACTTGTCAGCTGGGTGACTTTGGGCAAGTCACTTCACTTCTCTGGGCCTCGGTTACCTCATCTGTAAAATGGGGGTGAAGACTGTGAGCCCCACGTGGGGCAACATGATCACCTTGTAACCTCCCCAGTGCTTAGAACAGTCCTTTGCACATAGTAAGTGCTTAATAAATGCCACTATTATTATTATTATATCTGTGTGCATATATATAATACGCATATAAAATATATATCCATAATTTATTTATTTATAATAATATCTGTCTCCCCCTCTAGACTGTGAGCTCATTGTGGGCAGGAATGTGTCTGTTTGCCCTTATAGTGTACTCTCCCAGTGCTTAGTACTGTGCTTTGCACACAGAAACGCTCAATAAATATGATTGAATGAATGATTGTATGAAAATGCTATGGGGCTGGGACAGAGGATGAAGAAAAGGGAGCAAGTCAGGGTGATGCAAAAGGGGAATGGTGAAGAGGAAAGTAGGGCTTATCAGGGAAGGACTTTTGGAGGAGATTCATTCATTCATTCAACTGTAATTCATTCATCCCATTGTAAAACCTGGCCCCTGACCCACCCCCTGCCTGATTGATGGACAGCTGCTGCTCAGGTTCCCAGAACCCCGATCTCTGCCCCCTTAATAATAACAGTAATGATTATGGTATTTGTTAAGTGCTTACTAAGTACCAAGCACTTTTTTAATGGCATTTATTAAGCACTTACTACATGCAAAGCTCTGTTCTAAGAGCTGGGGAGGTTACGAGGTGATCAGGTTGTCCCACGTGTGGCTCACAGTCTTAATCCCCGTTTTACAGGTGAGGTAACTGAGGCACAGAGAAGTTAAGCCACGCTGCTTGTCTAACCACTGTTCACTGTTCACTCTTCTAAACACTGGGGTGGGTAGAAAAATGCAATCAGGTTGGGCACAGTCTTAACCCACTTGGGGCTCCCAATCTCAATCCCATTTCACAGATGAAGTAACTGAGACACAGATAAGTGAAGTGACTTGCCCAAAGTCACACAGCAAACAAGTGGCAAAGGCAGGATTAGAACCCACAACCTCCAACTCCCAAACCCGTGCTCTTGCCACTAGGCCCTCCACTTGCCTGCTTGACAGACGGCTGCTGCTGTAAGCTGTCGCCTTACCCTAACTCCACTTACAGGGCTCTAGGAAACCACCTGAAGGAAGCCAGGAACAATGAGGAACTTCATTTATTCAATTGTATTTATTGAGTGCTTACTGTGTGCAGAGCACTGAACTGAGTATCTGGGAAAGTACAATACAGCAATAAAGAGAGACAATCCCTGCCCACAACGAGCTCACAGTCTAGAGGTGGGGAGGCAGACATCAAAACAACTAAACAGACATCAGTATAAATAAATAAAAAATATATACACAAGTGCTGTGGGGCAGGGAGTAGGGGAAGAGCAAAGGGAGTAGGTCAGGGTGACGTGGAAGGGAATGGGAGATGAGAAAAAGTGGGGCTTAGTCTGAGAAGGCCTCTTAGAGAAGATGTGCCTTCAGTAAAACTTTGAAGATGGGGAGAGTAATTGTCTGGCGGGTTTGAGAAGGGAGGGAGTTCCAGGCCTTGGGTAGGGGGTAGGCGGCGAGACAGGCGACATCGAGGAATGGTGAGAAGGTTAGCATCAGAGGAGTGAAGAGTGCGGACTGGGTTGTAGAAGGAGAGAGGTGAGATGAGTTAGGAAGGGGCACGGTGATGGAGTGCTTTAAAGCTCATGCTGAGGAGTTTTTGCTCGATATGGAGGTGGATAGGTAACCACTGAGATAGTTGAGGAGAGTGGTGACATAACCTGAAGGTTTGAAAGATAATATGGGCAGCGGAGTGAAGTATGGATTGGAGTGGGGGAATAGAAGGAGGATGTGAGGTCAGAAAGGAGGCTGATGAAGTAATCTAAGTGGGATAAAGTGAGGGATTGTACTAACTTGGTAACAGTTTGGATGGAGAGGAAAGGGTGGATTGTAGCAATGTTAAGAGGAGACCGACAGGATTTGATGACGGATTGGATATGTGGATTGAGTAAGAGAGAGGGGTCAAGGATAATGCTGAGTTTCTGGACTTGTGAAGGAAGGATGGCGGTGCCGTCTACAGTGATGGGAAAGTCCAGGACAGGACAAGGTTTGGGTGGGAAGATAAGGAGCTCTGTTTTAGACATGTTAAGTTTGAGGTGATGGGAGGACATTCGAGGTAGTGATATCTTGAAGATAGGGGCAGATGCGAGCCTGGAGAGAGGGAGAGAGATCAGGAAGGAGATGCAGATTTGGGTATCATCTGCATAGAGATGGTAGTTGAAGCCATGGAAGTGAATGAGTTCTCTAGGGAAACGAGTGAAGATGGAGAATAGAAGGGGACCCAGAACTGAACCCTGATGGACCCCCCACGGTAAGGGGATGGGAGGGAGAGGAGGAGCTCGCAAAAGAGACTGAGAATGAACGGCCAGAGAGATAAGAGGAGAACCAGGAGAGAAGATGCAGTGGTCTCGCTGATCGGCAGACAAACTGAGCACAAGGTCCCTGGCATGGTGGGGAGTAGGACCAGGTCTGTTTGCCTCAGGCAGAGCGGGATCCCAAGCTGAATTTCTTCTAGGAAAACAGTGGAAATTGAGAATAGAGAAGCAGCATGGCCTAGTGGATAGATCCCGGGCCTGGAAGTTAGAAGGACCTGGATTCTAATCCCAGCCCGTTCACCTGTCTGCTGTGTGACTTTGGCTAAATCGCTTCATTTCTCGGGGCCTCACCTCCTCCATCGGCAAAAAGGGGATTAAGGCTTGAAGCCCCAGGTGGGACAGGGACTGCGTCCCAGTTGATTAGCTTGTATCCACCCCAGTACAGTAACTGGCACAGAGTAAATGATTAACAAATGCCTTAAGGAAAGAAAAAAGGTGCTTAACAAATATCATTCATTCATTCAATCGTATTTATTGAGCGCTTACTGTGGGCCGAGCACAGTACTTGGGAAGTACAAGTTGGCGACATACAGAGATGGTCCCTACCCAACAATGGGCAAGAGCTTAGTCCAGTGCTCTGCACATAGTAAGGGCTCAATAAATATTGATTGATTGATTGGCACATAGTAAGCACTTAACAAATACGGTAAGACAAAAGAGATGTGCTTAAGGAATGCCAACTGCTTAGTCTAGTGCTCTGCACATAGGAAACACTCAATATATACCATTGATTGATTGATTGGCACATAGTAAGCACTTAACAAATATCATTAAACAATAGAAAAGAAAGTCGGGTTTTTTGCCACCCTGGCTCCTCTCCTGGGACAGATAACGTTTTGGGTGCAACCCACTGACAATGAGAAAATGGGCAAATCGTGGAGGTTGGCACAGACTAGTGGCCAGAGCCTGGGCCTGATAGTCAGATAATCTGACAGTAAGTTTTTTAAGGGCAGGGATCATGTTTCCCAACTCTACCATACTCTGTATTGCAGTATACCAAGCAGCATGGTTCAATGGAGAGAGCACGGGCTTTGGAGTCGGAGGTCATGGGTTCAAATCCCAACTCTGCCACATGTCTGCTGTGTGACCTTGAGAAAGTCACTTTACTTCTCTGAGCCTCGGTTACTCATCTGTAAAATGGGGATTAAGACTGTGAGCCCTACGGGAACAACTTGATCGCCTTGTGTCCCCCCCACAGTGCTTAGAGCAGTGCTCTGCACATAGTAAGCACTTACCAAATGCTATCATTATTATTATATTGTTCAAAGCACTGTATTAAGTGCTTTGCACAGGTATGCTCTCAACGAATACGACTGATTGATTTTCTCAGCCTTGACACAGGCCTGATATATGAGCTTGAGCCAGGCACCTAACCTTTCTGGGCAACGGTTTCCTCATCTGGAAAAGTGGCATTAATAATAATATTTATTAAAAATAATATCTGTGATATTTTAAGGGTTTACTATGATCCGAAGACTGCACTGAGTACTGGGTAGATCCACTGCGATCATATCCGAATAAATTCCTGTCCCAAATGGGGCTCATAGGTTAAGGTGGAGGGAGAACTGTTATGTAATCCCCATTTTACAGATGAGGAAACTGAGGCGCAAGGAAGTTAGGTGTCTTGCCACAGTTTTACAACAGGTAAGTGTCTGAGCCGGGATTATAAGCAAGGTCTTCTGACCCCCAGGCCTTTGTCGTCCTACTTCCCAGGACTGCTGTGTGTGGCCTAGTGGGCTGGGAGTCAGCGGAACCTGGGTTTGAAGTGGTTAAAGGGCTATCCTGAAGGTCAGGATGGGTTTTTGGGTTTCGCAAGACCTAGGTGGGTCATTGGGGCCCACCAAGTGTAAAAGGTCACTGGGGCCTCCAAAGGCTCAGGTGGGTTTTTGTGTTCCTCTAGGAGGGGGAGGTGAGCAGGATTGTCCCAGTTTGTAATGGAAAGGAGACAGAGCATGGCCTGCCCTGGGCTTTGGTGAGTAGGTGGCTTTGGCTACTTCACCTTCTCCCTCCCTCTTTTAGAGGGGTGTGGCATTGGGCTTGCTGGAATTGTTGATGCCTATTGTATTGGTGATGAAGATGACAATGACAATAATGATTATGTGGGGTTATCAGGGTTGAGCGGGTGGGGTGAAGAGGAGGTTGGAGGAGGTGTTGATTACTACCGTTTCAGAAATGATTTAAATGTTCATTTTGTTGAACTGTGTGGGGATGAAGATTGTGAGGGCAAGGGAGAGGTGCTTGATGTTGATGGGTTGTGGCGCTGCTAATGCCACGTATACATTGTGCCCTGCCTGGGTGTGGGACAGTAGGGAAACTGGGGAGGAGTTGGGGTGGTGATGATTGTTTTGGGTGTTCTGATGATGTTTCCAGGATATTGCCGCTGGGCTGGCGTGGAGTCTGAGTTGGAAGGGTGGGACCGGAGGCTGAAAGCTGCCCTTGCTTTTTCAGGCCGGGGGGAGAGCATATGCAAGAGGAGACGGCATGGAGGAAGACTTTGGGATCAGATGGGCTTGGGGAAGGCCTGGGTTGGGGGTGACTGCTGGACCTGAGATTGAGGGTCCTGGGAGGCTGGGATAGATGACCCCTTACGCACGGGGGTATGTAGCATGGCTTAGTGGAATGAGCCAGGGCTTGGTGTCATAGGTTATGGGCTCAAATCCAGGCTCCGCCAATTTTCAGCTGCGTGACTTTGGGCATTTCACTTCACTTCCCTGGGCCTCAGTTACTTCATCTGTGAAATGGGGATGAAGACTGTGAGCCCCCCATGGGACAACCTGATCACCTTGTAACTCCCCAGCGCTTAGAACAGTGCTTTGCACCGAGTAAGCGCTTAATTAATGCCATTATTTAAAAAATGATGAAAACATGACTTGGTGTGTGCTCGGTGTCTGTCTTTGTCTGTGGGTCTGTCCATTCTGTGTCTCCCCTGTTCCCACTAGATTGAGGTCCAGGACGGTGTTCTCTTCATCCCCCTGGACCTCATCGCGGCGATCGGTGCCCAGTTGGTACTGGTCATGGTGGGCGAGGGGCCGCTCCTTATGTAGCTGCAGTGCTCATCCCACTGCTCCAACCCCTGTAAGGCTGAGGGCAAGCATCCGGTGTGTGTGGGCAAAGACTGTGTCTCTTCTTCAGTGGGCTGCCCCCTGCTTTATCTCTCTTCTTAAACCTTCCTTTTCCTGCTAGCTGTAAGGAATTAGCTTATAGATTATAGCTCTGTGCTTCTTGAGTACAGAGCACTGTCCTATATCACATGGTCAACTCCTTAACAACAGTGATGGTGTGTCTTGTCTGTGTTGAATCGCCCCCAGTGCCTAGCAGGAAAAAATGTCCTTAATATGAGATGTGCTCACTACGGTTCTCTGCCCAGTAAATGACAGACAGTGGGTCGGTCATTCATTCATTCAATCATTTATTGAGCATTTACTGTTTGAAGAGTACTGTACTAAGCTCTTGGAAAGTACAGTTCAGCAACAAATATTCATTCAATCATATATATTGAGCGCTTACTGTGTGCAGAGCACTGTACTAAGCGCTTGGGAAGTACAAACAGACAACATATAGAAACGGCCCTTACCCAGCAATGTGCTCACAGTCCAGAAGGGGGAGACGGACAACAAAACAAATCATGTAGACAGATGTCAAAATCGTCATAATACATAGAATTTCACGATACTCCAATAATCACCTTGCCCCAGCTGACTGCCGTTAAACACGTCTTTGGGATTTTGTCAGCGGTAGGGAACCAACAAAATGTAAACGTAGATTCTTTCCTTCCAGAAAGATGAAATTCCTTCAATGGGCTCACAGTCTAGAAGGGGGGAGGCAGACATCAAAACAAGTAAACAGGCATCAATAATATCAATATAAATTAATAGAATTAATGATATATACACATCATCAATAAAATAAATGGAATTATAAATATGTACATATATAAACACAAGTGCTGTGGGGTGGGGAGGTGGATAGAGCAGAGGGAGCGAGTGGGGGCGATGGGGAGGGGAGGGGAGCAGAGAAAAAAGGGGTGCTCAGTCTGGGAAGGCCTGCTGGAGCTTTCAGTAGGGCTCTGAAAGGAGAAGTGTGCTAGTTTGACGGATTTGAGGAGGGAGGGCTTTCCAGACTTGAGGGAGGATGTGGGCCAGGGGGTGACAGCGGGACCGGCGAGAGTGAGGCACAGTGAGGAGGTTAGTGGCAGAGGATTGGAGTGTGCGTGCTGGGCTATAGAAGGCGAGAAGTGAGATGAGGTGGGGGGACAAGGTGATGGAGAGCTTTGAAGCCAGTAGTGAGGAGTTTTTGCTTGATATGGAGTTTGATAGGCAACCACTGGAGAATTTTGAGGAGGGAAGTGACATGCCCAGAATGTTTTCATAGAAAGATAATCAGAGCAGCAGAATGAAGTATAGACTGGAGTGGGGAGAGACCGTAGGTTGGGACATCCACAGGGCTTGTCCAACCCAGTGAGGCCACTCAGTGGCCTGGCTAATATTGTGAGACCCTCGAAGGCAAGGTCACCTTAAGAGTAGGCCTGTCTGATGTTTTGAGCCCCTGCCCTGGAGACAGGGCCACAGGGACTTTGGGACAGTCTGACAATGTGAGCCTCCAACAGCAGTGGCTCTGCAAAGGTGAGCCTGTCTGACATTGTGATCCCCCTGAGGGAAGGGCTCGGGTACCAGGGAGAGAGAGAAAAATATAGGTGCATGGAAAAGGGGGCTAGCTTCATGCCATGAACCCCAGATTTGAGTCTTCAAATCTCAGGGCACCGGGAAGAACAATACAGATATGGGTGCTGGTAAAAAGGGACTGACTTCATGCCATGAAGCCCAGATTTGACATTTGGGTCTTCGTGGCCTGGGAGCCAGGAAGGATACTAAAAGTTTGGGTGCCAGCAAAAGAGGGGCTAGCTTCAAGCCACAAAACCCAGAGCCCCAGGGCCTGAGAGTAATCACATGGGTGCTGGCAAAAGGAAGTGCGGGAAGTGGGGGAACTGGCTATATGCCATGAACCCAGGAAACAGGAAGAGAGGAAAAAAATGGATGCTGGCAAAAGGGAGACTGGCTTCATGCCATGAGTCCTAGATTTGTATCTTCCCATTTGAGTCTTCGTGGTGCAGGCACCAGAAAGATTAATAAAAATATGGGTGCTAGCTACAGGGGATTGGCTTCATGGTGATGGTGATATTTATTAACTGCTTGCTATGTGTCAAGCACCGTCCTAAGCACTGGGGTAGATAAAATCTAATCAGGTTGGATCTAGTCCCTGTCTCCCAGTATTACTCCCTATTTTACGGATGACGTGAGTGAGGCACAGAGACGTTAAATGTCTGCTGTGTGACCTTGGACAAGTCCAGGTGTGGAACTAGGATTAGAACCCATATCCTTCGCACTCCCAGGCCCGTGCTCTGTCCATCAGACCATGCTGCCTCATGCCCTGAATCCCAAATCCAAGTGTTCCTTTTTGGAACTTCTTGTCCCGGGTACTGGGAAGAACAATAAAAGTAGGGGTGCTGGCAAAAGGAGAGATTGGCTTCATGCCATGAACCCCAGTTTTGAATCTTCCCAGAGAGATCTTCATAGCCTAAGCACCAGGAAGAAAAATAAAATGGGGGCAGGCGAAAGGAGGCTTGGTTTCATACCAAGAACTCCAGCTTTTTGTCTTCCTATTTGGGTCTTCACGGGCCAGGTCCTGGGAAGAGAGATTAAAAATATTTGTTCTGACAAAAGGGAGGTTGGCTTCACGCTACTAAACAAAGATTTGCGTCTTCCCATTTGGGTCAACATGGCCAAGGTGCCGGGAAGAAGAATAGCATGAGTACTAGCAAAAGAGGGCTGGCTTCATGTCCTGAGCCCCAGATCTGAGTCGTTCCACTTGGGTCTTCACGGCTCACACACCATGATGAAGAATGATAAACATGGGTGTCGGGAATCGCGGGTCTGGCTTCGTGCCATGAACCCTCGATTTGAGTCTTCCCATTTGGGGTTTCATGGCCCAGGTGCCGGGAAAAACCAGAAAAGTGTGGGTGCTTGCAAAAGGAAGGATGGCTTCACGCCATGATCCTCAAAGTGGACTCCCTTTGGGGTCTTCATGACCTAGGTAGTAGAGAGAAAGATAAAAAATAAGGGTGTCGGCAAACCGGATATATACACATCATTAATAAAACAGAATAATAAATATGTACATATATACACAATTGCTGTGGGGTTGGGATGGGACGGCAGAGCAGAGAGAGGGAGTCGGGGCGATGGGGAGGGGAGAAGGACTATAGGAAAACGGGGGCTCAATCTGGGAAGGCCTCCTGGAGGAGGTGAGCTTTCAGTAGGGCTTTAAAGGGAGGCAGTGTGCATATCTGGCGGATGTGAGGAGGGAAGGCAGTCCATATTTCACTCCGCTGCCCCGATTATCTTTCTACAGGATAGTTCAGGGCATGTCATGGAGCAGCGTGGCTCAGTGGAAAGAGCCCGGGCTTTGGAGTCAGAGGTCGTGGGTTCGAATCCCGGCTCCGCCACCTGTCTGCTGTGTGACCTGGGGCAAGTCGCTTCACTTCTCTGAGCCTCAGGTCCCTCATCTGGAAAATGGGTATGAACACTGTGAGCCCCCCGTGGGACAACCTGATCACTTTGTAGCCCCCCCACGCCAGCGCTTAGAACAGTGCCTCGCACATAGTAAGCGCTTAACAAATGCCAACATTATTATTATTATTATTATTATGTCATCCGCCTCCTCAGAAAATCTCCAGTGGTTGCCTATCAACCTCCTTATCAACCAAAAACTCCTCACCATTGGCTTCAAACCTCTCCATCCCCTTGTCCCCTCCTACCTCACCTCCCTTCTCTCCTTCTCCAGCCCAGCCCGGACCCTCCGCTCCTCTGCCGCTGCTAACCTCCTCACTGGGCCTCGTTCTCTCCTATCTCACCGTCGACCCCCGGCCTAGGTCCTTCCCCTAGCCTGGAATGCCTTCCTTCCACACATCTGCCAAGCTATCTCCCTTCCTCCCTTCAAAGCCCTACCGAGAGCTCACCTACTCCAAGAGGCTTTCCCAGATTAAACCCCTTTTTTTCAGCTCCCCCTTACCTCACACCGACTCGCTCCCTTTGCTCAACCTCCCCCCACCAAACAGAACTTGAGTAAATATGTACATATTTATAATTCTATTCATTTACATTAAAGATGTTTATATCTATTACTCTATTTATTTATATTGATGTTATTGATGCCCGTTCACTTCTTTTGATGTCCCTCTCCCCGATTTTAGACTGTGAGTCCGTTGTGGGCAGGAACTGTCTCTGTTCTTAATCCTCCTCGACCTCTCAGCTGCCTTCGACACTGTGGACCACCCCTTTCTCCTCAACACGCTATCCAACCTTGGCTTCACAGACTCCGTCCTCTCCTGGTTCTCCGAATATCTCTCCAGTCGTTCATTCTCCGTCTGTTTTGCAGGCTCCTCCTCCCCCTCCCATCCCCTTACTGTGGGGGTTCCCCAAGGTTCAGTTGTTGGTCCCCTTCTGTTCTCGATCTACACTCACTCTCTTGTTGACCTCATTCGCTCTCACGGCTTCAACTATCATCTCGACGCTGATGACATCCAGATCTACATCTCTGCCCCTGCTCTCTCCCCCTCCCTCAAGGCTCGCATCTCCTCCTGCCTTCAGGACATCTCCATCTGGATGTCTGCCCCCCACCTAAAACTCAACATGTCCAAGACTGAACTCCTTGTCTTCCCTCCCAAACCCTGCCCTCTTCCTGACTTTCCCTTCACTGTTGACGGCACTACCATCCTTCCCGTCTCACTAGCCCGCAACCTTGGTGTCATCCTCGACTTCGCTCTCTCATTCACCCCTCACATCCAAGCCATCATCAAAACCTGCCGGTCTCAGCTCCACAAAATTGCCAAGATCCGCCCTTTCTTCTCCATCCAAACCGCTACCCTCCTCGTTCAAGCTCTCATCCTATCCTGTCTGGACTACTACATCAGCCTTCTCTCTGATCTCCCATCCTTGTGTCTCTCCCCACTTCAATCCATACTTCATGCTGCTGCCCGGATTGTCTTTGTCAAGAAACGCTCTGCGCATGTTACTCCCCTCCGCAAAAATCTCCAGTGGCTACCAATCAATCTGCGCATCAGGCAGAAACTCCTCACCCTGGGCTTCAAGGCTGTCCATCACCTCGCCCCCTCCTACCTCACCTCCCTTCTCTCCTTCTACAGCCCAGCCCGCAACCTCCGCTCCTCTGCCGTTAATCTCCTCACCGTGCCTCGTTCTCACCTGTTCCGCCGTCGAACCCCGGCCGACGTCACCCCCCTGACCTGGAATGCCCTCCCTCTGCCCATCCGCCAAGCTAGCTCTCTTCCTCCCTTCAAGGCCCTACTGAGAGCTCACTTACTCCAGGAGGCCTTCCCATACTGAGCCCCCTCCTTCTCCCTCTCGTCCCCCTGTCCATCCCTACTCTCTTACCTCCTTCCCTTCCCCACAGCACCTTTATATATGTATATATGTTTGTACATATTTTTTACTCTATTTATTTATTTATTTGTTTTACTTGTACATATCTATTCTATTTATTTTATTTTGTTAATATGTTTGGTTTTGTTCTCTGTCTCCCCCTTCTAGACTGTGAGCCCACTGTTGGGTAGGGACTGTCTCTATATGTTGCCAACTTGTACTTCCCAAGCGCTTAGTACAGTGCTCTGCACACAGTAAGCGCTCAATAAATACGATTGATTGATTGATTGATTGTTGCTGAATTGTACTTTCGAAGCGCTTAGTACAATATTCTGCAGATTAAGCACTGAATAGATTGACCGAATGAAGTGTAGTTTGAGTACAATCCCTATCCCCTGCTCTCCCAGCCCACACCCCTGCTGACCTGAGCTCAGCTAGGACCCCACAAAACCCTGTCCGGAGCCTCTGCCACTTGTCAGCTGTGTGACTTTGAGTAAGTCACTCCACTTCTCTGGGCATCAATTCCCTCATCTGTAAAATGGGGATTAAGACTGTGAGCCCCCTGTGGGGCAAGCTTATCACTCTGTAACCTCCCCAACCTCCCTGTAACAGGTCGGACACAGTCCCTGTCCCACATAGGGCTCACACTCTTAATCCCCATTTTACAGATGAAGTAACTGAGACTCAGAGAAATGAAGTAAATTGCCTAAAGTCACACTGCAGACATGTGGTGGAGGTAATAATAGTAATGATAATAATGATGGTATTTGTTAAGCGCTCACTATGTGCCAAACAGTGATCTAAGCTCTGGGGTACAGACAAGATCATCAGGTCATCATCCCATGTAGGGTTTACAGTGGACCTACAGAAAGGAAAGCAGCGTGTCACAGGGGAAAGAGCCCGGTCTTTGGAGTCAGAGGTCAGGGGTTCAAGTCCCGGCTCTGCAAAGTATCAGCTGTGTGACTTTGTGCAAGTCACTTCACTTCCCTGTGCCTCAGTGACCTCATCTGTAAAATGGGGATGAAGACTGTGAGCCCCCCGTGGGACAACCTGATCACCTTGTAATCTCCCCAGCGCTTAGAACAGTGCTTTGCACATAGTGAGAATTTCATAAATGCCATCATCATTATTAGTATTGTTATAGGCAAAATGACTCGGAGACATGAGTTCAGTTACAGCAATAAAGGAGGAAGGTGGCTACCAGCCCATCTCCCGAGAGAGGGACGAGTGACAATTGGGTAGGGACCGTCCCTATATGTTGCCGACTTGTACTTCCAAAGCGCTTAGTACAGTGCTCTGCAAACAGTAAGCGCTCAATAAATACAATTGAATGAATGAATGAATGACAAGCAGCCCCGAGTTCCATTCCCACTGTGTCTTTCATTGAGTTACAGCAACGCGCGAGCGAGCAATGGGTACTTAAGGGAACCAATGAGGACTGACAGGATGGTCGTAAATTTTCATTGGTCTCTTATCACATCCTAGAGTTATTTGATATCAGCCCTACAACATTGCATAGACAGGTGTTACGTGTTTACTGGACTTGACGACATTCTGTTGTTGAGCCTTACATAAAATACTAAAAAAAGGAGTTCCTATCGGCCTGCACAAAATGGAGGATAACTGTCAGTATGCACAAGATACAGTCAGTCATGTCAAGTCCGCTGGAGGAGAACAGAAGGGAAACTCAGTTATCTTGCAGACTGGAATTGGAAGGGAAACTTAACTATCTTGCTCGGAAGTCTGAGGAGAACTTGAATTCCCGAGGCGAAACTGAGCAATTTTGCGGAAAAGTCTGAGAAGCACTGGAGTGGATGAGGAAAAACGGATTGTTTTGCAGAGGAGTTTGAGGAGCGGGTACATTGTTCTCCCTGGTGGGAGAAAGCCTGGCAGATCGGTTGGAGCCCGAGGGGTAAATCAGCACGGGGTTGGTGGCGGGCGTGGTCGCGGTCCTCCCTGGCTTCTCCTGGTAATGAGCCCCCGGAGTTGCAGACCCCGCGGAATCAGAGCAACAATGGGGAACTCCCGTTGCCTCCCCCTTTCCCCCCGGCCCTTCAAAAACCGATATAAGGGGGAAAGAACTGTTCCCCTGGGGCCGAGGAACAAAGAAATGAAAACCATCCAAGACCTGTGCTGAGACACCTTATTGGTGCCTAGGCCAAAGCACCTAAGACTGGAACCAGGGTGGCATGCTGCGAGCTGCCAGACTCCTTCAAACTCCTCTGGCGTGGGACTATCTTCACGAAAGATGGGGAAGCCCGTCGGGTTGGTAGCCATTTTTTGTGATGATTGTGTGTCGGTGAGTGTGTGTCGCGATCCATCCCCCTTTTAATTAGGCTAAGCGTGGACTAAAATGTTCCCGCTGTATACAGTGGTAATAATAATAATGTCATTTATTGAGTGCCTTATTATGTGCCCTGTTCTAAACTCTGTGGAGGTTACAGGGTTATAGGGTTACCCCACAGGGGGCTCACAGTCTTAATCCCCATTTTACAGATGAGGGAACTGATGCCCAGAGAAGTGGAGTGAATTGCCCAAAGTCACACAGTTGACATGTGGCGGAGCTGGGATTCGAACCCATGACCTCTGACTCCAAAGCCCGTGGTGGTGGCTTGGTTTCACTTTTCAAGTTGTTTCCGAGCACCTGACACTGAAGGGGAGACAATTCCCTGATGAGCTTGGTAGTCAAATTCATGGGTTCTAATCCCGGCACCGCCACTTGTCAGCTCTGTGACCTTGGGCAAGTCACTTCACTTCTCTGTGCCTCATGTACCTCATCTGTAAAATGGGGATTAAGACTGTGATTCCCACGTGGGACAACCTGATTACCTTGTATCTCCCCCAACGCTTAGAACAGTGCTTGGCACATAGTAAGTGCATAACAAATACCATCATTATTATTATGAAGCACTTAGTACAGTGGTCTGCACATAGTAAGCGCTCAATAAATACGATTGAATGAATAATTGAATTCTCCTGTGACAGGCTAATCCATTAAGCACCCGAAACCGAAGGGAAGACAATAATAATAATTATAATAATAATAATAATGGCATTTGTTAAGTGCCTATTATGTGCCAAGCACTGTTTTAAGCACGAGGGGGAGAGGGAGGGGGATACAAGGTAATCGGGTTGTCCACATGGGGCTCACAGTCTTAATCCACATTTTCCAGATGAGGTAACTGAGGCAAAAAGGAGTGAAGTGACTTGCCCAAATTCACACAGCTGACAAGTGGCAGAGGCTCCGGGCAGGGTTGTGTGGGGTCCTAGTTGAGCTCAGGTCAGCAGGAGTGTGGGCTGGGAGAGCAGAGGGTAGGGATTCTACTGGAAACTACACTTCATTCGTTCAATCGATTTAGTGCTTAGTCTGTGCAGAATACTGTACTAAGCGCTTGGAAAGTACAATTCTGCAACAGAGACCATGCCTGCCCACAACAGACTCACAGCCTAAAGGCGGGGAGAGGGATATCAAAACAAGTGATGGCGGCCGTTGTTCCGGATGGCCACCAAGTCGCCGGGCGACTAAAGAATTTGTCAGACAGCATGTGACACCCGAAAGTGTTAATAATGTTTTATTGGTAAGACCGAAGACCGAATAGGGGGTAACGCACCCGGCAAGCTCATTTCCTTAAGAGAAAAGGCCCCGAGTGCCCGATACAACGGGCTTATATACTGCTGTTGCTGATCACAGTGATTGTTAGATTTGAAAACAGTGGGTACTGGATTTGTGCAGGTTTGGTATAGAGCTGGGCGGAGTCTATCTCCTTATTTGGTTTGGTTCCTGGACCCAGCCACTGGGCTGCAGGGTCTAAGGCCCACACCAAATATGGCAACAGGACCGCATACATTCAAACAACATCTGCAACCTTTCCATGGTGCATGGGGGGGCCCCATCATTCTCCCCCCACCAAAGACATACGACCCTTATTCCTAAGGGGTTGCTGAGGGTTGATGGTCCGTCTTCTGGAGTGGCTTAATGCTGACAGTGGGCGATGAACTCATAACTAGATGCGTTCAGGGTCGTATGGTTGTACCGCAATCCGGCCGTGAGCCCGACAGCGAGATGGCGGTGGTGTCACGGTTGGGGTGATTTCTCGTAGAGCCTGTAAGATGGGGGCAGCGTTCCTGTCATGTTCCTCAGTTGACTTCTGTCCCATGGGTTGGTGTTCTTCCCTGCGGAGCCGGTGGCGGAGGTCGCCAATTCGGTCACAGGTTATTATGAGGGAGTGTCCTTCTGGGGAGAATCAGAAAAATCTGGGACAAGAGGTGTCCTCGGTTTTGGTACGGGCTGCCTGTCGAGCAGCTGAGTCTGCAAAACGATTTCCCTTCATTATTTCTGTATTCCCCTTTTGGTGTCCCGACAGTGAATTACAGCCACTTCCCGGGGTTCCCAAAGTGCTGCTAGTAGCTGGAGGATTTCCTCTGCATGTTTGATAGGGGTGCCTCGGGCAGTAAGGAGACCTCACTCTTTCCAAATAGTCCCATGAGCATGTAAGGCATGGAAGCCATATTTGGAGTCAGTAAATATGTTAAAACGCATCCTCTTTGCCAATTCCATAGCTTGAGATAGGGCTACTAGTTTTGCTTTCTGCTCGGAGGCCCCTGGAGGGAGGGGCCGTGTCTCGGTGACCTCGTGTAGGCTCCCTACCGCGTACCCTGCATATAGGACTCCCTGGACCCATCAGTGAACCAGTTAGCATCCACGTTTTCAAGGGGTAATTCCCTAAGTTCTCGTCTGCTAGAGTAACTCTCGTCTATTTTGTTTAGGCAGTCATGAACTGGGGCTGGCCTGTCCCCTTCGCCGTCTTCTGGGAGAGGGAGAAGCGTTGCTGGGTTCATAGAGTTACAGGTCTTTAAGATAATCTCAGGGATGTCAAGAAGGAGGGCCTGGTATTGCAGCAAGCGGCCTCCAGTGAGCCAACGCTCGCCCCTATTTCCTAGCACTGCTAGGACTTGATGTGGAGTATAGATGGTAAGGGGTTAGCCCATAGTCAGGTTTCTGCTCTCCTGTACCGCTATGGCGGTGACCACTACTGCATGGAGACATGCTGGCCAACCAGAGGTTACACTATCCAACCACTTGGAAAAATACGCTACGGCCCGAATGTCTGACCCCAAGGATTGACTTAGAGCCGCAGCACCGTGCTGTCGCTGATCGACCACATATAAGGCAAAACGTTTGGCTAAGTCAGTTCCTGCTAGTATAAACATGGTAGGGGGGCAGTTTGGCGACAAGATTTTGAGATGCCGTCGATCCCCACCACCCTTACTCCAGATGGATGGGTAGGACCGCGAAAACTGGGAAGGACAGAGTAGGCGGCCCCCGTATCGATAAGAAAATTATATAATCTTACTGGACACTTCCGTGCTCACCCTGGGTTAGGCCATGGAGATGGTTCCTGCGCGGGCCCGGCCGTTCCCTGGGCCCTGTCAGTCCCGGCTCTCGGACACACCAATAGCCGGGAACTGGCCAGCCTCCGGGACGGCCCTCGCCTCCAGTAGTGGGCAATTCCGCTTCCAGTGCCCGTGTCCCCGGGAGAGGGGGCACGGTCCAGGTGGCTGGCGGCCGCGACCAGGCCTCCGTGCCTGGAGGCACTCCAGAGCCCAATGGCCAGACTGGTGGCACACATAACAGGGCTTCCAGGACGCTGGGCCAAGGGCAAGCACCATTACCGCATTGGGCGACCTTCCAGAGTGAGACCGACCTTTCGTCAGGGCCGCCACAAGTAACTGGGCCTGCTCTCTGCCCTTCACTTTGGCCCTGCAGTCCTTCTCATCCCGGGCTGCCTGGTCACGGTTGTTAAAAACTATAAAGGCAGCCTCTATCAACTGATTCGTGGGGGGTTTTGGCCCCAACTGCTGCTTCTGTATTTTTCGGTGGATATCTTCAGCCAATTAATAAAGTACAGGTTTAGAATTACACTTCCCTCTACCGAGTCGGGATCAAGCTGGATGTACTTTCGAATCGCCTCCGCCAGCCTGAGTCTAAACATGACACGGTTCTCGGTAGAGTCCTGGGTGAAAGCTCAGACCCGATCATAGTTAACTTGCTTCCTTATTCCTTTCTCCATGCCCGCCAGTAGGCATGTAATCATATGATCCTCGAGCTGTCTATGAGTACTCTCCCCTCGATAACTCCACTCTGGTTTGGAGCGTGGGACCGCTATAAAGCAACAGGCTAAGATCTTCCCATGACAGATTGTACTGCAGGGTCAGACTCCAGAATTATTCCCGAAAGTTCATGGGGTCCTCAAGATATTGTCCCAATTTCCGTTTTGCCATTTCCAATTCGCTCAAAGAGAAAGGTGCCTGTGCCCGCACTATCTGCCCCTTTCCCCTGTGACCTCCTTCAAAGGGAGTATCCTTTCCTCTGTCTCTGGACGGGCATAGCGTGTGCCTCCCCGGGTGCTGGAAGGGCTTAGAACCCACGAGGTGGACTGGTATGGAAAGCCATCCTCCCGGGGTCCCCGGTCGAGGAGAGGTTCATCCAGTACAACTGGGGAATAGGGCATTAGAGCTGGACCCCCGGGAGGGGCCAGGAAAAACACATGGCAGTTCTTTCCCTCAGGGCTCTGGGACAAAGCCAGAAAAGCTTGGACATACGGGATTTCTGACCATTTCTCTAACTGCCTGCAATATAAGAAGTCCAGCTAGAGAATGGTATTAAAATTTAGTAACTCATATTCGGGCCAGACCTCCTGATCCTCTAATGTATACTAGGACAATTTTGTGTCACACAAAAAAAATCAGTTACCGGGATTTTAAATCGGCCAAACCAAATTTGTCCTTATTTAAACATTCCTCTTTTGAGGTGATTGAAAAGAAAAAAAAATTCCGATAATGGGTGGAAAACGTTCCTTTTTGGGGGGTTCTGTGTCTGTTTCGGGCTATGAACGACCCGGTCGGCCTCGCTTCCTCCCTAGTGAGCCTGGGGACTAGAGGGTGCCTCCGCGATAGCAGACAAGAACAATTCCGGTTCTGTGTCTGTCTAGGGCTATGTCCGAGCGCCACGTGGTGTCCCACAGGCGCTGAAATACCCGGACCGTCTCCTGACGAGAGGTCCTTTTCCCAGACCGACCTGGTCGGCCTTCCTTCCCCCCTAGTGTACCCAGGAACTAGAGGGTGCCTCCGCGAGAGCAGACAAGGACAATTCCAGTTCTGTGCCTATCTGGGGTTATGCCCGAGCACCGCGTGGCGTCCCACTTGCCCAAGCTGTGGTCCCTCCAACTCAAGGCGTCTCCTTATGAGAGGTCCCTTCCCCGGACCGCCTCCTGATGAGAGGTCCTTTTCCCGGATCGCCTCTTGACGAGAGGTCCTTTTCCCGGACCGCCTCTTGACGAGAGGTCCTTTTCCCGCACTGCTTCCTGACGAGAAGTCCTTTTCCCGGACCGACCCGGTCTGTCCTTCCTTCCCCGCTAGTGTACCCGGGAACTAGAGGGTGCCTTCGCGAGAACAGACAAGAAAAATTAAAAAAAAGAGGACTCACCACTCCGATAGCTTCAGGCTGTGCTGTGGTCAGCCAGGACAGCAGCAGTCGTATCTACTGGATCTCCCAGTACGGGCCACCAGAATGATGGCAGCGGTTGTTCCAGATGGCCACCAAGTCGCCGGGCGACTAAAGAATTAGTCAGACAGCATGTGACTGCCGAAAGTGTTAATACATTTTTATTGGTAAGGCCGAAGACCGAATAGAGGGTAACACACCCGGCGGGCTCATTTCCTTAAGGAAAAAGGCCCCGAGTGCCCGATAGAACGGGCTTATATACTGCTGTTGCTGATCACAGTGATTGGTAGATTTGAAACCAGTAGGGACTGGATTGGTGCAGATTTGGTACAGAACTGGGCGAAGTCTATCTCCTTATTTGGTTTGGTTCCTGGACCCAGCCAGTGGGCGGCAGGTTCTAAGGATCACACCAAACATGGCAACAGGACCGCCATTCAAACTATATCTGCAACCTTTCCATGGTGCATGGGGGGGGCCCATCACAAGTAAACAGGTATCAATAACATCATTATCAATAAATAAAATTATAGATACATACACATCTTTAATATAAATAAATAGAATTATAAATGAATACATATTTACACAAGTGCAGTTTGGTTGGGAGGAGGGTAGAGCAAAGGAAGCGAGTCGGGGTGAGGTGAGGGGGAGCTGAAGAAAAGGGGGTTTAGTCTGGGAAGGCCTCTTAGAGGAGGCGAGCTCTCGGTAGGGCTTTGAAGGGAGGAAGAGAGGTAGCTTGGCGGATGTGTGGAGGGAGGGCATTCCAGGCCAGGGGAAGGATGTGGGCTGGAGGTCGCCGGGGGTCGACGGCGGGACAGGAGAGAACGAGGCCCAGTGAGGAGGTTAGCGGCGGCAGAGGGGCGGAGGGTGCAGGCTGGGCAGGAGAAGGGAGTTAAGGTAGGAGGGGACAAGGGGATGGAGATGTTTGAAGCCAATGGTAATCAGTTTTTGGTTGTTAAGGAGGGTGATAGGTAACCACTGGAGATTTTTTGAGGAGGGGGGTGACGTGCCCAGAACTTTTCTGTAGAAAGATAATCGGGGCAGCGGAGTGAAATATGGATGGCCCTCTCTCCTCACATCCGCCAGATAAGCACACTGCCTCCCTTCAAAGCCCTACAGAAAAGGGATACAGGACTGGAAGGCAGAAGGGGACCAGGCCGGGGAGGCAGAGGGGGACCAGGGCCAGGAGGAGAGGGGTACGTGGGTCGGGAAACAGGGGCCCAAGGCCAGGAGGTAAATTGGATCCCGGGGCGCGACGGTGAGTGACCCAAGTTCCTTGAAGTAGAAGGAGACCAGGACTCGGAAGCACAGAGAGACCAGTGCCGGGAGGAAGGGGCGGACCAGGGCAAAGCAGCAGAGGGGGACCAGTGCTGTAAGGAAGAGGGGGACCAGGGCCAGGAGAAGAGGGGTACGTGGGTCGGGAAACAGGAGCCCAAGGCCAGGAGGTAAAGTGGATCCCGGGGCGCGACGGTGAGTGACCCAAGTTCCTGGAAGTAGAAGGAGACCGGGACTGGGAAGCACAGAGAGACCAGTGCCGGGAGGGAGAGGCGGACCAGGGCAGAGCAGCAGAGGGGGACAAGTGCTGGAAGGAAGAGGGGTACCTGGGCTGGGAGACGGGGTCCTTGGCTGCGATGCAGAGGTTGAACAGGGCCAGGAGGCAGTGGGGTACCTGGGTGCAGAGGCAGAGTGGGACCAGGGCCAAGAGGCCAGGGGGATCAGGGCAGGGAGGCAGAGGGGGACCAGGGCTGAGAGCCGGGGGGACCAGGGCAGGGAGGAAGAAGGGGATCAGGGCCTGGAGGCAGAGGGGTACCTGGGCCAAGAAACAGGAGGACCAGGGACTGGAGGCAGAGGGGTACCCGGGCCAGGAGACAGGAGGACCAGGGCCTGGAGACAGGAGGACCAGGGCCTGGAGGCAGAGGGGTACCTGAGTCTGGAGACAGGGGGTCCAGACCTGGGAGATAGAGGGGACTCTGGGCCAGGACAGAGAGAGACACAATGGCATGGAGGTAGAAGGAGACAAGGTCCGGGAGGCACAGAGGGACCAGGGCCTGGTGCCAGGGCCAGGAACCTGAGGGTCGGGGGGCAGAGGAGTACCTAAGCCGGGAGATGCCCCCCGAAATCGACGGGGACCCCTCCTAACCTCGGTGGCATGGTGGAATACCCCCGGTGGCGGGAGCACCCCGAAAACAAAGTGAGCACCCCCAAATCGGCGTGGAGGCCCCCGAAATCGAGGGGGACCCCTCCCAACCTCTTAGGGGTGGTGGATTACCCCCCGGGGCGGGTGTACCCCAAAACCTTTGGGGTACCCCAAAACCGGCGGGGGGCACACCGAAATCGAGGGGGACCTCTCCCAACTTCTTCGGTGTGGTGGAATAGCCCCCGAGGGCGGGGGTATCCCAAAACCTGGGGGTAACCGAAAACCGGCATCTGGGCCCCCCGAAATCGAGGGGGACTCCTCCCAACCTCCTCAGGGTGGTGGAAAACCCCCCGGGTCGTGGGTACCTCAAACCCGGAGGGCACCCCAAAACCGGCAGGGGGCCCCCGAAATCGAGGGGGACCCCTCCCAACCTCTTCGGGGCGGTGGAATACCCCCCTGGGACGGGGGTACCCAAAACCTGGGGGTCACCCCAAAACCGGCAGGGGGCCCCCGAAATCGAGGGGGACCCCTCCCAACCTCTTCGGGGTGGTGGAAAGAACCCCGGGGCCGGGGGCACCACAAAACCGGCCCCCTTTACAGACGGGGAACCCCCACCCCCACCCCACCCCCAAACTAAAAGAGGGGGGTCGGAGAGCGGCCGGCGAGAGACAGCAGGCAGACGGCCAGCAGGTGGAGGTGGAGGTGGGGGAGTGGCAGACGGGGTGACGGGGTACGGACGTGGGGTGGGGGGCCGGCGGGGTCCGGCCGTGACATTCCCCGGGGGGACCGGCCGGCGGGGTAACTTGGTGGAAGTGGTACCGCGAAGGGGTCAGATTGGCCGCCCGTGGCCGAGGCGGAGCTCCACGGACCCGGCCTGAGAGTCCGAGGGGTCCCGCGGCCGGTGGACCTGGGATTATTTCCCACCCTCGGCCAGAAATATACCTGCAGATCTATGGTGAGCTAGCTGGTCTGGAAGAAAAGCGTAGGGAGCGGGGGAAGGCGATGAGACAGGCAGTATGTGCACACAAACCGTACCCAACGGCTCAAGGCCAAACAGACTCAACAACAGGAGATAAAGAGACCAGGGCAAGAAAAACAAGCTTGCACGTGCAAGGCTCGGAGGCAACCTCAAGGCCATATCCGCAGCCAGCCATGGTTGGCAACGGGTGGCTGGGGGAGAGCCAGAGCAAACCCTTCGTGACTGGACAGAGCTGTTGTTAGGCTAGTGGCTGGAGGGCGGTCAAAGCCTCTATACGCCATCCCCCGAGAAAACCCTGCCCCCGGGCAACGGGGGGTATAAGAGACGAAGAAGACAAAGGGGGGGCACGCGTGCGCGCGCTCTCTCCCTCTCTCTATCTCGCTCTCTCTCTCTCGCTCTCTCTCACTCTCTCGCTCTCTCTCTCTCTTTCAACCATGTAACCGCTGATAGCAAATAAACGGCAACCAAGCTTTGAACCTCTGGCTGACTCTTCCTGGTATGAACGCGCGGGCCGCGTCCGGAGACATCCAAAGATCCGGAGAGGGTAACAACCCGAGAGTTGCCCCCGAAACCACGGGGAGCAACGGAAAAGGAAAGGAACGCAGCCAAGAGGAAGAGGGAAAAGGTAGTGGTCCACAAAACCTCCCGGAATCGTCCTGTGAGTAAATCCATCATGGAAGCATTGTGGACGACATTTAAAATGAAGCATCAGGTCAGGACCGCTGAAGCAGTAAGACTGGCAGGAGATTTGGCGATCTCCTTTCCACGGGTAAGAAGCCTGCTTATCTGTGGGCTTGCGTTCCCTCAGGTAGTGGTCTAGAGGAGTGCACTGTTGACCACTGGAGGAAGCAGGAACTGGTGTGGTACCAAGAATCCATCGTCTACACAGAATTGTGGTTCCTTGGCCCTTCTGCCCATATCCCATACCCATCTATCTTTCAAGATGCTTTTCTTTCGCTCTCCCATCTGCCTCCTCTCCCCTGCTCCACGTGCCATATCATCCATTTTATAATAATAATAATAATGGCGTTTATTAAGCACTTGCTATGTGCAGAGCACTCTTCTAAGCGCTGGGGAGGTTACAAGGTGATCAGGTTGTTTCACGGGGGAGCTTCTTAATGGGTCTTAATCCCCATTTTACAGATGAGGGAACTGAGGCCGAGAGAAGTGAAGTGACCTGCCCAAAGTCACACAGCCGACAAGTGGCAGAGTCGGGATTTGAACCCATGACCTCTGGCTCCAAAGCCCGTGCATTGAGCCACGCTGCTTCATCTGACCACACAAGGTAGTGTCCACGGCTTCAACTATCATCTCTACGCTGATGACACCCAGATCTACATCTCTGCCCCTGCTCTCTCCCCCTCTCTCCAGGCTCACATCTCCTCCTGCCTTCAGGACATCTCCATCTCGATGTCTGCCCGCCACCTCATCATCATCAATCGTATTTATTGAGCGCTTACTGTGTGCAAAGCACTGTACTAAGCGCTTGGGAAGTATCAATTGGCAACATATAGAGACAGTTCCTACCCAACAGTGGGCTCACAGTCTAAAAAAACTCAACATGTCCAAGACTGAACTCCTTGTCTTCCCTCCCAAACCCTGCCCTCTCCCTAACTTTCCCATCTCTGTTGACGGCACTACCATCCTTCCCGTCTCACAAGCCCGCAACCTTGGTGTCATACTCGACTCCGCTCTCTCGTTCACCCCTCACATCCAAGCCGTCACCAAAGCCTGCCGGTCTCAGCTCCGCAACATTGCCAAGATCCGCCCTTTCCTCTCCATCCATACTGCTACCCTGCTCGTTCAAACTCTCATCCTATCCCGTCTGGACTACTGCATCAGCCTTCTCTCCGATCTCCCATCCTCGTGTCTCTCTCCACTTCATGCTGCTGCCCGGATTGTCTTTGTCCAGAAACGCTCTGGGCGTGTTACTCCCCTCCTCAAAAAACTCCAGTGGCTACCAATCTGTGCATCAGGCAGAAACTCCTCACCCTGGGCTTCAAGGCTCTCCATCACCTCGCCCCCTCCTACCTCACCTCCCTTCTCTCCTCTACAGCCCTCCCCGCACCCTCCGCTCCTCTGCCGCTAATCTCCTCACCGTACCTCGTTCTCGCGTGTCCCGCCATCGACCCCGGCCCACGTCATCCACCGGGCCTGGAATGCCCTCCATCTGCCCATCCGCCAAGCTAGCTCTCTTCCTCCCTTCAAGGCTCTACTGAGAGCTCACCTCCTCCAGGAGGCCTTCCCAGACTGAGCTCATTCCTTCCTTTCCCCCTCGCCCCCCTCTCCATCCCCCCATCTTACCTCCTTCCCTTCCCCACAGCACCTGTATATATGTATATATGTTTGTACATATTTATTACTCTATTCATTTATTTTACTTGTACATATCTGTTCTATTTATTTTATTTTGCTGGTATGTTTGGTTTTGTTCTCTGTCTCCCCTTTCTAGACTGTGAGCCCATTGTTGGGTAGGGACTGTCTCTGTGTGTTGCCAACTTGTACTTCCCAAGCGCTTAGTACAGTGCTCCGCACATAGTAAGTGCTCAATAAATACGATTGATTGATTGATTGATTGATTGAAAGAGCCTCTACTGAACTGTCTGGAAGGGAAGTCTTTGCCTGGAGAGGTGGTTGTTCATCAGCGCCCAGGAGTCTGAATCGCGTCTTCGTTTTACAAGATGATGCCAAATGTTGCCTCTTCCGAGAATCAGTTAGGTTTGCTCCCGCTCTGTCTCCAAACTTCACTGTCTTCCTTCACAAACACACTCATACACACACACACACACACACACACACACACACACACACACACACACACATACTTATTTGACCTGAACTGAACCGATTTTCTATTTACTTCCCCATCCAGGTTACAGCCTGGTTCCAGAGCACCAGAAAGAAACACCAGGAAATGGCTAAGGTCCAGAAGAAGGCGACAAAGTCTGCGCAGGTGAGTTATTATGGCAGAAAGTCTGTCCCTTGCAGCAGCCGAACCCGAATCACAGAGAAAGAGGAGGGAGTGTGTCTGGAGCGGCAAGAGGCTATTGGAGCCTGAGGGAGGGAGGGGGACATGAACTTCATGCTGAGGTAAAAGAAGAGAGATGTCTTTGTGACCCGCAAACTCGAGAGACTGAAAGGGAAAACATGGTATAGAGGCTGGTCGCAACATTCCATGGACTGAGGTCTTAGGGGTCAGGAAGGGAGATGGGGGTGTTGGAGGGTTGTTATGAGATCTCGTGATCCCATGGGGATGGAGGGTGTTATTACTTTCGTGATCGCTAAGCCTAAAGTTTGTGTTTGTCCCCGGTCTGTTCTTAGGATGAAGTCTTCCATAGCCCACTGCACGTGCTCCCCTTAAAACGGATTGGGAAGAGCAATTCCTTCTGCGTCTCCAGCTCCGCGCCCCGACACAAGTCCAAAGGGATTCAGAAATCCCACCACCTCCGGTTCTTGAAAACACAGTACCATTGACTCGCGTCTGGAACGCATGCCCCCATGTCTCCAAGAGCATGCAATTAGCAACTCTGTCCGAGGGGTGGGATATTCAGGTATCAGCATGACTTGGTGGAAAAAGCACGATACTGGGAGTCAGAAGAGCCAGGTTCCAGTCCCACGTAGACCTCATTCCTGTTGTGTGATCTTGGGCAGGTCCCTTTCTTTCTCTGTTTCTCTTTCCCCACCTGTGAAATGGGGACAAGAGTCCTGTTCTCTCTGCAAGCTCCGGCTCTCACCCCTCCCGCAATGCTTTGCCCTTTCTGGCCTGACGAGGGCAGAGATGGACCTGAGGCAGCATGAAACGGAAAGAGGAGCTGGCAAAGCCCTGACTGCGGAGGCCTAAACCATGATTCCCTCTTTCTCGGAGTTCAGTTCGAGGGTCACTTATACACACTTCAGTTTCGGAGGAAACCTCGTCCCCCTCCCCTCACCGCCCCAGCCCTTGTTCTACCTGGGTTCCGTCTTCGCATAGTTCACGAAAGGTCTCTCTTTCCCTCTACCCCAGAGCTTCTTACCCTTGCTCGCTCCATCGGGCAATCTGGGAATTCCAATTCTGAAAACGTCAAACATAAGCCATTGAAAAGGGCAGACTTTGACATACCTTCTTGAAGGATTTCACCTGATTGAAATTGCATCGTGAAGGTTTTGACCTGAATAAAAGTTTTGTAGAGTAAATTGCTCTAAATCACCGTTGGCTTCCAAGTTCTATTCTAAATTGAAACCATCGCTTATTTCCCTAGGTAAATGTATAAACTACACCATCGAATAAAATGTTTCTTAATGTTAATATTTGCCTCATTTTTTGTCTTTTTGCAACCTTTTCTCAGAACTCATGAAGCTTCCTGGAAGAAGGACGGGGAGGGAAGGGGAAGGACAGCGGGAGAGGGTCCCAATGGGAACTGGCCCTCTGTGCCAAGGTGACTCTGAGCATCGGCCATCCCGAGGTCAAAATGCCACCTCTGATGCAACTTCTCTGGTCAGAGGGGAGCAGGGCGGAAAGATAGGTGTCCCTCACCTCCGTGCCGACCAAAGTAGGTATGGAGGATGAAAGGGGTGGAGATTGAGCAAGCAGAGGACGGAAACGGGAATGGCCCAAGCCACAGGTGATGTAAATACCTGTGGTCTCTCACCTTTGGGGGCAGAACACTAAAACACGCAGCAGCAGGAGGAGCAGTCGCTGTAGCAGCAGCAGCAGCGGCCCTCTGCTCAGAAGGCCAGATACCCACTCTGCAACCAGAACCAACACACTGAGGGAAAGGGCCGTGGGACAGGTGAGTGTCTTGTAGGTGAGACCTAGATGCCCCGCTGCGGATGGGCAACATAAGTGGACTCCTCCCATGTAGGGAGAGCACATGGTGAGAGCTAGCCGCCCGCCACGTGTGCAGGTAATGGAATGGATTCGTCCCGTGTGGGAAAGTAAGCGGATTCATCCCGAGTGGGAAGTGCATATGGGTGAGAGCTAGACGCCTCACCCACGCGCGATTATCGTATGATTATGTTCCTCCCGTTAGGGAAGCTCGAGTATTGCTAATTTAATTACATTCATCCCAGTAGGGAAGCTCAATCCATTGCGCCTAAACAACTAAATAATTCAATTCACCTCGTGGAATAAATTTTATCTAAAACTCAGGCCTTCCATTCCCAGCCTCTCTCTCTCTGTCTCTCTCTCTATCGCTTCGCTGATTACTGAACGAACCAATCCCCGGACGACGGGTGACACCCCCCAACCTGTAAATTCTCAATACGCTTTGAAACACTTATAACGCCTGCAACCAAAAAATCCTTTTCCTTTCCACTCTGAACAATTCCCCCCGTCTGTATTCTCATCTTTAGCTTTGACATTTATTTCATTCAATCGTATTTATTGAGCACTTACTGTGTTTAGAGCTCTGTACCAAACGCTTGGTATGTGTGTGCATGTGTTCATAACCCCAAAGCATCCCGGATGGGCTTGAGCCGAGCATTCATTCATTCATTCAATTGTATTTATTGAGCGCTTACTGTGTGCAGAGCACTGTATTAAGCGCTTGGGAAGTACAAGTTGGCAACATATAGAGACGGCCCCTACCCAACAACGGGCTCACAGTCTACAAGGGGGAGACAGACAAGAAAACAACATGTGATCAGGTGTCAAGTCATCACAATAAATAGAAGTAAAGCTAGATGCACATAATTGACAAAATAAATAGAATAGTAAATATGTACAAGTAAAGTAAATAGAATGATAAATCTGTACAAATATATGTATATATACAGGTGCTGCGGGGAGGAGAAGGAGGTGGGGTGGGGATGGGCCGGGGGAGAGGAAAAAGGGGGCTAATTCTGGGAAAGCCTCCTGGAGGAGGTGAACAGTGAGTGAGGGCCCAGAGGTGGTTGAAAATCAGGGGCAGACCCCCTTTGCACCACCAGCACGTGGGCTCCTCGGCGATAGATAAACGCTCAGGAGAGTACAGTGCAACAATACACAAACACATTCCCTGCCCACAGCGAGCATATAGCCTAAACGGGGAGACAGACATCAATATGAATTAAAAAAGAAATGACAGATGAGTCCATACGTTCTGTGGGGCTAGAAGGGAGGATGAGTAAAGGGAGCAAGACAGGACAACACAGACCGTAATGGAAGAAGAGGAAAGGAGAGCTTAGTTAGGGAAGGCCTCTTGGAGGAAATGTGCCTTCAATAAGGCTTTGAGGAATGGTGGTGGAGGGGGTAGGGTAATTGCCTATGGGATATGAGGCAGGAAGGCATTTCAGGCCAGAGGCAGGACATGGGAAAGAGGTCGGCAGCAAGATGAATGAGATTGAGGTACAGTAAGAAGTGTGGCATTAGAGGAGTGATTTATGCGGGCTGATTTGTAGTAGGAGAGTGACAAGATGAGGTAGGAGTGGGCAAGGTGATTGAGTGCTTTAAAGCCAATGGTGAGGAGCTGTTGTTTGACACAGAGGTGGATGAGCAATTCCTGGAGTTTCTTGAGGAGTGGAAAAATGTGGGCTGAATATTTTTGTAGAAAAATGATCCTGGCAACAGAGTGAAGTATGGGCTTCTGTGGGGAGAGGCAGGAGGCTGGGATGTCAACAAGGAGTCTGATAAAGTAATCCAGGCGGGAGAGCATTAGTGATTAGTTTAACGAAGTAGCAGTTTGGATGGAGAGGAAAGGCCATATTTTAGCTATGTGGTGAAGGCCGAACCACCAGGATTTAGTGATAGGATGGATGAGAGAGAGGAGTCAAGGATAACGCCGAATTTACGGGCTTGTGAGACAGGAAGGATGGTGGGGTCGTCTAAGGTGATGGAAAAGTGAGTAGGTCGACAGGGTTTGGACGGGAAGATAGGAGTTCTGTTTTGGGCACGCTGAGCTTGAGGTGTTGGGAGGACATCCAGGTAGGGATATCTTGAACTCAGGAGGAAATGTGTGACTACAGAAAGGGAGAGAGATTAGGGATGGAGATGTAGATTTGGATATCAAACACGCAGAGGTGGTAGTTGAATCTATGAGAGTGAATGAGTTCTCTAAGGGTTTGGGTGTAGATGGAGAATAGAAGGGGACCAAGAACTGGAACTGTGAGGGACACTTTCAGTTAGCGGGTGGAAGGTAGAGGAGGACCACGCAAAAGAGACTGAGAATAAGCGGCCGGTGAGATCAGAGGAGTAACAAGAGACAACAGTGTGAGTGAAGCGGAGGTTGGATAATGTTTTCAGGAGAACGGGGTGGTCAACAGTACCGAGGGCAACCGAGAGGTCAAGGAGGATTAGGATGGATTTGGCAAGACAGAGATTCATTCATTAAATCGGATGTACAGAGCACTGTACTAAGTGCTTGAATCATTGGTGACTTTTGAGAAGGCAGTTTCTGTGGGGGTGAAGGAGACGGAAGCCACAATGGAGGGGGTCAAGGAGAGAACTGGAGGAAAGGAATTTGAGACAGCAGGTGTAGACAACTCCATAAAGGAGTTTGGAGAGGAACGGTAGGAGGGAGAGGGGATGATACCTGGGGGGAGCTGGGTGGTCAAGGGAGGGTGTTTTTAGAGTAGGAGAGACATGCACATGTTTGAAAGCAGTGCAGAAGAAGCCATTGGAGGCCAAACCACTGAAGATGGCTGTTAGGGAGGGAAGAAATGGAGGGGGCAAGTGTTTTTTTAAGATGCTATGGAATGGATTTGATAGTGCAGGTGAAGGGGCTGGATTATGAGAGAAGGCAGGAGATCTCCTCCAGAGATGCTCCTCGGAAAGATGGGAGAGTCGAAGAAGGGGCAGGAGGGGTCATTATTGAAGACAGTTGGAAGGCTGCCCAGGAACATCACAGAAACCCCGATTTGTTCCAAATTCTTCTCTGTGGATGTTCCATATTACTGCCCCTTCCACCACCACATGGTCTCCTACCGCAGTGCTCCAAACTGAGGAGCTGGGATGGGACAAAAGAAGAATAGTGGCCTATTGGATACAGCACGGGCCTGAGAGGCATAAGGACCTGGGTTCTAATCCCAGCTCTGCAATTTGTCAGTTGTGTAACCTTGAGTAACTCACCTAACTTCTCTTTGCCCCAATGATCTCATCTGTAAAATGGGGATTAGATTATAAGCCTCGTGTGGGACAGGGACTGTGTCCAGCCTGATTAGTTTGTATCTATCCCAGTGCTTCTACAGAAACACTATGGACATGTCACTCCTCTGCTCAAAAATCTCCAGTGGTTGCCTATCAACAATCGAATGAAGCAAAAACTCCTCACCCTCGGCTTCAAGCTCTGCATCACCTCTCCCCCTCCTACCTCACCTTCCTTCTCTCCTTCTGCAGCCCAGCCCGCACACTCCACTCCTCTGCAGCTCACCTCCTCACTGTACCTCATTCTCGGTTGTCCCACCGTCGACCTCTGGCCCACTTCCTACCTCTGTCCCGGAATGCCCTCCCTCCACACACCCACCAAAACTAGCTCTCTTCCTCCCTTCAAAGCCCTACTAAGATATCACCTTCTCCAGGAGGCCTTCCCAGACTGAGCCCCCTTCTTCTTCTTCTCCTCCTCCTCCTCCCCGCCCTCCCTCTGCCCTGTCTCTTTCCCCTCCCCGCAGCACTTGTGTATATTTGTAAATATATATTACTCTATTCATTTAATTAATGATGTGTCTATAGCTATAATTCTATTTATTCTGATGGCACTGACACCTGTCTACTTGTTTTGTTTTGTTGTTTGTCTCCCCCTTCTAGACTGTGAGCCCGTTGTTGGGTAGGGGCCGTCTCTATATGTTGCCGGTTTGTACTTCCCAAGCACTTAGTAGAGTGGTCTGCACACAGTACACACTCAACAAATACGAGTGAATGAATGAATGAATGAATACAGTGCCTGACATATAGTAAGCAAAAACCAAATACTACACATACACACGCAAAAATGTGCCGACTAGAGCTGAAGAGGGTGGACGCTTGCAGCGGTACCCCGAGCCTAGGGATGCCTAGGGAACACTGAGTGGGAAGGGGGGCAGAGTTTTGTGCCACCCAGGTAGGCCCTCTCTTTCCCATCCTGTGCCAGCCTCTTCCTGGAGATTAGAGGGTTAGCAGAGGCAAGACCTTCAGAGCTGGGGGTGTTCCATGCAAGCAACACCCTGAAAGAAAGGAGAGTGGTCACTAACAGAGGCAGAGTCCTGATGATGACTGCCACCCGGAAAGACCTGGTGTCTGCTCTTCGGAGGGCCAGTAAAGGACTTGCAGAGATCAAGTTTGAGGGGGACACTTTTAGGAAAGACGTTGGTTATCGAGCGATAGCTTTCCTCAAACAGCCCAGTTTAAAAGAAATTGTCTGAAAGAGGGAGTCTCAGTACTTCTCAGAAGGCCTGTAACACACCCATATCGTAGAGTGCAATTAGCCCGTATGTGTTCTGTTCATTATTCATTTTGTGTTTACTGTTACACCTGTCTACATGTTTTGTGGTCTATCTCCCCCTTCTAGACTGAGCCCGTTGTTGGGTAAGGACCGTCTCTATATGTCGCCGACTTGTATTTCCCAAGCGCTTAATACAGTGCTCTACACACAGTAAGCGCTTAATAAATACAATTGAATGAATATTGTATTCTCCCAAATGTTTTGTACAGTGCTCTTCCTCCCTTCAAGGCCCTACTGAGAGCTCACCTCCTCCAGGAGGCCTTCCCAGACTGAGCACCCTCCTTCTTACCCCTTCCCTGTCCCCATGCCCCCCGCCTTACCTCCTTCCCCTCCCCCCACCAGCTGTATATATGTATATATGTTTGTACGTATTTATTACTCTATTTCTTTATTTTATTTGTACAAATATATTCTATTTATTTTATTTTGTTAATATGTTTTGCTCTGTGGTCTGTCTCCCCCTTCTAGACTGCGGGCCCGCTGTTGGGTGGGGACCGTCTCTATGTGTTGCCACCTTGTACTTCCCACGTGCTTAGAACAGTGTTCTGTACACAATAAGCACTCAATAAATATGATTGAATGAACGAATGAATGCTCTGCACAAAGTAAGTGCTCAATAAATACGGTTGAATGAAAACCTACAGGATGTTAGAGAAGCAGCGTGACATAGTGAATAAAATATGGGCCTGGGAATCTGAAGGACCTGGGTTCAAATCCCACCTAAACCACTTGCCTGCTGTGTGTCCAGCCTGATAAATTTGTGTCTACCCCAGCGCTTAGAACTGCGCTCGGAACAAAGTTAGGGTTTAAGAACTGTTATTATTATTATTATTGTTTAATAATAATAACGATAAACGCTGCTGCACAGCTTCCTACTCGCACGCGCGGCCCCGACCGGGCCTCTCACGCCTCTCCCTGAGCGCGGGAAGCTGCACATGACGAGATCCGGGGAGCGGAGCATGCGCGCAACGGAGAGGGAGAGGGCGAGGAGTGGAGCAGGCGCGCAACGGAGGCGAGGAGCGGAGCGTGCGCGAATCGGCCAGGGAGAGAGCGAGGAAAGGGCGCGAGGGCGAGAAGCAGAGCATGTGCGCATTGCCCAGGGAGAGGGCGAGGAGCGGAGCATGCGCGCAACGGCCAGGGAGGGGGCGAGGAGCGGAGCATGCGTGCATCGGCCAGGGAGAGGGGAAGAGAGAGAGAGAGAGAGAGAGAGAGAGACAGAGAGAGAGAGAGAGAGAGAGAGAGAGAGAGAGAGAGAGAGAGAGCGAAGACGAGAAGCGGAGCATGCGCCCATCGTCCAGGGAGAAGGCGAGGAGCGGAGCATGCGCGCAACAGCCAGGGAGAGGGAGGGAGGGAGGGAGAGAGAGAGGGAGAGAGAGAGGGAGAGTGAGAGAGAGATAGAGAGAGAGATAGAGAGAGAGAGAGAGTGAAGGCGAGAAGTGGAGCATGCGCGAATCGCCCAGGGAGAGAGCGAGGAACGGAGCATGCGCGCAACGGCCAGGAAGAGAGCGAGGAGCGGAGCATGCACGCATCGGCCAGGGAGGGGGTGGAGAGAGAAAAAGAGAGAGAGAGAGAGAGAGAGAGAGAGAGAGAGAGAAGAATTAATTTTCTATCAAATTTGGGGCTTTCATTATAAAGTGAGTCAAATCAACAGTGAACAATTTACAAATGAAATACATGAAATTGGATGTCCTTAGATCACGTACTGAGTAGATTTTTATAAGCATATTTTCTCCTCAATATTGTGAGTGATCATTGTTCAATCTTTGTGAAACTTAAGGGGGCTATAAACTCCAAGTTAAACTTAAAAGTGAGGCAATTCTTGTTAGATCAGCATTCTGAGACGTACCATGTGAACCCAAAACGCTTACCCCAAATTTCTAAAAGGGTGGTTGCTATAATAAATTATCTGATTAAATTTAAAGTTTGATTTAATCTTGCAGCTTATCAACAGTGTTAGATGAACCATATCCATTCAATGTAACATTAATTAGTGATGCTATCTAATTGGTTCCTAGGGAAAGGGGTTAATGAAGCAGAACAGAGAATATCTTTTCTTTTCCTAATCCATTTCTTTGTTATATCTTGACTCTTTCTAGTGGCTCTTCGTGACCTTGAAGTTGATTTGGTAGAAATCCCAGTGATACTGATGAAGGAAAAAGAAGATATGGATGAATTCTTACCCTAGGACTACGTTGTCCTGGAAGGTGTGCTATTTCATAGGTAGAACATAGTTTACCAAATATAGTAATAATAATAATGATGATGATGATGGTTTTTCCTAGGCACTTACTATGTGTCAAAGACGGTTCTAAGCACTGAGGTAGAAACAAGTGAATCAGGTTGGGCACAGTCCAGGTCCAACATGGGGCTCCCCATTTTAATCTTCATTTTACAGATGATGTGACTGAGGCCCAGAGAAATGAAGTGAATTGCCCAAGGTCACAAAGCAATCAAGTGGAGGAGACAGAATTGGAACCCAGGTCCTTTAGATTCCCAGGTCCTGGCTCAATCCGCTAGGCCATGCTACTTCTCAATATGTGTCCTTAATGCACATCTACAACTACATCTACATATATCTATATAATGCCTGTAGGTGTATATGTTGTTTGGTGGGTAAAAATATCCCAGTGCTTTCGAGCTGTTTGTGACTACCTCTTCCAGGAAATTTCCCAGTAGAGGAAAACACCGATTACAAGAACAACAAAGTCAGGATTATTTTAGCTAGGCAGAAAGGGATGAGCAGAGTAACCCATGTTTAAAAGACACATCTTGTCAAATTTAAACAGTCATTGATATTTACTGAGCACATACTGAAAGGAGAATAGGAACTTGTCTTGTCTTATGTTGTTGAGTCGTTTCCTACCCATAGCGACACCATGGGCATATCTCTCCCAGAATGCCCCACCTCCCTCTACAGTCGTTCTGGTAGCATACCTGTAGAGCTTTCTTGGTGAAAATATGGAAGTGGTTTACCAGTGCCTCCTTCCACGCAATAAAATTGGGTCTCCACCCTTGATTTACTCCTGCGCCACCGCTGCCCAGCAAAGGGGAGTTTTGACTTGTAGCAGATTGCCTTCCACTTGCTTGCCACTGCCTGAGCTAGGAATGGAATGGGTATGCCTCTGCTTGACTCTCCCTCCCGCGGTAGAGACTGGTAAAGTACTGGCAACTCTCCAGGTGTGATCCTGAGAAGGCAACTAGGTACCTGGGAGAGTATAATACAATAGTGTTGGTAAACACGATCCCTGCCTTCAGGGAGCTTAAAGTCTAGTGTGAATATAAGTAAATGCTTAAAGTTTGATTTAATTCTTGAAGCCACTGGACTCTCTCTTTGGCTTAGTGCTGCTTTCATGCTGCTCTGCTTGATAGCCTCAAATAAAATATTATTATTAATTATATTCATAATAATAACAACAGTAATAACAATGTCATTCATGTACTAAGACAGGATAGATGAAAAATATTTGGTACAGTCTTTAACCAGGAGGACTTTCCTGATCAATTTCTAATCTCCCTACCTAAACATCCTTCAGACAGCCACTTCAGCTCTTGTTTGCCAGCTAAGCCCTTGTGTCCTCACACAGAGGAGGACTTTTTTATGGTAGTTGTTAAGCATTTTCTACGTGCCAAGCACGGTTCAGAGCACTGGGGTGGATAGAAATTAATCAGGCCAGATACAATCCCGGTCCCACATCTGTAGTTAGGAGGGAGAACAGATATGAATCCCCATTTTGTAGTTGAGTAAACAGAGGCAAGGAAAAGTTAGGTCACTTGCCCAAGGTCACACAGCAGGAAATTGGAAGGGCCAGGATTAGAACCCAGGTTCTCTGATCCTCAGGGCTACTGTCTTTCCACTAGGTACCACTGCTTTGCAATCCTGTTACTGAGCTCCACCTCCCATCCTACCAGGAGCCCTGACCCAAGGGAGATGCCCAATGTGCAGATGCGGATCCTACCCAGCCTCCGGGTATTGTGGGGGATCCCTCAAACTCCCCAAACCTGGGCCTTCAACCTTCTGTAGTTGTGCTAAATGGGGAGTGGGCTTTGGACCCCAAGGAGTGCCGAGACCAGGCTGGCTACGTAAGTGGGGGAGTGGAAGGCTCCAGGGCAGTAGGAGCAGCGGAAACAACAAGCTTCAGCGGCAGCAAGCAAGTGTGTAAGGGATAGACTGCAAAGCCCGTGTTAGATACCAAGCTCCTAGAGGGGAAGCACTTACTACACAATCCCTACCTTCAAGGAGCTAAAGGGTTAGAAGCCCCAGCACTACCTGGAACTCCTGCACACTACTTGTCCCCAGAAGTCTCCTCCACTAGAGTTAAGTATGGCTGTGTCTAATCTCCGTCAGAATACATGCACTTCTTGGGAAGGGAAAGGGTGTCATGAAGCAGCGTGGCTTGGCAGATGGAGCACGGACCTGGGAGTCAGAGGACCTGGGTTCTAAACCTGGCTGTGCAACCTTGGGAAAGTCACTTCACTTCCCTATGCCTCACTTACCTCATCGCAAAAATGGGAATTAGGACTATCAGCCCCATGTGAGACTGGGACTCATCCAACCTGATTAGCTTGTATCTGCGAACACAGACACACACAGACACACAGACACATACACACACACACACCCCTCCCCTTTCTCCTTCCTTTCTCCCCTTCCCTCTCCCCCCCTCCCCTCCCCCCTTCCCTTTCCTCTCTCCCATTTTTTAGAGAAGCAGCGTGGCTCAGTGGAAAGAGCCCGGGCTTTGGAGTCAGAGGTCACGGGTTCAAATCCTGGCTCCACCAATTGTCAGCTGGGGGGCTTTGGGAAAGTCACTTAACTTCTCTGTTTCTCGGTTACCTCATCTGTAAAATGGGGATTAAGACTGTGAGCCCCCCATGGGACAACCTGATCACCTTGTAACCTTCTCAGCGTTTAGACCAGTGCTTTGCACATAGTAAGCGCTTAATAAATGCCATTATTATTAGTATTATTATTACTATGTGCAGAGCACTGTACTAAGCACTTGGGGAAACCTAATAGGATCCAGATTTTCCAGGCTATAAACACTATAGGGGGGTTGGGATGGATGTACTTTAGTGGTGTGACCCTTTATGAGAGTAGCAAGATATATGGAGACAGCAGAAACATTTTACTAGGAATGTCTGTGGGTCTCAACTTCAACCCTAAAATGATTATCATCATAGGACTGTCCTGTAGATCATGTGACCAGGATGAAGAAAGTGAGGAAGATAAGTAAGCATAATTGAAGAAATTATGAAACATGGGAACATAGCATGTCTATAAACTATGCTGTGCTGCGCTCTCCCATGGGCTTAATATAACTGATCTTCACCCAGTAAGTGCTTAATAAATGCCACAGATAGATAATAAGAAGTTTTCAGAATGAGAATTCAGTATTGCAATCTCCCAACCACATAGTACAGTGTTCTGCATATAGTATGTGCTCAATACATGGCATTGATTGAAAAATGACTTTTCAAAGTTTCTAGTTCTTTAGTCAGTAGCATTTAACGACCATCGATTTCATTCAGAGCACTTTATAATTTATGCAAATATCAATAACACGTGTCTGTGTGTGTGTGTTAATGTCTGCCTCCCACTCTGGACTGTAAGCTTGTAATGGGCAGGGAACATGTCTACTAATTCTATCGTAGTGTACTCTCTCAAATGCTTAGAGAAGCAGCGTGGCTCAGTGGAAAGAGCCTGGGCTTTGGAGTCGGAGGTCATGGGTTCATATCCCAGCTCCGCCACTCGTCAGCTGTGTGACTTTGGGCAAGTCACTTAACTTCTCTGGGCCTCAGTTACCTCATCTGTAAAATGGGGATTAACAGTGTGAGCCCCACGGGGGACAACCTGATCACCTTGTAAATTCCCCAGCGCTTAGAACAGTGCTCTGCACATAGTAAGCGCTTAATAAATGCCATTATTATTATTATTAGTAGTAGTAGTATAGTACTCTACAAATAGTAAGAATTCAATAAATATCATTGATGAATTGATTCATTGATGTCAAGCATGTTGGACAGTACACCAGAGTTAAAGGATGCCTGCTCTCCAGGAAGTTGCAGCTTTTAGCTTCCTAGGAAATAGTCCTTACTGGATTTAGCTCTGAAATGAGGACAGGTTCTGGTGTAGGAAAGTTATGAGAGCAAGTCAGGTAAACACCAAGTGTGCAGCTTTGTAAACTATGATTCCAACAAATAAAAAAAAAGTTTTGGGGAACCTTCGTAGTTTAGATTCTTCCAATTAAAACACAGGAAATTAGATGGTCATCCTTGGCACACATGCATTTTGCTCTTCATTGTTTTTGCTTATGTTTCTTTTTTTGTAGCTCTACCTATGTTTTTACTCTTTTCCTCCTCCCCCCAGGAACCCAACATGCCTGATTCACATACACAAAATCGAGTCAAACAGCTAGAAATAAGGGTGTACTAAGTGCCTACGGCATGCAGAACACTGTACTAAGCATTTGAGAGAGTACCATGTAACACAGTTGAGAGACATGTTCCTTGCCCCCAACAAACTTAGCAGGGCAGAGGGGGAGACAAACATTAAAATATATTATAGATATGTACATAAGTGCTGTGGGGCTGAGGGTGGGGTGAATAAAGGGTACAAATCAAGTGCAAGTGTGATGCAGGAGGGAGAGGGAATAAGGGAAATGAACGATTCCTAGGGGAAGGCCCCTTGGAGCATGTGATTTTTAATAAGATTTTGAAGGCGGGGAGAGTAATCGTCTGTTGGTTATGCCTCCTGCTCTGGTCTTATTAGATGTTGGAAAATAATTTCATGGCACCTGGAATCCTGAAGTGTTCTTGAGCATCTTTCAAAGCCAGGTGTACCCTTTCAATCATGTAATGGAATTTATCGAGCCCTCACTGTGTGCAGGCCTGGGATTCAGAGGCTCTGGGTTCTAATCCAAGCTCTGCCACTTGCCTGCTTTGTGAATTTAGGTCAATCATTTCTCATTTCTGTGCCTCAGGCTCCTCGTCTGTAAAATGGGACTAAACTTCCTGTTCTCCTCGAACTTAAAGTGTGAATCTTTTAGACTGTGAGCCCACTGTTGGGTAGGGACTTTCTCCATATGTTGCCAACTTGTACTTCCCAAGAGCTTAGTGCCCTGCACACAGCAAGCGTTCAATAAATACGATTGATTGATTGATTGATTGAGCCCCTCCAGACTGAAAGCTACTTGTGAGAGAGAACGTATCTACCAGGTCTGCCATACTGTACCCTCCCAGTAACTTAGTACAAGGCTCTGTGCATATTAACTGCCCAATAAATATCACTGATTGATTGACTGAGGTGGGATAGGCGCTGTGCTCATCCTGATGATCTTATATCTACTTCAGCACTTACTAAAGTGTTTACCATATGATAAGTACTTAACAAATACCACAATTATTATTATTATTATTCATTCAATCATATTTACTGAGTGCTTACTGTGTGCAGAGCACTGTACTAAGCACTTGGGAGGTACAAGTCGGCAACATATAGAGACGGTCCCTACCCAATAACGGGTTCATAGTCCAGAAGGGGGAAACAGACAACAAAACAAAACAAGGAGACAGGTGTCATTAAAAAAATAAATAGACTAGTAAATATGTACAAGTAAAATAAATAGAGTAATAAAACTGTATTTACATATATATATATATATATATATATATATATATGTACAATTGCTGTGGGGAGGGGAAGGAGGTAGGGCAAGGGGGGATGGGGAGGAGGAGAGGAAAAAGGGGGCTCAGTCTGGGAAGGCGTCCTGGAGGAGGTGAGCTCTCAGTTTCCAGGCTCTCCATCACCTTGCCCCCTCCTACCTCACCTCCTGTCTCTCCTTCTACAGCCCAGCCCATATACTCCATTCCTCTGCTGCTAACCTCCTCACTGTGCCTCGTTCTCACCTGTCCTGTCGTCAACCCCCGGCCCACGTCCTTCCTCTGTCCTGGAATGCCCTCACTCCACACATCCGCCAAACTAGCTCTCTTCCTCCCTTCAAAGCCCTACTGAGAGTTCACCTCCTCCAGGAAGCCTTCCCAGACTGTACAACTTTTTTTCCTCTCCTCCTCCTCCTCCCCTCCCCATCGCCTCCTCCCTCCCTCTGCCCTACCCCTTCCCCTCCACATAGCACTTTGTATATATTTGTACATATTTATTACTCTATTTTATTTGTACATATTTACTATATTTTACTAGTGATGTATATAGCTATAGTTCTATTTACTCAGATGGTATTGACACCTATCTACTTGTTTTGTTGTCTGTTTCTCCCTTCTAGACTGTGATCCCGTTGTTGGGTAGGAACCGTCTCTGTTGCCGAATTGTACTCCCCAAGCGCTTAGTACAGTGCTTTGCACGCAGTTAGCGCTCAATAAATACGAGTGAATAAATGAGTGAATGAATTAATGAATAGCCTCCGGGCAGCGTGGCTCAATGGAAAGAGCCCGGGCTTTAGAGTCCGAGGTCATGGGTTCAGATCCCTGCTCCGCTACTTGTCAGCTGTGTGACTTTGGGCAAGTCACTTCACTTCTCTGTGTCTCGGTTCCCTCATCTGGAAAATGGGGATTAAAACTGTGATCCCCCCGTGGGACAACCTGATCACCTTGGAACCTCCCCAGCGCTTAGAACAGTGCTTTGCACATAGTAAGCGCTTAACAAATCCCATTATTATTATTATTATTATTATTATTATTATTATTATTATTAGCAATCTACACCGACTCCCGATATGGATTTGAGGTTGTGCATTATTTTGGTTCCCTCTGGAGACAACAAGGTTTCCTCACGGCTGCGGGAACCCCTATCTGAAATAGGCCCCTTGTACATCCCTTTGAAAGGCAATCTTGCTACGTGAATCTCTTGCTGTTTTAAAATCTGTGGCGCATTCCTCCTCCACTGACCCCGTGTCAAAGGGAAATGCCTGCGCAGATGCCCCTGTGTGAGTGGTGGCTCTACATTCCATGCAATGTCCTCCTGATACTTCCACCTTTGTCTCTCCCCTCTACTTCCAGGACTGCCCTCTGCAATTTGGCTACCCTTCAGAGAAAGGCCTCTAGGGAGGAAGTAAAATCCAGGTTAACACTGAACTGTTATCAAACTCCTTCAGAAGATTGCGTGGGCCCCAACCACCGTCCTATTGCTCCCCTCCCCATCGCCCCCCTAAAACATACAAACACACACACACTGTATTGCCTTTCCTTGTTCAGCTGGTGCATGATCATGCCCATACAGATGAAAGGGAGGTGGTGGACTCCATTGCAGGGCTCTGGTTTGCACCCAAGGTAAGACAGCTAGCTATGCAGTCTGTCTCAGTATGCCCAATGTCAACAAAATAATTTCGGGAAAACCACCAGGGATCCCTGCACAGCACATCTGACCCATTGGGGCCACTTTCTTAACATTCAGGTTCCCTTCATTCAAATGCCTACGCAGATGGGTTTTTGGTTTTGTTCTAATGATAATAGATGCTTTCTCAAGATGGGTAGAGGCATGCCCCTGCTGTCAGGATTGGCAAACCTATACCATGACACTGGACTGAGATGGCCAGAATGTCTTCCCTTGGCCCTCTGTGGTCTACAAAACACTCCTAGCCAAAAGACAGACTTGAGCCCACATGAAGTTCTGATGGTAGGTGGTAGGCTGTTGCGCCTCCTTATGTCCCCTCCTATGGATAGGGAAAGATGGAACATAGTCCTTACTGATGATGCCTTATTGGATTATTGCAAGTTCTTAATTGTTTAAAGGCTTTATATTTGCAAATGCTACAAGCCCTGACATAACCTGACCCGAACCGAAGCCAGAGACTCAAACCAGGTGATTGGGTACTTCTTAAGTCCTTCAGACAAAAGTACGCCCTGGAGCCACGGTGGAAGGGACCATATGAAGTACTGCTAATTATGGGAACTGCGGTAAAGTGTCGAGGACAGCCAACTTGCGTCCACACAACTCAAACTAAGCAGGTTCTGGAGCCACCAGGACAAGACTCTGAGGTCATAATAATAATAATAATAATAATAGTAGTTATTATTATTATGGTATTTGTTAAATGCTTACTAAGTGACCTTGGCTTCACAGACTCCGTCCTCTCCTGGTTCTCCTCTTACCTCTCTGGTCGTTCTTTCTCAGTCTCTTTTGCAGGCTCCTCCTCTCCCTCCCATTCTCTCACTGTGGGGGTTCCCGAAGGTTCAGTGCTTGGTCCCCTTCTGTTCTCGATCTACACGCACTCCCTTGGTGACCTCATTCGCTCCCACGGCTTCAACTACCATCTCTACGCTGATGACACCCAAATCTACATCTCTGCCCCTTCTCTCTCCCCCTCTCTCCAGGCTCGCATCTCCTCCTGCCTTCAGGACATCTCCATTTAGATGTCTGCCCGCCACCTAAAGCTCAACATGTCGAAGACTGAACTCCTTGTCTTCCCTCCCAAACCTTGCCCTCTCCCTGACTTTCCCATCTCTGTTGACGGCGCTACCATCCTTCCCGTCTCACAAGCCCGCAACCTTGGTGTCATCCTCGACTCCGCTCTCTCATTCACCCCTCACATCCAAGGCGTCACCAAAACCTGCCGGTCTCAGCTCCACAACATTGCCAAGATCCGCCCTTTCCTCTCCATCCGAACCGCTACCCTACTCATTCAAGCTCTCATCCTATCCCGTCTGGACTACTGCATCAGCCTTCTCGCTGATCTCCCATCCTCGTGTCTCTCTCCACTTCAATCCATACTTCATGCTGCTGCCCGGATTATCTTTGTCCAGAAACGCTCTGGGCATATCACTCCCCTCCTCAAAAATCTCCAGTGGCTACCAATCAATCTGCGCATCAGGCAGAAACTCCTCGCCCTGGGCTTCAAGGCTGTCCATCACCTCGCCCCCTCCTACCTCACCTCCCTTCTCTCCTTCTACAGCCCAGTCCGCACCCTCCGCTCCTCCACCGCTGATCTCCTCACCGTACCTCGCTCTCGCCTGTCCCGCCATCGACCCCCGGCCCACGTCATCCCCCGGGCCTGGAATGCCCTCCCTCTGCCCATCCGCCAAGCTAGCTCTCTTCCTCCCTTCAAGGCCCTGCTGAGAGCTCACCTCCTCCAGGAGGCCTTCCCAGACTGAGCCCCTTCCTTCCTCTCCCCCTCGTCCCCCTCTCCATCCCCCCATCTTACCTCCCTCCCTTCCCTACAGCACCTGTATATATGTATATATGTTTGTACATATTTTTTTACTCTATTTATTTATTTATTTATTTAATTTATTTGTACATATCTATTCTATTTATTTTATTTTGTTAGTATGTTTGGTCTCTGTCTCCCCCTTTTAGACTGTGAGCCCACTGTTGGGTAGGGACTGTCTCTATATGTTGCCAATTTGTACTTCCCAAGCGCTTAGTACAGTGCTCTGCACATAGTAGGCGCTCAATAAATACGATTGATGATGATGATGATGCCAAGCACCGTTCTAAACACTGGGGTAGATACAAGGTAATCAGGTTTTCCCACTGGGGCTCACAGTCTTAATCCCCATTTTGCAGGTGAGGTATCAGGCATAGAGAAGTTATTCATTCATTCAGTCAATCATATTTATTGAGCGCTTACTCTGAGCAGAGCACTGTACTTAGCTCTTGGAAAGTAGAGTTCGGGAATAGATAGAGACAATCCCTGCCCAACAACAGGCTTACAGTCTAGAACATGCCCAATGTCATACAGGGAGAAGCAGCGTGGCTCAGTGGAAAGAGGCCGGGCTTTGGAGTCAGAGGTCATGGGTTCAAATCCCGGCTCCACCAATTGTCAGCTGTGTGACTTTGGGCAAGTTACTTAACTTCTCCGGGCCTCAGTTACCTCATCTGTAAAATGGGTATGAAGACTGTGAGCCCCCTCGTGGGACAACCTGATCACCTTGTATCCTCCCCAGCGCTAAGAACAGTGCTTTGCACACAGTAAACGCTTAATAAATGCCATTGTTATTATTATTATTATTATCATTATTATACAGCAGACAAGTAGCAGAGCTGGAATTAGAACCCAGGACCTCTGACTGCCATGCTCTTGCTGCTAGGTCAAGCTGCTTCTCTGCCTCCCTGCTTCACTGTTCATATGAACATACAAATAATAGCGACTCTTTTGAGGAACCACAGAACTACTGGGATATTGATACCCAACAGGGACTCTTGATCCCGGGGCTAGCACTATTCCTTGGGTTCTGCAAAGTTCCTAATGAATCCTTAATAGAGGCTCCAGTCATTGGTTGGGCCTGCTATCTGTACCTGACAGGGAGAGTACACATCCACCCAGCCCCAAATCACTCACCCCCAGAGTTCTACTGGGTTTGTGGCAACTAAAGATTTTCCACCCTACAGGGTAGAGATATCGATGGCATAATTGGTTTCACCAAGTTAACAGAGACATTTCTTAACCAAACAGCAAAAGCCCTCAACCTATTAAGCAAGGGAGTACAGGCCACCCGCCTGGTTGCCCTACAGAACCATATGGTTTTAAGACACGGTGCTTGCCGCTCAAGGTGAGTGTTTGTAGTGTTCTTAGTGCACAATGTTGTATGTACATCCCCGATAACTCTCGCAGTCTTTCAGCTCTATGAGTGGGGCCATCTCAATTAGCCAAGGGACTACAGGAAGCATGTGTAATCCCCCAGGTTGGGGGAGAGCTGTTGGTCTATTTTCACGTCTTGTTTCCCCAGTGTGAAGGGCTGGGCTAAGAGCATACTCCATCCCCTAGGTCTGGGAATCCCCATTTTCCTGATGACATTTTTTTTATCTTGTTGTTGTTTACACTTTAAAGTATTGCTGTAAATGTCTGCAGCAGTCTCCTAATGCAAGTAGGCTGGAAGGGATAGTTTTCACAAGTCCTTAAGGAAGAGAAGGACAAATAAACAGCCGGAGATAAAGAGATCCTAAGACCCACGCAGATAGAGCCCTAAAGCATGCCTCATGATCAAACCAAAGGGACCTGTCCACTCAACAACTACCTGAAGATGGAGATCGGGTTGGCTCAAGATCATGAGCAGGTAAACGGCCTAAGCAGGGTCACTGTCCAGGTACGGCTGGAAGGGAATTGACTATAGAATTTTCTGTGTTTATGCCAGTGAGGCATCAAAGGGTAGAATGTGGAAACCAACTCTTAACCCCACTTAATTGGATTCTGTTGTTGGTATGAACGGACACCACCCCCACCATTCATTCATTCGTTCGTTCATTCTTTCATTCATTCAATTGTATTTATCGAGCGCTTACTGTGTGCAGAGCACTGTACTAAGCGCTTGGTAAGTATGGCTCAGTGGAAAGAGCACGGGCTTTAGAGTCAGAGTTCATGGGTTCAAATCCCGGCTCCACCAATTGTTAGCTGGGTGACTTTGGACAAGTCACTTAACTTCTCTGAGCCTCAGTTACCTCATCTGTAAAATGGGGGTTAAGACTGTGAGCCCCCCGTGGGACAACCTGATCACCTTGTAAACTCCCCAGCGCTTAAAACAGTGCTTTGCACATAGTAAGCGCTTAATAAATGCCATCATCATTGTTATTATTACAAATCAGCAACATGTAGAGATGGTCCCTACCCACCAACGGGCCCACAGTCTAGAAGGGGGAGACAGACAACAAAACAGAACAAGTAGACAGGTGTCAATACCATCAGAGTAATTAGAATTATAACTATATGCACATCAATAATAAAGGAAATATAGTAAATATGTACACATAAAAACAGCAATAAATATGTACAAATATATACAAGTGCTGCGGGGAGGGGAAGGGGGTAGGGCAGAGGGAGGAACGGGGGCGATGGAGAGGGGAGGAGGAGGAGAGGAAAAAGGGGGGCTCAATCTGGTAAGGCCTCCTGGAAGAGGTGAGCTCTCAGTAGGGCTTTGAAGGGAGGAAGAGAGCTAGTTTGGCAGATGTGTGGAGGGAGGGCATTCCAGGCTAGAGGAAGGACGTGGTCCAGGGGTCGACGACAGGACAGGTGAGAACGAGGTACAGTGGGGAGCTTAGCAGCAGAGGAGTGGACTGTTCGGGATGGGCTGTAGAAGGAGAGAAGGGAGGTGAAGTAGGAAGGGGCAAGGTGATGGAGAACCTTGAAGCCGAGAATGAGGAATTTTTGCTTCAAGTGAGGAGTTTTTCCTTTCAGGGATGAGGTTGAGTCTGCTTTTAGGGCAACATACTCTGTCCTCATCCATACAGATCTGTATTAAATACTGCAATTAAAAAACCCCATTGTCTTGTGTTGCTGAGACGTGATTTATATTTTTTTGGACTCAACAATACTATTCCTGGCTTCTCAGAAGATCCAAGAAAAGTAGTACAACTTGTCATGTGGAATAAAAGGTTCCAAAATGGGCTCTGACCTTTTTTTTTAACAAAGTACTTGGTAATATTGCCAGATGTTTGCGATCCATCATGCTCACCTATTTCTATTTCCTCGGTCAACTCATTCTCACCTGTCATCTCTGCCTCCGCTAAAGTTGGAGATTGTTTTCTCCTAAAACCCATGATGATTTAGGGGTGGGTGTATGATCTTTTAACTGTTCCTAAGTGTGGACCTAATTCCTGTATTTTGCACTTTCAAAGCCGAATTCTTAAGAAGCTATTATCTCTGTCACAGATTGACAGGATAACATATCAACCATATACTACTAGCCAAACTAAGTCATTTCGTGAGCAGAAACAGACTTTGTTAAGGATTTTTCTGAAGCTTCCTTTACATCAACCTCAGATTCCTTAGGGTTATGAACTCTGTATTGTTCCTTTAAGATATGACCCCTATTCAGACAAAACTGGCAACAGGTTACATTGGGATCAATACAGCCTTTTTTGTTGTTGATGTTGTCTTGGAGATAAAGTCTAGAGGGAGTGTTTGCTATAACACCAATTTCCGTTTTGGGTATTATTTTAATTATTACTATTTCAGTAGAGAAGCAGCCTGACCTAGTGTAAAGATCCCAGGCCTGGGATTCAGAGGCTTTGGGTTCTAATCCATGCTCTGCCACTTGCCTTCTGTGTGAATTTAGGTAAATCACTTCTCATCTCTGTGCCTCAAGTTCCTCGTCTGTGAAGTAGGATTAAAATTCCTGTTCTCCTCATAATGCAGGCACAAGGAAGAGGAAGTAACTCAGCCTATTGTGCCGAATAGTGGGAAGGCAGGGCCTGGGATTCCAGAAAGCAGACTCAGGGCAGACCACATAGCCTGCTCTGAGCTGCCCTCGATCATCCCAAAGTCAAGAGCTCTCTATGGACAACAACAGATCATGGCTTTGCATCGGCTGGTGCTGCAAATCTGGTTGCAGTCTTACTACCGGATCACAGCATCCACCCAGTTACGGCGATTTCCCTAGTCCTCAGTTATAATGAGGGTATCAAGACCTAAGGGTTGTGCAGCGAGTCATGGTAGCCGGACCTCGTAGGGAGCGGGGGAAGGCGCTGAGCAAGGAACAAACAGGGAACAGGCAGTATGTGCACACAAACCTCACCCAATGGCTCAAGGCCAAACAGACTCAACAACAGAGCTGTTGCTAGGCTAGTGGCTGGAGGGCGGCGTGTGCTACATGGCATAGCCTCGATACGCCATTCCCAGAGAAAACCCCGCCCCCGGACAACGGAAGGTATAAGAGACGAACAAGACAAGGGGGGGGGGCTCTCTCTCTCGCGCGCTCTCTCTCTCTCTCATGCAACCATGTAACCGCTGATAGCAAATAAACGGCAACCAAGCTTTTGACCTCTGGCTGACTCTTCCTGTGTGAACACGCGGGCCGCGTCCGGAGACGTCCGAAGACCCGGAGAGGGTAAGAACCCGAGAGTTGCCCCCCGAAACCGCGGGGAGCAACGAGTGGCGCCCGAACAGGGACTCGGGTACCCCCATTGGGGAAGACCAGGGAGAGTGCCCCGTAGGCCAGGTAGCTAAAGGTCAGGCGGGAAGATGGGGACGGCACGATCGCTGCCCATATATAAGCCAGAAGATAAGGAATTGTACACCCGGCACTGTTACAAGATATTGAGAAGTAAGGGGGTAAAGATTGAGCTGAAAACAATAAGGGAATTTATAGGGAAGATAACTACGACCTCCCCGTGGATATTTGATTCCGGGATCACGGAGGAGCGGTGGGACGTTATTGGGGAACAGATGACGGCCTATGAAGACTCCCACTGGGGAGCTAAAGGACGTGGACTTCCTTATACACGGTATCCTCCGTGCAGCCTTTCAAGGGCCAAAGAGACTCTCCTGGCAGCCATCCAAGAATTGGGCCGTAAATCCCCTAATTGGGACTCCTTTCAAGGGATGGCCCAGAATGAAGGGGAAACCTCTGATGACTTTTTCACTCGTCTTATTGAGAGAGAAGAGATGATGGTTAAAAGAATTGTATGTGTATGAAGGTTAGAGTAAGTGTGTATGAAGGAGAAAGAGAAGAGACACGAGAGAATTTTAGTCGAATGTCGGTCTTCCTGTAATACTCCTGTGTTGCCTGTGCGAAAACTGGGCTCCCCTCTGTCTTATCGGTTAGTCCAGGACTTGCGTGCAATTAACTCTTACGTTTTGCCTATGCATGCTGTGGTTCCTAGTCCTACGGCAGTAGTTAGCTCCGTGAGCCCCGAAGCAACCTGTTTTACTTGTATTGATCTAACTGGTGCTTTCTTTACTACCCCGGTGTCCTGTGAGAGCCAGTACCTTTTTGCCTTTACCTGGGAAGGTCGTCAACTAACGTGGAAGAGACTTCCCCAGGGTTTTGTTCACTCCCCAACTATCTTTTCAAGAGAATTGTGCAGAACCTTATCTCCCCTCATATTACCCGAAGGGATCAGTATGTTCCAGTATATGGATGATATCCTTATTGCTGGGGACACGAAGGATCTGTGTCGGTCAGGTTCCCTCCAGGTCCTAGCTTGTTTGCATCAGCTTGGTATTAAAGTTAGTCGTGAGAAACTGCAGTGGTGTCAGCCCCAGGTAAAATATCTTGGGTTCATGTTGCGGGCGGGAGAAAGAGCAATCGCCCCCAAGCGAGCAAGCCTTATTCAATGCATGCCTCGCCCCACTACTAAGCGGACCCTGAGAGGTTTTCTAGGTGCGTCTGGGTTTTGTCGAGCTTGGATTCCAGAATTTGGGTTGTTAACCAGACTGCTTTTTGAGCTCCTAAAAATGACTTCCCCAGAGCCCCTGGACTGGACTTCCGAGGCTGTAGAAGCCTTTCAGACACTAAAATCGTGCCTGAGTTCAGCCCCTGCCCTGGGACTCCCTGACTACAGTAAGCCGTTCTATTTGTACATTCATGAACGCCGCGGAGTGGCCTCAGGGGTTTTGTGCCAAACTCTCGGTCCTCACTATTGACCAGTAGCCTATTATTCAGGTGTCCTTGATCCTGTCATTCTAGGTCAAGTACCTTGTATCCGCTGCATAGCTGCGGTGGTAATGCTGCTTGAAAAGTCTCAGGATATCCTCTTGGGACATCCCATTGTTGTTCGGACTCCGCATGAAGTTGTGCGCCTCCTTCGTGGAGCAGCCACCCAAGCCTTATCTGTGGCACGCCTGACTAAATATGAAGTTGCTTTATTGGAAAATCCACAGGTACATGTGGAGCGCTGTGGCTCCTTGAATCCAGCTACCCTGCTTGAGTCCTCTCCCATGACTGACCAAATTCACGATTGTGATGAAGTAGTTCGGGAAACTGTCGCTCCTCGATCTGACCTTCGCGATGAGCCTTTGTCCTCTTCTGATCTGACTTTGTTTACAGATGGCTCCTCCTTTATGGATCAAGGGGTGTGCCTCACCGGCGCTGCTGTTGTTACCCTAACCTCTGTGCTGTGGACCGGCTCACTCCCAGCTTCTTGCAGTGCGCAGGCAGCTGAGCTTGAAGCCCTTACACAGGCATTATTACTCGGTAAAGGGAAGCGTGTGACCATCTATACAGACTCTAAGTATGCCTTTGGGGTCTGTCATGCTACAGGTACCCTGTGGCAAAGTCGGGGGTTCCTCACCTCAGCGGGTCATCAGGTTGCTAATGGGGATCGTATAGAACACCTATTACAGGCCCTCTTGCTCCCAGCCGAGGTGGCCGTCGTGCATGTGCATGCCCACACCCGAGGAAGTGATTCCCTGAGTTTGGGCAATCGCCTAGCCGACGAGGCCTCTCGTTGGGCAGCTCGGCATGCCCCCTTGTATGTGTAGCTCCTGTTATGGACCTGGCCCCCACGTCTATGCCTGGCACGCTGTTGCCCTCCCTGATTACCGATAAGGAAAGAGCTGAGTGGCCTCGGCAATATGAGGCACTGGAACGGGACAGACTCTTTTGGGTCCCTGATGGACGCCCTATTTTGCCTGCTGCTGTACTGCGACCAGTTTGTCTGGATCTTCACCAGGAGACTCACTTTGATGCAGATGCCTTGGCAGCCACAGTTCTTCGAGTTTGGTTTGCCCCAGATATCCATCCTGTTGCCAAACGTGTTACAGCCAGTTGTGCTATTTGCCAGAGCTTCAATGCTCACCCTGGTCATCGGGTTCTCTTGGGGGGGACGCCCTTGGGTCTATTCCCCTTTTGAGGGTTTGCAGGTCGATTTTGTGACACTTCCGAGGGCTGGTCGTTTCCCATATTTACTAGTCATTGTTGATCACCCGACTAGGTGGATGGAGGCTTTCCCTTCCTCCCGAGCAACTGCTCTTACGGTGGTGAAATGTCTCTAGCGGGAAGTCATTCCCAGGTTTGGGCCACCTGCTGTTATTGATTCTGATCAAGGATCACATTTTACTGAGTCTGTTCTATCTAAAATTTATCGACCTGTCTCTATATGTTGCCAACTTGGACTTCCCAAGCGCTTAGTACAGTGCTCTGCACACAGTAAGCACTCAATAAATACGATTGAATGAATGAATGAAGGAACCGACCACTTGGAATTGAATGTTCTTTACATGCACCATACCAGGGCGATGATGCCCTGCGAGCCTATGTTTTGTCTCTCCAGGAAATTCTAGCTGAGCTGCAGGCTGCTGGAATCCTCCGTCAGCGCACCCCTCTCACCGATCATCTGCATCCGTTCATCGCTGGAGATTGGGTTTGGGTTAAGCGCATGGTCGGCAACGGTTCACTTAAGCCATCCTGGGAGGGGCCCTACCAGGTTCTCTTGTCTTCCTTTTCTGCAGTTCGTGTTGCTGAGCGCCCCTCATGGATCCACCACTCCCAGGTGAAGCCAGCCGTTTTTGATGCTTCGCCTCCTGATTGTACTCCCCCATCGGTTTCTGCTGACTCTCAAGATTCCGAGCCACCCACTGTCCCAGCTTTATGGCTGCGTCGAACTTCTACCGGATGGGCCTCGGTCCTGTGAGATTTTGTCTGGTTGCTTATTTGTGTGTCTTGCCGCTGGTTTGGTTTTTTGCTGTGCTGTGTTTTTCAGCTCCTGAAAAACAGCTTTTAGAGAAGCAGCGTGGCTCAGTGGAAAAAGCCCGGGCTTTGTAGTCAGAGGTCATGGTTTCGAATCCCAGCTCCGCCACTTGTCAGCTGTGTTTCTTTGGGCAAGTCACGTAACTTCTCTGTGCCTCAGTTACCTCATCTGGAAAATGGGGATTAATTCTGTGAGCCCCACGTGGGACAACTTGATTACTTTGTATCTACCCCAGCGCTTAGAACAATGCTTTGCACATAGTAAGCGCTTAATAAATGCCATTATTATTATTATTATTATTAGCTCCTGAAGGCCTGCCTCCGACGCGCTTCATCTACCCTGATGCTTCTACAAACCCCGACCACACCCTTGTCCAAAGCTGAAGTCACAGACATGCAGCGCCGCCTGGACGCTGTGTTTCGCTGAGGAGGGGGATTGTTGTGTGTGCTCAGTTGTGCCTGGATTGTTGTGTGTGCTCAGTTGTGCTTGAATTTTTCTGTTGGATTTTTCTATCTTTTGCCTGGATGTTTTTGTCTTTTCCTTATCCTTTACCTTAGGCGCCGGCTTTGCGGAAGAGCTTTGTTATCCCGAGGAGGGTCCTATGTGATCCTCCCGGTGGCCATGGGCCTCGGAAGGATCAAAAGGGGGTCTTGCTTTTGCTCATGTGCCTCCCGTGCCTCCTTCGTCTCTTTTGCTCCACTGTTGCCCGGGTGGTCCGCGAGATTAAGGTTGAGATGCTCCCATTGCGCGGCCGCCCTTAGCGGTCCCCACCATAACGACAGGGGGACACGTAGGGAGCGGGGGAAGGCGCTGAGCAAGGAACAAACAGGGAACAGGCAGTATGTGCACACAAATCTCACCCAACGGCTCAAGGCCAAACAGACTCAACAACAGAGCTGTTGCTAGGCTAGTGGCTGGAGGGCGGCGTGTGCTACATGGCAAAGCCTTGATACGCCATTCCCCGAGAAAACCCTGCCCCCGGGCAACGGAGGGTATAAGAGACGAACAAGACAAGGGGGGGTGCGCTCTCGCTCTCCCTCGCTCGCTCGCTCTCTCCCTCTCTCTTTCTCTCTCTCTCTCTCTCTCTCTCTCTCTCTCTCTCTCTCTTTTAACCATGTAACCGCTGATAGCAAATAAACGGCAAACAAGCTTTGAACCTCTGGCTGACTCTTCCTGGTATGAACGCGCGGGCCGCGTCCAGAGACGTCCGAAGACCCGGAGAGGGTAAGAACCCGAGAGTTGCCCCCGAAACCACGGGGAGCAACGGGACCTGATCCAAAATAATTCCTCACAGCCAGGGAGACTATCAAGGGGTATTATTAACATCCTTAAGGGAAGTGAGTCCAGGTACACTGGTGGCCCTGATACATAAATTATTTCACGATGTTAAATTTGCAGCAGGTTGACCACAGTAGGGATCGGTTGTTACATTTGGTGCCCACCTACGTACATACTCACATAGACATCTGTGGGTACTAAGGAAACAGGTACACGGGTTGCCTTGGATTGTGCCTCGGGGAAAATACACGCACATATAACATGGGGAGTTGTTTGTTAGAGTAGCAGCCTGGAAAGTATTGCCCTTCCAGAATCTGAGTACACAAGTTAAGAGAATACTTATGTTCATAAATGCTGACAAAAGTTTCTTACCTTAATTTTGTTTTAGTTAACCCTTATTAGCCATTTCAAGAGCTGGGGTTTCAGGGGCCTAAAGTCCCTTCGTCAAATAAGGAGATGTCCCTCTCCTGGGTCCTTCCCCAAGAAATTTTCTACCACCTGGTAAACCTCCCGGTGCCTAACACAAATTCCTTAGGTTCTCCTTAACTTCCCATCCATGAACAACCCAAACTCATTTTTTTCCAAATTTTCCCCTTTCAATCTTATTATCATGATATTTTGTAAACCAGAACAACGTTTTACACCAAATATCCATTCACTCATTAATTCAAAATTATGAAGGAAAGGAACATATATGTTTTCTTTGAATTCCTTCTTTTCCTAACACATTGTTAGTTCCATAGTGAACATAATAAGACAAATTTCTTTACTCAGGCCATCACCTTTATACTGGACAGATATAAAGATGAAAGTTTTTATTAAATTTGTTTATATATCCCATTACCAAATTAGCAAAATCTACAGTTAACACAGTAGAATATCTGACACAGTATTTGAAGTAACACCCTACAGGCAAAACTATCACCTGCTTTGCAGTTTCATGCTTAACCAACTGAGAACTCACTGTTCCCTTAATGAGATCCATATTTCATAATAAAGTGAGCTAATAACTGCATGAGGAATGTGCCTTCACGCAAAAAAATTTACCCTTTTGATTTTCTAAAATGGTAGCTCCAACCACACTCTCAAGCTGTGGAGCTACACAAATTCTGTTAGGAATTCCTCTTCTCCCACATGCAATACGTATTTCCACACAGACACATGGGTTCAGTCTATCCTTCTTGTCAAATGAAAATTGCCCTAGGTTTGCAACCTGGTTTTCCTCCGCAGGGAATTCCTCAACCGCCTCCGGAAACGAGCCACCCAGCCCAGCCTCCTCCCTTCCTCTTTTCTCTGGAGGCTTCTCTTGCCTGGGCCCAAATTTTTCTGGGCCTTGGGAACAGACCCACCAGTCCCCAGAACATCACCACCTTTGGCGGGATCTGGGGATAGAATATGCTGGGGCACATTCTCCTCCGTCTTCTCCTCCTTCTCATCTTCCTCCTCCTCCTCCGTATTCTCCTCCTTCTCATCTTCCTTCTCCGTCTTCTCCTCCTTCTCCTCTTCCTCCTCCGCCTCCTCTGTATCCTCCTCCTTCTCGTCTTCCTCCTCCGTCTTCTCCTTCTCCTCTTCCTCCTCCTCCGTATCCTCCTCCTCCTCCTCTTCCTCCGTATCCTCCTCCTTCTCGTCTTCCTCCTCCGTCTTCTCCTTCTTGTCTTCCTCCTCCTCCTTTGTCTTCTCCTTCTCGTCTTCTTCCTCCTCTTCATCTCCTCCTTGTCCTCTTCCACTATTCGGGCTAGATTTTGTAGAGCCCCGGCCATTATGATGTATGTCCTATGCTCGTAACCGTGCTGGTCAGAAGGACGAAGAATCAGGGACTTGAGACTTCTGGTCTCCTCCCTCCACTGCCTCAATCTCCAGCCTTAACTGCGCGGAATCTCTCTTTCAGCCCCTGCCCCGGCTGGCCCAGAGACATATGATCTTTTCCCCTTCTGACTCGCCCCCATCTGACTCACCCCCAACTGACTCTCCCCGTCCGAACTTTCCCGCCAACTAATCCTCCCTAGATCTGACTCTCCTCCGTTTAACCCTTCCCCATCTGACTCTCCCCCTTCTGACACCATCCCATATGACTCTCTCCTTTATCTCCTCTCCTGCATCTGATTCTCCCCCCTTCTGACTCTTCCCTCAACTGTTCTTACCACCCCCTGTCTGATCTTCCTCCATCTGACTCTCCAAACCTCTGACCTCCCCACGACTGACATTGCTCCCTGCATCTGATTCTCTCCCCTCAGCGTCCTCTCCGCTGGACCTAACCCTTTCCTCAGGCTGACTCTCCCCAGGATCCCCGTCAGCTCAGGGTACCCTGGAAACTGGGGAAGAGATCTGCATACGGTTCTGTACATAGTGAATGATCAATTGAAAGAGAGGATGGGGGATGATCAATTGAAGGAGAGGATGGGGGACCGGGTCCGGGCCCGGTCCTTCACTTGGACTCCCTCGTTCCCCCTTCCTTCCCCCCAGGTCCGGAGCACCTCCAGGCCTTGTCTCTTCCCTGGACTTACCGCTTTCCCTTCCGGCACTTGCAGAATCTCTGCTGGCTCCGGATCTTCCAGTACTGATCCACCATGGGTGTTCCAGTTAGAAACCTGCCGCGTGGGAAAACGTACCATCAGCAGGGATGGGTGGTGGCCCCTCGCTCTCTGCCACGTTTCTCTCTCCCCATGTTGTATCGGCCCCCGCCAGGGCTGACCTTGTGTTCTGCTTTATCATTTCCTTGCTCCCGATGTGTCTACCCCCGGCCTCTATCCCGCTGAAACTGTTAGATCGGAAGACCCCAAGGGGCGAGGACCGGGCCTGATCCCAAGTCGGGAATGTTCTCCCAGCGCTCATTTCATTGTTCTCTCAACAGGAAGCGCTCCATCGATGTCATCCCCGCCTTGCCGCTCCTGCACAGGGAACACTGCCCTTTGGACGACAGACCCCAAAGAGGCCCGGAGCGAGACCCTCCCCCATTCCGCCAACCCAGGGACCCTACCCCGACACTGAGGCCCCGATTTCCGGCCACTCCCCGGGACTCCCAGGCCCCCAAACACATTGGTGCTACTAACCAGGGCCGGGACAGGTCCTGGACTCAGTGTTAGGCACGAAAAAGTCAATACACGCAGGTTTCACAAAACCAAAATGGGTCCCTACTTGGGCCTAGTGGCAGCAGAGCTGCTCTTTCCAATTTCTCAGAAAGACAGAGCCCGGAGGGGCGGGGTTGGAGGGATGAGTTTCAGTTGCCATGCGTACCATTGTTGAAGGGCGTGGCTCAGTGGAAAGAGCACGGGCTTTGGAGTCAAAGGCCATGGGTTCAAATCCCATCTCCTCCACTTTGTCAGCTGTGTGACTTCGGGCAAGTCACTTCACTTCTCTGGGCCTCAGTAACCTCATCTGTAAAATGGGGATTAAGACTGTGAGTCCACGTGGGACAACCTGATCACCTTGTAACCTCCCCAGCGTTTAGAACAGCGCTTCGCACATAGTAAGTGATTAATAAATGTTATTATTATTATTATTGGTCAGGTGGGGGAGGGGCTTGTCATGAATGGGCGGGACATCACCTGACCTTGGGCCCTGAAATGTGGCTAAAGAGCCCGGCCCTGGGAGTCAGAAGACCTGGACTCTAATCGCGGCTCTGCCACTAGTGTGACGTGTGAGCTTGGGCAAGTCACCTCACTTGTCTAGGCCTCAATTCCCTCATCTGTAAAATGGGATAAAACTGTGAACCCCATGTTGGTCAGGGACTGTGTCTGAATTTAGGGATCTTGCATCTATCCCAGTGCTCGGTAATAATGATGGTATTTGTTAAGCTTAATACGGTGGTTGGTGCACAGAAATGCTTAATAAATACCACAATCATTGTTATTATTATTATTGTCGTATAATATATAATAATAATAACAATAAAGTGGTTGGGAACCAGAGGCCCAAAGGTTAGTGCAGCCTGGGGAGGGACCGCAGAAATCTTTTAGCCAGAATCTACATAGGGAATTTCCACTTTCCCACCAGGACTCTTCCTTCTCTCCCCACTTCTCAGCTGCCTCCTCTACTCTGGAACCCGACCCGACCAGAGCACTGAACCACCGTTAACATGGTCATCACAGCACCCTCTTTAGGATTTGGTAAGCGCTTACCGTGTGCCAAGCAATGCACTAAGCACCGGAGTAGATATAAAGGGGCTCACTGGTAAGGAGAAGGAAGGACATAATTTGAAATATCTCTTGACAGATGGGGAAGCTGAGGTACGGAGGCCTTAAGGAACGAATTCAAGGTCACTGAGTGGGCAAGTGACAGAGCTCGGATTAGAACCCCGGTCTCCTGACTCCCAGTTCTCTGTAATGTCCACTAGGCTGAGCTAATACTACTACTACTACTATTACCACTACTACTATGGTTACAACTGCTTCTATCATTAGTATATCTGCTACTGTTTGCTACCCCTTTCGGTGAGGTGGAGCATAGAGAAGACAAACACCATAGCTTGCTCCAAGTCAGTCACCTTTAATCCCATTTCCTCCTGGGAGAGTTCAGCACAAGACAGCCTGCCTAGGCACAGAGACCTTAGTCAAGGAGGCTGAGCGGTCTACATACTGAGCGCGGGCAGCTTACACGGGCAGGATTTAACACATCCTTCCCTTTGCACGTGCAGTCCGTCAGATTCTGGGGCCTTTCATTGGCGGTTGAGCAGGAAATTGGCATCCCTCGTTGTCCAATGGTCTCTGTTTTTCGTTCTTAATCTCGCCTTCAACGGACCGTTGATCTCTGGCTTGTGGCCCTATCCGCCAATTTAGAGCCATGTGGCCTTGGTGGGCGGAGGAGCCCCCTTTGTGTGCCGCGGGGTCAAGGCAACCTGAATCTCCCCCGCCCCTCTCCTCAGTAGAGCTCAACCCAGACCGCGGTATGGAGTCAGGGAGGGGAAGGAAGGGCAGACAAGTAGCAGAGGCAGGATTAGAACCCATTACCTCTGACTCCGAAACCCATGCGCTTTCCACTAAGCCATGCTTCTTCACGCTGCTTTTGTGTTTCGACAAATAATCAGATACACTTAACCACTGTTGCCCTAATACATTATTCCACGGGTGTACAAATTTGTGTTGTTAGGTGGTTACATTTGCCAAATGGATATTCATTTTAACATGAGCCTGACAAATTTGTGTGGCCAACAATACCTTTCTCATTCACTGTGGATGTCGCATTGGAGGAGGAGGAGTTAATTAATTCATGTTAGTATTTGTTAAGCGCTTACTCTGTGCCAAGCACAGTTCTAAGCACTGGAGTAGATACAGGGTATACAGGTTGTCCCACATGGGGCTCACAGTTTTAATCCCCATTTTGCAGATGAGGGAACTGAAGCACAGAGAAGTTAAGTGACTTACCCAAAGTCACACAGCAGCTAAGTGGTGGAGCTGGGATTCGAACCCACGACCTCTGACTCCCAAGCCCGGTCTCTTTCCATGATGGCTGATATATTGATCTTATAATGAATGCTAGCCATCTCCCATGATGCCATATCATTTCCCTGTATATATGGGAGGACATACCAGATTTACTGTTCACACCAGATCATTAGATCCCACATGAGTCTAAGTAGGAGGGAGAACAGGTATTGAATCCAAATTTTGCAGTGGAAGGAACCGAGACACACATAATAATCATAATGATAGCGATCGTGACATTTGTTAAATGCTTACTGTGTACCAGGCACTGTTCTAAGCACTGGGGTGGAGCAGGTTAATGAGGTTAGACGCAGTCCCTACCCCACGTGGGGCTCCCAGTCCCAATCTCCATTTTACCGATGAGGTAACTGAGGCACAGATAATCAATCAATCAATCGTATTTATGATCGCTTACTGTGTGCAGAGCACTGTACTAAGCGCTTGGGAAGTACAAGTTGGCAATATACAGAGACAGTCCCTACCCAACAGTGGGCTCACAGTCTAGAAAGAGAAGTGAAACAACTTACTCAAAGTCATGCAGCAGGCAAGTGGTGGAGCTGGGTTTAGAACCGAGGTCCTCTGACTCCTAGGCCCATGTTCTTTCCACTAAGGGGCACTGCTTGCATAGTGGAAGCAATACCTCTTGACTAGTCAGAAGGCTTCCAGAATGAAGAAATCCTATAACAAAGCTGCCTTGACTGCTGAGCCGAAACTAGTGTTTTCCACCTCTTCTTGGCAGAATTGGGGAACAATGATAGAATTACTTCAGAAGCATTAAGAATCATTCAATCAATCAATGGTATTGATTGAGTGCTTACTATTTTCAGAACACTGTACTAAGCATTTAGGAGAGTACTATATAACAGAATTAGCAGACAGGTTCACAACCCGAACCGAGGTGAAAGTCTAGAGGGGGACACTGACTAAATGGATAATTTACAATATGCAGCTTAAAGATATGTACATAAGTGCTGTGGGGCTGGGGTGGGGTGAGCATCCAATGTCGAAAGAAACAGACATTTCTTTTTTTAACTCAGTCGAATTGAAGGGGTACATGTATGTCTTCAGGTGTCAATGACATTGTAGGACACTCTCCCTCATGCTCTTTCCCTTTCTCTCTCTCTTTCAGTCTCACCTGAACTCACTCTCTCCCAAAATAGCCCTGCAGGAGCTATTAATGTCAGCCTTATTAATGTCTCGTCATCCTCCAATGACGCCTTATCTGATTAAGTCCTCTTTTCTCTGACTCCCTTTCCTACAAGGGGGTTTAGAAAAGACTCAGATTCATCATTGCTACTGGTTTGCTAGAGCTGTAGATGTCAGCATTTGCTGTCAGGTAAGTTTACTACTTCCTTTATCCTGCTGGGACACAATGATGTGCGGACAGGTGGAAGCAAAATAAGAAATTTCTCAATCATTCGTTTGGTTATGCGGTAGCTCAGAAAGTATTTCAGATCCAAGGATGAAGGTCTAGGGACGTGTCAAACACCTTGACACCCTCCAGTCTGGCTTCCATCCCCTACATTCCACGGAAACTGCCTTCTCAAAGGTCACCAATGACCTCCTGCTTGCCACATCCAACGGCACCTACTCTATCCTTATCCTCCTCGACCTCTCAGCTGCCTTCGACACTGTGGACCACCCCCTTCTCCTCAACACACTACCCAACCTAGGCTTTACAGACTCCATCCTCTCCTGGTTCTCCTCTTATCTCTCCGGTCGTTCATTCTCAGTCTCTTTTGCAGGCTCCTCCTCCCCCTCCCATCCCCTTACTGTGGGGGTTCCCCAAGTTTCAGTTCTCGGTCCCCTTCTGTTCTCAATCTACACTCAGTCCCTTGGTGACCTCATTCGCTCCCACGGTTTCAACTATCATCTCTACGCTGATGACACCCATATCTACATCTGTGCCCCTGCTCTCTCCCCCTCCCTCCAGGCTCGCATCTCCTCCTGCCTTCAGGACATCTCCATCTGGAAGTCTGCCCGCCACCGAAAACTCGACGTGTCCAAGACTGAACTCTTTGTCTTCCCTCCCAAACCCTGCCCTCTCCCTGACTTTTCCATCACTGTTGACGGCACTACCATCCTTCCCGTCTCACAAGCCCGCAACCTTGGTGTCATTCTCGACTCCGCTCTCTCGTTCACCCCTCACATCCAAGCCGTCACCAAAACCTGCCGGTCTCAGCTCCGCAACATTACCAAGATCCTCCCTTTCCTCTCCATCCCAACCGCAATCCTGCTGGTTCAAGCTCTCATCCTATCCCGTCTGTACTACTGTATCAGCCTTCTCTCCGATCTCCCATCCTCTTGTCTCTCCCCACTTCAATCCATTCTTCAGGCCGCTGCCCGGATTTTCTTTGTCCAGAAGCGCTCTGGGCATGTTACTCCCCTCCTCAAAAATCTCCAGTGGCTACCAATCAACCTGCACATCTGGCAGAAACTCCTCACCCTCGGCTTCAAGGCTGTCCATCACCTCGCCCCCTCCTACCTCACTTCCCTTCTATCCTTCTCCAGCCCAGCCCGCACCCTCCGCTCCTCTGCCGCTAATCTCCTCACCGTGCCTCTTTCTCGCTTGTCCCTCCGTCGACCCCCAGCCCACGTCATCCCCCTGGCCTGGAATGCCATCCCTCCCAACATCCGCCAAGCTAGCACTCTTCCTCCCTTCCAGGCCCTACTGAGAGCTCACCTCCTCCAGGAGGCCTTCCCAGACTGAGCCCCCTCCTTCCTCCCCCCTCCTCCCCCCTCCACCCCGCCTTATCACCTTCCCTTCCCAACAGCGCCTGTATATATGTATATATGTTTGTACGTATTTATTACTCCATTTATTTATTTTACTTGTACATATCTGTTCTATTTATTTTATTTTTTTAATATGTTTTATTTTGTTCTCTGTCTCCCCCTTCTAGACTGTGAGCCCACTGTTGGGTAGGGACCGTCTCTATATTTTCCCAACTTGTACTTCCCAAGCGCTTAGTACAGTGCTCTGCACACAGTAAGCACTCAATAAATACGATTTCATGATTGATTGATTGGGGAACACATGAGTCCATAAGACGAGCCATCACTGACATAGATGATTGCCTATACAGCCCAGATTTATGTCTCTGGGTTATTGTTGTTTTTCGGTGTTGGGTTTTTTATGGTATTCCATTAATCTCTCATTCAGTGGTATTTACTGAGAGCTTTTAGGTGCAGAGCCCTTTGTTGAGCACTTACTTCGTTCCAGGCACTGTACTAAGCACTGGATACAACATGGGTGCGCAGTATTAATCCCCATTTTATAGATGAGGCAACTGAGACACAGTGAAGTGAGGTGACTTCCCAAGGTCATAAAGCAGATAGGTGGTGGAGCTGGGATTAGAACCCAGATCATCTGAATCCCAGGCCCATTGTCCTTCCACTAAGCCACATCACTTCCACCAGATGTAGCAACAAGAGGCTTTGGGGAACAATAGGAATGTGGACTTCCTGGACTCTATTCTACACTGTGGAAAAGTGGAAGAGGCACAGTCTGGTGAAATGTCTGAACCTAGGAGTCAGAAGACCTTTGTTCTAATCCCAACTCTACCATTTATCTGCTGTTTGATCTTGGACAATTCATTCAAATTCTCTGTGCCTCAGTTTCCTCATCTGTACAATGGGGATTCAGTGTGTGTCCTTTTCCCTTCTTAGACTATGAACCCAGGTGGAACAGGGACTGTTTGACCTGATTATCGTTTATCTAAATGCTTGACGCTCAGTAAACACTTAACAAAAACCCTAATTTTTATTATTATTATGTACTGAGCAATTCTGCAGCGGGGGGCTGGGGGGAAGGCCTACTTGTCTTTGGCTAGTCCCCATAGGTAGGGAGACTTGCTATACAGAAGGGTCTTCAAGGCTGATGTCTGGTTAAGCATTTTTTAATGGTATTAAGCACTTAATATCTGTCACAAATTGTGCTAAATCCTGGGGTAGATACGAGTTAATCAGGTTGGACACAGCCTCTGTCCCACATGGGGCTCACAGCCTTAGTAGGAGGGAGAGCAGGTATTGAATCTCCATTTTGCAGGTGAGGGAGCTGAGGCACAAAGAAGCTAAAGGACATGTCCAAGGTGACACAGCAGCTAAGTGATGGAGCTGGGATTAGAATCCAGGTTCTCTTACTCCCAGGACCTACTAGTCCATGCTGCTTCTCAATGCTGAACTAGGTGTTAGGTAAGTTTGAATGACAAATATGGTAGAAAATAGAGGTGAAGTTGCTTCACCCTCCTGAGCTGCAAGAGAAGAATGAGTGAATATGTAGTTACTGGGTCCCCCTGAGAGAGCCTAAAGTTGCAGCTCAATGCTAATTGCTTTCGTTGTTCAGGACCCTAACAGACATGCTCAGAACTGTTTGTTCCAGGGAAGACCCCTTGTGCTACAGACTCTCCACGAGGTTCCTAGGAACTCTAGTAGTTTAGAGGTGCAGCATGGCTTAATGGAAAGAGTATGGGCCGGGGGTACAGAGGGCTTGGGTTCTAATCCATATGCCTGCTGTATAATCTTAAACAAGTCACTTCACTTCTCTGTGCCACAGTAAGCTCATCTGCAAAAGTGGGAATTCAATGCCTGTTCTCCCTCCTTTTAGTCTGTAATACCCATGGGGAGCAGGGACTGTGTCTACTATGATTACCATGGTTCTTCCCCAGGGCTTAAAACAGTGCTTAACAAATAGTAAAATTATTTATCTCTAGTTATCTGACCTATTCCGGGTAGTCTTTGAGGGTCCTGCTCACATTTGTTTGCTGTTTCACAGCAAAAGTGAAAAGATCATTCTCTACATTGCACACATATGGACCATAAACTCATGGTGGGGAGGGAATGTGTTCCCCAATTTTGTTATATTGTACTCCCCCAATCACAGAGTATAGTGCTCTGTGCATGGTAAGTGTTCAATAATACCATTAAATAAATGATTGAATGAACACGCTCTCTGCCCATAAAGATCGTACACTCTAATTGAAAAGAGAGACATAAACATCTTTAGAACTAGGGCAGTAAAAATCAACGATTGGATGTACAATCAATCCATGGTGTTCATTGAATACTTCCTGTGTGCAGAGCACTGTACCAAGTTATTGAGAACCTGACTTGGGGATGGAGTTGGTGCCAGCTGTTGGGGCCAATGCTACTAAGGTCAAAGGTTTCTGAGGGGGAGAGTCACCAGAGAAAGATGGGAGGTGGTGTGAGTGACAGGTCGGTGAGGCAAACAGGATGAATTGGTTTGGCTTTGAAGACCCACACTCTTCAGATAAAGGAAACAAATAATAATGATAAATGAGGCTTTTTCCTGGCACTTACTCTGTGCCAATCACTGTAATAATAATAATAATGAATAATAATCACTGTAATAATCAGAATAATCCAAAATCAATTATTCCAAATTTTCCCCTTCCAATCTTAGTAATACCACGGTTTGTAACCCAGAACAATATTTCTTTACACCAAATTTCCATTTACCCATTTATTCAAAATTATGAAAGAAAGGAACATATAAGTTTTCTTTCCATTCCTTTTTTTTCGTTACACATAGTTCCACAGTGAACATAATAAGACACATATCGTTTCTCAGGCCATCACCTTTATACTGGCCGGATATAAAGATGAACGTTTTCATTCAACTTTGTATATCCCTTTGCCAAGTTAGCAAAATCTACATAGTTACACTAGAATCTCTGACACAGTATTTGAAGTACTATCCAACAGGCAAAACTATCACCTGCTTTGCATTTTCACGCTCAATCAATTGAGAATTCACTTTTCCCTTAACGAGATCCATACTTCAAAATAAAGTGAGCTGATCACTGTTTGAGGTAGGCGCCTTCACTCAAAGAGATTTTCCCTTTTGATCTTCTAAAGTGGTAGCTCCAACCACACTCTTAAGCTGTGGAGCTACGCAAATTCCGTTAGGAATTCATCTCCTCCTCCACGCAGTACATAGTTCCACACAGACAGACGGGTTCAGTCTATCCTTCCTGTCAAATGAGAATTGCCCTAGGTTTGCACCCTGGAATTCCTCCTCAGGGAATTCCTCACCCACCTCCGGGCACGGCCCACCCAGCCCAGCTTCCCCTCGTCCTCTTTTCTCTGGAGGCCTCTCCTGCCCTGGGCCAAATTTTTCTGGGCTTTTGGAACAGAGCCCCCAGCCAACAGAACACCACCACCTGAGGCGGGCTCTGGGGAACGTACATGCTGGAGCCCCTCATATTTCTCCTCCTCCTTCTCATCTTCCTCCTCCTCCTCTGTCTTCTCCTTCTCATCTTCCTCTTCCTTCTCGTCTTCCTCCTCCTCCTCTGCCTTCTCCTCCTTCTTGTCTTCCTCGTCCTCCTCTGTCTTCTCCTCCTTCTCGTCTTCTTCCTCCTCTTCTGTCTCCTCCTCCTCGTCTTCCTCCTCCTTTTCTTCCTCCTCCTCTGTCTTCTCCTCCTCCTCTGTCTTCTACTCCTCATCTTCTTCCTCCTTTTCGTCTTCCCCCTCCTGCTCTGTCTTCTCCTCATTCTCGTCTTCCTCTTCCTCCTCAGTCTTAACCTCCTTCTCGTCCTCCTCCTCCTCTTCTGTCTTCCCTTTCTCGACTTCCTCCTCATCTTCTATCTTCTTCTCCTCCTCTTCAACTGTTCCGGCTAAGTTTTGTAGAGCACCGTCCACTATGGGGTATGCCCTGTGCTCGTAACTGTGGTGGTCAGAAGCATGACGAATTAGGAACTGGGGACTCCTGGCATCCTCCCTCCACTGCCCCCATCTCCAGCCTGACCTGAGCGGAGTCTGTCTTTCAGCCCCCTGCCCCTGGCTGGCCCAAAGACATATCGGACCACTCCTCTGCCCCCGACCGCCGCCTCCTAGTAATAATAATGATAATAATAATAACAATAATAATAATGATGATGGCATTTGTTAAGCGCTTACTATGTGCAAAGCACTGTTCTAAGCGCTGGGGAGGATACAAGGTGATCAGGTTGTCCCACTTGGCGTTCACAGTCTTAATCCCCATTTTACAGATGAAGGTAACTGAGGCCCAGAGAAGTGAAGTGACTTGCCCAAAGTCACACAGCTGACAATTGGAGGAACCGGGATTTGAACCCATAAGCTCTGACTCCAAAGCCCGTGCTCTTTCCAATGAGCCACCGAGACCCTAGTATGGAGCCCTGTCCTTCCCTTCCTCTTTCCCATACCCAACCCCTTCCCCAGAGCCCCTCCACCCTCTCTCTGACCCTATTACTCCCTGGGGCTCTGCCAGGCTCCTTGTCTGACTCTCTCCGGTCTGATTCTCCTTCCTCTGATTCTCCCCCATTTGACTTTCACTTGTCTGATCCTTCCCCTGTCTGACTCACCCGGGTTCGACTCTCTCTCCGTCTTATCTCCCTTCCATTTAATTCTCTAGTGTGACTTTTCCCATCTGCTCTCCCTCATATGACCTTTTCCCCTTCAGACTCGTCCCCATCTGACTCTCCCTTGCCTGAACTTTCCCCCCAACTGATTCTCCCGAGATCTGACTCTCCCCCTTCTGACTCGCCCCCCCCGCCCCCAGTATGACTTTCCCCTCGTCTGACTCTCCTCCATCTAACCCTTCCGCATCCGGCTCAGATCCTTCCCCAGCCTTCCCCAGACTGAGCCCCCTCCTTCCCAGACTGAGCCCTCTCCTCCCCAGACTGAGCCCCCTCCTTCCTCTCCCCCTACTCCTCCTCCCCATCCCCCCACTTTACCTCCTTCTCCTCCGCACAGCATCTGTATATATGTATATATGTTTGTACATATTTATAACTCTATTTAGTTATGTATTTTACTTGTACATATTTATTCTGTTTATTTTATTTTGTTAATATGTTTTGTTTTGTTGTCTGTTTCCCCCTTCTAGACTGTGAGCCCGTTGTTGTGTAGGGACCGTCTCTATATGTTGCCAACTTGTATTTCCCAAGAGCTTAGTAGTGCTCTGCACACAGTAAGCGCTCAAAGAATACAATTGAATGAATGAATGAATGAATGACTCTCCCCCTTGTGACACCACCCCATAAGACACTCTCCTTATTTCCTCTCCCTGGTCTGATTCTCCCCCCTTCTGACTCTTCCCTTAACTGGTCTTACCACCCCCTGTCTGATCCTCCTCCATCTGACTCGCCAAACCTCTGACCTCCCCACGACTGACATTGCTCCCCGCGTCTGATTCCCTCTTCTCATCATCCTCCCCGCTGGGCCTAACCCTTCCCTCCGGCTGACTCTCTCCAGGATCCCCGTCAGCTCAGGGTACCCGGGGAGCCGGGGAAGAGATCGGCATACGGCTCTGTACATAGTGAATGATCAACTGAAGGAGAGGATGGGGGGCCGGGTCCTGGCCCGGTCCTTCACTTGGACTCCCCTCTTCCTCCTCCCTTCCTCCCAGGTCCGGAGCACCTCCAGACCTTGTCTCTTCCCTAGACTTACCGCCTTTCCTTCTGGCACTTGGAGAATCTCTGCTGGCACCGGATCTTCCAGTACTGATCCACCGTGGGTATTCCAGGAAGAAACCTGCCGCGCGGGAAAACGTACCATCAGAAGGGATGGGCGATGGCCCCTTGCTCTCCGCCACGTTTCTCCTTTCCTATGGTGTATCGGCCCCCGCCAGGGCTTCCCTTGTGTTCTGCTTTGTCATTTCCTTGCTCCCGATGTGTGTACCCCAGACCTCTCCCCCGCTGAAATTGCTAGACCGGAAGACCTCAAGGGGAGAGGACCGGGCCTGATTCCAAACCGGGGGTACTCACCTGGCGCTCATTTAAGTGTTCTTTCAACAGGAAGCGCCCCATCGATGTCATCCCCGCCTTGTCGCTCCTGCACAGGGAACACTGCCCTTTAGACGGCAGACCCCAAAGAGGCCCGGAGCGGGACCCTCCCCCATCCTGCCAACCCAGGGACACTACCCCGACATTGAGGCCCCCATTTCCAGCCACTCCCCGGGACCCCCCTCCCGCCCGCAAAGATTGATGCTCCTCACCAGGGCCGGGACGGGTCCTGGACTCGGTGCTAGGCACGAAAAAGTCAATACGCGCAGGTTTCACGAAAACAAAATGGGTCCCAACTTGAGCCTAGTAGCAGCAGACCTGCTCGTTCAGCTTTCTCAGACAGACAGAGGCCAGGGGGGCGGGGTCGGAGAGAGGGGGTTCAGTTGTCATGCGTACAATTATTGAAGGCCGTGGCTCAGTGGAAAGAGTCCGGGCTTTGGAGTCATAGGCCATGGGTTCGAATCCCATCTCCGCTACTTCTCAGGTGTGTGACCTTGGGGAAGTCACTTTACTTCTATGGGCCTCAGTTACCTCATCTGTAAAATGGGAATTACGACTGTGAGTCCCACGTGCGACAAACCTCATCACCTTGTAACGTCCCCAGCGCTTAGAACAGCGATTCGCACATAGTAAGCGCTTAGTAAATGTCATTATTATCATTATTATTGGTCAGTTGGGGGCGGGGCTGGTCATGAATGGGAGGGACATCACCTGACCTTGCGCCCTGAAATGTGGCTAAAGAGCCCGGCCCTGGGATTTAGAGGACCTGGACTCTAATCGCGGCTCTGCCACTGGTGTGCCGTGTGAGCTTGGACAAGTCACATCACTTGTCTATGCCTCAATTCCCTCATCTGTAAAATGGGGATTAAACTGTGAACCCCATGTTGGTCAGGGACTGTGTCTGAATTTTTTGGATCTTGCACCTACCCCAGTGCTCAGTAATAATGATGGTATTTGTTAAGCTTGATAAAGTGGTTGGTGCAAAGAAATGCTTAATAAGTACCACAATCAGAATTATTATTATTATTATTTTATTATAATATAAAATGATAACAATAACAATACAATTGTTGGGAACCAGATGCCCAAAGGTTAGCGCAGCCTGGGGAGGGACCGCAGAAATCTCTTAGCCAGAATCTACATTGGGAATTTCCCCTTTCCCACCCGGACTCTTCCTTCCCTCCCCACTTCTCATCTGCCTCCTCTACTCTGGAACCCGATTAGAAGAGCGCACTGAACCACGGCTAACATGGTCATCACAACACCCTCTTATAATTTGGTAAACGCTTACAGTGTGCCAAACAATACACTAAGCACTGGGATAGATACAGAGGGGTTCACTGGTAAGGAGAAGGAGGGACAGCATTTGAAATCCCTCTTGACAGATGGAAGCTGAAGTACAGAGGCCTTAAGGAGCGTATTCAAAGTCCCTGAATGGGCAAGTGACAGAGCTCGGATTAGAACTCTCTCTTATGAAATCTCTCGCTCCGTTCCTTCTCCCCTCCTTAACTTCCATCTTCAACGCTCACTCTCCACTCGTTCCTTCCCTTCTGCCTTCAAAAATGCCCACGTCTTTCCCATCCTAAAAAAACCCTCTCTTGACCCCACCAAACCTTCTAGTTATCGCCCCATCTCCCTCCTACCATTCCTTTAAAAACTCTTTGAACGAGTCGTCTACATGCGCAAACTCGAATTCCTCAACGCCAACTCTCTCCTCGACAACCTCCAGTTTGGCTTCCGTCCCCTGCATTCCACGGAAACTGCCCTCTCAAAGGTCACCAATGACCTTCTGCTTGCCCAATCCAATGGCTCCTGCTCTATCCTCATCCTCCTCGACCTCTCAGCTGCCTCCGACACTGTGGACCACCCCCTTCTCCTCAACAGGCTATCCAACCTTGGCTTCATAGACTCCGTCCTCTCCTGGTTCTCCTCTTATCTCTCCGGCCATTCATTCTCAGTCTCTTTTGAGGGCTCCTCCTCTCCCTCCCATCCCCTTACTGTGGGGGTTCCCCAAGGGTCAGTTCTCGGTCCCCTTCTGTTCTCTATCTACACTCACTCCCTCGGTGAACTCATTCGCTCCCACGGCTTCGACTATCATCTCTACGCTGATGACACCCAAATCTACATCTCTGCCCCTGATCTCTCTCCCTCCCTCCAGGCTCGCATCTCCTCCTGCCTTCAGGACATCTCCACCTGGATGTCTGCCCGCCATCTAAAACTCAACATGTCCAAGACTGAACTCTTTATCTTCTCTCCCAAACCCTGCCCTCTCCCTGACTTTCCCATCACTGTTGACGGCACTACCATCCTTCCCGTCTCACAATCCCACAACCTTGGTGTCATCTTCGACTCTGTTCTCTCGTTCACCCCTCACATCCAATCCGTCACCAAAACCTGCCGGTTTCACCTCCGCAATATTGCCAAGATCCGCCCTTTCCTCTCCATCCAAACCACTACCCTGCTCGTTCAATCTCTCATCCTATCCCGACTGGATTACTGCATCAGCCTCCTCTCCGATCTCTCATCCTCCTGTCTCTCCCCACTTCAATCCGTACTTCACGCCGCTGCCCGGATCGTCTTTGTGCAGAAACGCTCTGGGCATGTTACTCCCCTCCTCACAAATCTCCAGGGGCTACCAATCAACCTACGCATCAGGCAAAAACTCCTCATCCTCGGCTTCAAGGCTCTCCATCACCTCACCCCCTCCCACCTCACCTCCCTTCTCTCCTTTTCCAGCCCAGTCCGCACCCTCCGCTCCTCTACCGCTAATCTCCTCACTGTGCCTCGTTCTCGACTGTCCCGCCGTCGACCCCCGGCCCATGTCCTCCCCCTGTCCCGGAATGCCCTTCCTCCGCACATCCGCCAAGCTAGCTCTCTTTCTCCATTCAAAGCCCTACTGAGAGCTCACCTCTTCCAGGAGGCCTTCCCAGACTGAGTTCTCTCCTACCTCTCTCCCTCCCCCTCCCCCCCGCCTTACCTCCTTCCCCTCCCCACAGCACCTCTATATATGTATGTACTTATTTATTACTCTATTAATTTTATTTGTACATATTTATTCTATTTATTTTATTTTGTTAATATGTTTTGTTTTGTTGTCTGTCTCCCCCTTCTAGACTGTGAGTCCGCTGTTGGGTAGGGATCGTCTGTATATGTTACCAACTTGTACTTCCCAAGCGCTTAGTACAGTGTTCGGCACACGGTAAGCGTTCAATAAATACGATTGAACGAATGAATGAATGAACCCCGGTCTCCTGACTCCCAGTTCTCAGTAATGTACACCAGGCTAACTACTACTACTATTACTTTCACCACTACTACTATGGTTCCTACTGCTTCTATTATTAGTGTATCTGCTACTTTTTGCTACACCTCTCGGTGGGGTGTAGCGTAGAGCAGCCTGCCTGCCTAGGCACAGAGCAAATCTCAGACAAACCGGCTGAGCGGTCTACATACTGAGTGCGGGCGGTGTACACGGGCGGGGTTTTAACACATCCTTCCCTTTGCACGTGCTGCCCATCAGTTTCTAGGTCCTTTCATTGGCGGTTGAGCACGAAGTTAGCATCCCTTGTTCTCCAATGGTTTCTGTTTTTCGTTCTTAATCCCGCCTTCAACGGACCGTTGATCTCTGGCTCGTGGCCCGATCCGCCCTCTTAAAGTCATGTGGCCTGAGTTGGTGGAGGAGTCCTCTCCTTGAGCCTCGGGGCCACCTTGGACCGTGGAGGGAATAAGGCAGCCTGAATCTCCCTCCCCGCCCCTCAGTAGAGCTCAACCCAGACCGCGGTATGGAGTCAGGGAGGGGATGGAACAGCAGACAAGTGGCAGAGGCGGGATTAGAACCCATTACCTCTGACTCCCAAGCCCGTGCTCTATCCACTAAGCCACGCTGCTTCATGCTGCTTTTGCCTTTCGACAAGTAACCGTATACACTTAACTACTGTTGTCCCAATATATTATTCCACGGGTGTACAACTTTTTGTTGTTAGATAGTTACATTTGCCAAATGGATATTCATTTTAACATGAGCCTGACAAATTTGTGTGGCCAACAATACCTTTCTCATTCACTGTGGATGCCGCATTGGAGGAGGAGGAGTTAATTAATTCATCTTAGCATTTGTTAAGCGCTTACTCTGTGCCAAGCACAGTTCTAAGCACTGGAGTAGATATAGGGTATACAGGTTGTCCCACATGGGGCTCACAGTTTTAATCCCCATTTTGCAGATGAGGGAACTGAAGCACAGAGAAGTTAAGTGACTTACCCAAAGTCACACAGCAGCTAAGTGGTGGAGCTGAGATTCGAACCCACGACCTCTGACTCCCAAGCCCGGTCTCTTTCCATGATGGCTGATATATTGATCTTATAATGAATGCTAGCCATCTCCCATGATGCCATATCATTTCCCTGTATATATGGGAGGACATACCAGATTTACTGTTCACACCAGATCATTAGATCCCACATGAGTCTAAGTAGGAGGGAGAACAGGTATTGAATCCAAATTTTGCAGTGGAAGGAACCGAGACACACATAATAATCATAATGATAGCGATCGTGACATTTGTTAAATGCTTACTGTGTACCAGGCACTGTTCTAAGCACTGGGGTGGAGCAGGTTAATGAGGTTAGACGCAGTTCCTACCCCACGTGGGGCTCCCAGTCTCAATCCCCATTTTACCGATGAGGTAACTGAGGCACAGAGAAGTGAAGCGACTTACCCAAAGTCATGCAGCAGGCAAGTGGTGGAGCTGGGTTTAGAACCGAGGTCCTCTGACTCCTAGGCCCATGTTCTTTCCACTAAGGGGCACTGCTTGCATAGTGGAACCAGTACCTCTTGACCAGTCAGAAGGCCCCCAGAATGAAGATATCCTATAACAAAACTGCCTTGACTGCTGAGCCGAAACAAGTGTTTTCCACCTCTTCTTGGCAGAATTGGGGAACAATGATGGAATTACTTCAGAAGCATTAAGAATCATTCAATCAATCAATGGTATTAAATGAGTGCTTACTATTTTCAGAGCCCTGTACTAAGCATTTAGGAGAGTACTATACAACAGAATTAGCAGATAGGTTCACAACCTGAAACGAGTTTAAAGCCTAGATGGGGACATTGACTAAATGGGTAATTTACAATATACAGTTTAAAGAAATGTACTTAAGTGCTGTGGGGTTGTGGCGGGGTGAGCATCTAATGTCGAAAGAAGCAAGGACATTTCTTTTCTTTTTTGAACTGTGAGTCGAAATGAAGGGGTGCATGTATGCCTTTAGGTCTCAGTGACATTGTAGGACACTCGCCCTCATGGTATCTCTCTTTCTCTCTTTCAGTCTCGCTTGAACTCACTCTCTCCCAAAATAGCCCCGCAGGAGGTCTTCTCTAATTCCATCTGAAAATCTTGGCAAATGGACATCACCTTTGGGATTGTAATTCTAACACAGGTTGGCAATGGGTTTTCAGTAAATGGATTCCTCTTCCTGTTTTATATCCACATTGTCTGTGCCAACAACCAGCTGAGCTCCTCTGACTTAACCCTTATTCACCTGACCTTGGCCAACACCATCGTCCTTCTCACTGGGGGAGTACTAAATCCTCTGGAAATTTGGAACCTGGGAAATTTCCTAGATGATATGGGATGCAAAATGGTCATGTACTTCTACCGAGTGGCACGCGGACTGTCCATCAGGAGCACGTGACTCCTGAGCGTCTATCAGGCTGTCACCATTAGCCCAAGAACCCACCGATGGGATAGACTTAAGACTAAGTTACCCAACTATGTCCTTTTCTCCTGCCTCTTCCTCTGGATCTTCAATATCCTCTTTGATTTTGTTGAGTGATGAACATGAGAGGTCCCTGGAATGGCTCCAATGTAAGACTCATGCTGGATTTTAAATATTGCACAGAGGTCCCTGTCAGTGCGGCAACCAACTTGGTAAATGCAGTTGTGGTCAGTGCCTGGGATGTGTTGTTCATGGGCTTCATGAGCGTGGCCAGTTGCTTCACGGTGTCCATCTTGCACAGAATCCATTGGCAGGTCCGCCACCTCCACGGGCCCAGACGTCCCCCGAAAGTGATGCCCGAGGTCAGGGCAGCCAAGTGGGTTGTACATCCTGTTGTATGGACGACAGACCATCATGTTCAGTGTTTTGCTAAACAGGAAAGAGAATTCTCCATGGCTGATGAATAGCCATGTGGCTTTTTCCCTGACCTTCTCAGCCGTGCGTTCATTCCTAATGATATCCAGTGACCGGAGAATAAGAACACTGTGGAAAAGAGAATCTCCTCTTTCCAAGAAGGCTCCCTAGGGAAGCTACATGCTTTCCCATTGTGTCTCTGGGAAGGTTAGAGAGAGGTAACTGCAATCTGGAAAGGCCCAGAAGTGAACTACATGATCAGAATCACCTCTCCGTCTGGCACAGTGCCCCCTAGTGAAACAACCAATAGATGGCACGTCCGACTCCCGGACCCTTTCCATCACCTTCACTTAGGACCAGACTCAATGGGAAATGGCACGACCAGATCATAGACAATGAATTTCTGGAACACTGTCAGTCTTCTCACAGAGCTTTCTCTGACAAATAATAAACATTTGCTTGTGTTCATCTGTGACTTGGGCAAGTCACGTGAACGTCTCTGCACCTCAGTTACCTCATCTGTAACTGAGAAGTTAAGTGACTCTCCCACAGCCCCACAGCAGAAAAGTGGCAGAGCCAGAATTAGTATTCATGTCCTGTGATTGTCTGACCCACGCTCATTACACTAGGATAGGTTAGTGGTTAATTATGTTACATAAATGAGGGGGTCATTTAGTTAGCTGTAGATCATGGTTGGGTAGATATCTCCTCACTTGACTTAAAGTTATTTTCCTCCAATGCACTATTCTCTTCTTGGTACCTTCTATGCAAAATGCTAAGGGCTCCTTAGGGCACAGATCAATAATTCATAACAAGTAACTCATGGTGCTATGTTAAAATATTTTATTAAGTAAACCCCACTTACAATCTCACAAACAGAAGTGACTGTGTAATTAGAGAAGCAGCATGGCTCAGTGGAAAGAGCCCGGGCTTTGGGGTCATAGGTCATGGGTTCAAATCCCAGCTCTGCCAATTGTCAGCTCTGTGACTTTGGGCAAGGCACTTAACTTCTCTGTGCCTCAGTTACCTCATCTTTAAAATAGGAATTAAGACTGTGAGCCCCCCGTGGGACACCCTGATCACCTTGTAACCTTCCCAGCGCTTAGAACAGTGCTTTGCACATAATAAGCACTTAATAAATGCCATCATTAATTTACGTATGGGAAGCTGAAAAATTTGGAAAGATTCTGTCTCACGGGGACGTAGGAATAGGATTTCTAAATCCCATCCTCTCCAAGAGGCCTTTCCTGACTGAACCTTGATTTCCTCTTCTCCTGTCCCCTTTTTCATCACCCTCAAATTTGGATTTGCAGTGTTCGTCTCCTCATCGTCAACCCCACAGCACTTAAGTATAGATCCATAATTTATTTGTTTTTATCAGTGTCTGTCTTCTCCTCTAGACTGTACGTTTGTTGTGGGCAGGAAAGGTTTCTATGATTGTTGTATCATAGTAATACTACTACTACTACTAATAATAATAATAATAATAATGGTATTTGTTAAGTGCTTACTATGTGGCAGGCACTGTACAAAGTACTGGAGGGGATACAAGCAAATCGGGTTGGACACAGTCGCTGTCCCACATAAGGCTCACAGCCTCAATCCCCATTTTCCAGATGAGGTAACTGAGGCACAGAGACGTTAAGTGACTTGCCCAAGGTCACACAGCTGACAGGTGAGAGCTGGGACTAGAACCCATGACCTCCTCACTCCCAGGCCCATGCTCTATCCACTGCGCCATGCTACCTCTCTTGCTTATGCTCTTCCAAGCTCTTAGTATTATTGATTGACTGAATGAGTCTCCTTGCTGACCTCCCTGCCTCCTGTCTCTTCCCACCCCAGTCCATTCTTTAGTTTGCTCATTTTCCTGCAGAAATGTCAGTCCATATTTCCCTATTTCTCAAGAAGCTCCCGCGATTGCCCATTCACTCTGCTTCAAACAGAAACTACTTATCATCGACTCGAAAGCACTGTCACTTTAATAATAATAATAATAATAATAATAATGGCATTTATTAAGCGCTTACTATGTGCAAAGCACTGTTCTAAACGCTGGGGAGGAGCTTGTCCCACGGGGGGCTCATAGTTTTAATCCCCATTTTACAGATGAGGGAACTGAGGCACAGAGAAGTTAGGAGACTTGCCCAAAGTCACACAGCTGACAAACGGTGGAGCCTGGATTAGAACCCATGACCTCTGACTCCCAAGCCCATGCCCTTCCCACTGAGCCACGCTGCTTCTCAAACTTGCCCCCTGCTACCTTATCTCACTGCTCTCTTACTACAACCCAGCCCACACACTCCGATTTTCTAACACCAACCTTCTGGCTGTACCTCAATCTCATCTATCTCACCGCCGACCTCTCACTCACACCCTTCCTCTTTCCTGGAATACCCTTCCTCTCCATATCAGACAAATTCCTTTCCCCACATTCAAAGCTTTATTGAAGGTACATCTCTTCCAGGAAGCCTTACCCTGATTAAGAACTCATTTCCTCTTTTTCCATGCCCTTCTGCATTGTCCTTACACTTGGATTTGCTCCCTTTATTCACCCCTCCCTCAGTCCTACTGCACTTAAGTGTCCTGACACTGTCCTCCCCTAGTTCTCCTTCCATTTTCCTGGCTGCTCCTTCTCAGTCTCTTTTTCAGTCTGGCCTCCTCTGACTCCCTTCTTCTCACAGAGGGGGGTCGTTCAAGGCTCAGTTCTCAGAGTCCCCTTCTATTGTTCATCTACCCCACTCCCTTGGATAACTTCCTCTCTCCCTCAACTTCAATTCCTATCACTATGCAGATGATTCCCAAATCTCCATTTCCAGCTCTGACCTCTTCCTTTAAAATGAGATGGATGGTAGCATTACAGATGTTTATGCTGTTTATAGGGAATGAGACAATTCCCCCCCTCCCTCTGCCCTTCCCCCTCCCCCTTCCCACAGCACTTGTATATATTTATACATATTTATTACTCTACGTATTTTATTTATACATATTTACTATATTTATTTTATTAATATATTTTATAATATATCTACACCTATCTATTTGTTTCTTTTTTTGTGTGGCTGTCTTCCCTCTTCCAGACTGTGAGCCCATTGTTGGGTAGGGACCGTCTCTATATGTTGCCCCACGTGCCTATTATACTGCTCTGCACACAGTAAGCACTCAATAAATATGATTGAATGAATGAATAAGGAAGTCAAATAGACTAAGTTCCTGGTGGACAGGGAACGTGTCAACCAACTCTAATGTATCATACTCTCAACAGCACTTAGTACAGAGCTCTGCATAAATTAAGTACTTAATACAAAGCATTGATTGATTAATCAAATCATTAGATAGGCGGAAAAAATGTAAAAACAACTTGGATCCCCTCATGAGACTGAAAGCCAGATTGTAAACCTGTGGCGCCAGGGAATATATCTGTTTATTGCTATATTGTACTCTCCCAAGCATTTAGTTTAGTGTTCTGCATGTAATAAATGCTCAACAATTACAAATAAATGAATACATGAATGAAGATAGAGATGTAGTAATTCATTCCTTTTTATTGTTCTCTGCCTAGCATCTAGTCCAGCTAGGTACAAAATAAATTCCCAGTAAATACAATTGACTGAATTGTAAAGACATCCAGCTTCATAAAAGTTTATTCAAATTTCTTAGCGGCTAAGTAATTAAAAAGTAAAGGGATAAACGAAATAATTAAATTCAGTAGGGTATTTGAAGTCAGGCGAGATGATCTGTTTAGGAACCAGGATGCTATAATCAGTAAAACAGCACTTAAAAATTGAAATGCAGTCATTTTGAAATAATGTCCTTGCTACAAAGATTCAACTTTTGCAGGCATTTACCATTATGTCTGTCTGTGACCCTTTCTGGAGTGTTCTGATCAGATATCAGGGAAACAACGGAAACGTCAGTAGTTTGCTGACTGTCTCAACCAGGGCCATCGTGGCCTATATTGATATTCAGCAACCTCAGACTCCACAAACAGCCTTACTCTGTCTTCTCAGGCTGAAGAAAAAAAGGTAAGTCACTTTTGTGACATCTTGTCACCTGAGTTTTGTATCAACATACGGTTGAACTTATGGATTGTCTTCATCGTCGGTAGGAGAGACAAGCAAGGAATTAGAAAAGAAAGGGGAAATAAAGGAATATTGAAGTTAATCAATCAATCAATCAATCGTATTTATTGAGCGCTTACTATGTGCAGAGCACTGTACTAAGCGCTTGGGAAGTACAAATTGGCAACACATAGAGACAGTCCCTACCCAACAGTGGGCTCACAGTCTAAAAGGGGGAGACAGAGAACAGAACCAAACATACCAACAAAATAAAATAAATAGGATAGAAATGTACAAGTAAAATAAATAAATAAATAAGTAAATAAATAGAGTAATAAATATGTACAACCATATATACATACATACAGGTGCTGTGGGGAAGGGAAGGAGGTAAGATGGGGGGATGGAGAGGGGGACGAGGGGGAGAGGAAGGAAGGCGCTCAGTCTGGGAAGGCCTCCTGGAGGAGGTGAGCTCTCAGCAGGGCCTTGAAGGGAGGAAGAGAGCTAGCTTGGCGGAGGGGCAGAGGGAGGGCATTCCAGGCCCGGGGGATGACGTGGGCCGGGGGTCGATGCCGGGACAGGCGAGAACGAGGTACAGTGAGGAGATTAGCGGTGGAGGAGCGGAGGGTGCGGGCTGGGCAGTAGAAGGAGAGAAGGGAGGTGAGGTAGGAGGGGGCGAGGTGATGGAGAGCCTTGAAGCCCAGGGTGAGGAGTTTCTGCCTGATGCGCAGATTGATTGGTAGCAATTGGAGATTTTTGAGGAGGGGAGTAATATGCCCAGAGCGTTTCTGGACAAAGATAATCCGGGCAGCAGCATGAAGTATGGATTGAAGTGGAGGGAGACACGAGGATGGGAGATCAGAGAGAAGGCTGGTGCAGTAGTCCAGACGGGATAGGATGAGAGCTTGAATGAGCAGGGTAGCAGTTTGGATGGAGAGGAAAGGGCGGATCTTGGCAATGTTGCAGAGCTGAGACCCGCAGGTTTTGGTGACGGCTTGGATGTGAGGGGTGAATGAGAGACCGGAGTCGAGGATGACACCAAGGTTGCGGGCTTGTGAGACGGGAAGGATGGTAGTGTCGTCAACAAAGATGGGAAAGTCAGGGAGAGGACAAGGTTTGGGAGGGAAGACAAGGAGCTCAGTTTTCGACATGTTGAGCTTTAGGTGGCGGGCGGACATCCAGATGGAGATGTCCTGAAGGCAGGAGGAGATGCGAGCCTGGAGGGAGGGGGAGGGAGCAGGGGCAGAGATGTAGATATGGGTGTTATCAGCGTAGAGATGATAGTTGAAGCCGTGGGAGCAACTGAGGTCACCAAGGGAGTGAGTGTAGATTGAGAACAGAAGGGGACCAAGCACTGAACCTTGGGGAACCCCCACAGTAAGAGGATGGGAGGGGGAGGAGGAGCCTGCAAAAGAGACTGAGAAAGAACGACCGGAGAGATAAGAGGAGAACCAGGAGAGGACGGAGTTTGTGAAGCCAAGGTCAGATAGCGTGTTGAGGAGAAGGGGGTGATCCACAGTGTCAAAGGCAGCTGAGAGGTCGAGGAGGATTAGGACAGAGTATGAGCCGTTGGATTTGGCAAGCAGGAGGTCATTGGTGACCTTTGAGAGGGCAGTTCCCGTGGAATGAAGGGAACGGAAACCAGACTGGAGGGGGTCCAGGAGAGAGTTGGTGTTGAGGAATTCGAGGCAGCGCGTGTAGACGATTCGTTCAAGGTGTTTGGAAAGGAGTGGTAGGAGGGAGATGGGGCGATAACTAGAAGGTGAGGTGGGGTCAAGAGAGGGTTTTTTTAGGATGGGAGAGACATGGGCATGTTTGAAGGCAGAGGAGAAGGAACCAGTGGAGAGTGAGCGGTTGAAGATGGAAGTTAAGGAGGGGAGAAGGGACGGAGCGAGAAATTTCATGGGATGAGAGGGAATGGCGTCAGAGGCACAAGTGGCCGGAGTAGCACATGAGAGGAGGGAGGAGAGCTCCTCTGAGGATACTGCTGGAAAGGATGGGAGAGTAGCAGAGAGTGTTGAGAGCCGAGGGGCTGGAGAAGTGGGGGGACTTTGGGAAGGTCGGACCTGAAGGATTTAATTTTGTTAATGAAGTAGGAGACCAGATCTTTGGGGGTGAGGGAAGGAGGAGGGGGAGGAACAGGGAGCCTGAGAAGGGATTTAAATATACGGAAGAGCTGATGGGGATGATGGGCATGGGTGTCAATAAGGGAGGAAAAATAGTTTTGTCTGGGAGAGGAGAGGGCTGAGTTGAGGCAGCAAAGGATAAACCTGAAGTGAACGAGATTGGCATGGTGTTTAGACTTTCACCAGCAGCGTTCGGCAGCTCCAGCATAAGAGCGAAGGAGGCGGACAGTGGCAGTGATCCAGGGCTGTGGGTTAGTGGTGCGAGAGCGGCGAAGGGAAAGGGGAGCGAGTGAGTCTAGCTGAGTGGAAAGGGTCGAGTTGAGAGCAGTAATCTGATCATCAAGACTGGGTAGAGAGGAGAGGGAGGCGAGGTGGTGTCTGAGGCGATCAGAAAGATGGATGGGGTCAAAAGAGTGGAGATCTCTGTGAGGGAGTAATATGGATTTACAGGGGAAAGGAGTGTGAGTGAGGAGGCAGGTGAGAAGATTATGATCAGAGAGAGGGATTTCTGAGTTGGTGAGGGTGGACTCAGTGCAGCGGTAGGAGATGATGAGGTCGAGGGTATGACCAAATTGGTGAGTGGGTGAAGTGGGGTGGAGCAAGAGGTTGGCAGAGTGAAGGAGAGATAGAAAGCGGGCAGCAGAGGAGTCATCAGGGATATCCATGTGGATGTTGAAGTCTCCGAGAATCAGATTGGGCATGGAAAAGGAGGGAAGGAAGGTGAGGAAGGGGTCAAATCCTTAAAGAAGTTGGAGGTGGGGCCGGGGGGGGCGGTAGATGACAAGTACAAGAATCTGGAGGGGGTGGTAGAGGCGACTAATGTGGGCTTCAAAGGAAGGCAAGGAAAGCGAAGGGGGAGGAGGGATAGTGCGAAAGCGACACTGGGGGGCGAGAAGGAAACCGCCACCTCCTCCTTTTCCAGTGAGTCTGGGGGAGTGGGAGAAGAAGAGGCCTCCACTGGAGAGAGCAGCAGAAGAGACCGTGTCGTTCGGAGACAACCATGTTTCAGTTAGGACAAGGAGGAGTAGAGAGCTGGAAAGGAATAGGTCCAGGATGAAAGGCTTCTTACTTTAAATGGGACGGGGGTTACAGAGGCCACACTTGGCAGTAGCGGTCGAGGGAGGGGAGGGAGGGGGAATGGTGCGAGAGTTGGGGAGGGTTTGGATTCGGATGAGCTGGCATGGGCCTAGGCGGGGAGAGTGGGAAGAGGGGAGGCGATGGGAAAGGAGAACTGGAATGGGGTGGGGGCGGGGAGGAGGGGAGGGAGGCGGCTGGGAGGGAGGAGCGGAGAACTGGCGCTGGTACAGAGGGATCCTTGTTAGGGGGTGAGGGGGAGTGGTCATGGTGGGGGAGAGGGAGGGAAAAAGCTGGGTAGGAGAGGGGAAAGGGAAGGTGAGGAATGGGAATGGCAGTTGGGAGCAAGGGAATTGAAAGTTCATGGTGAGTTCAGCAGAGCGAGTGACAGTACAGTGGGAGGTTAACAATTGAGATGCAGAAGCGATAAAACAGTAACAATGACATAAATAGGCGATGGCATCACAGGGGGTAGTTAACGATTAACATGCTATGGCAATAAGAAAATTGGCAGATAATGATGTCACAGAGAGCAGATACAAACTATTATGTGCTGGAGTAGTGTGGACCTGTTAAGGGGGTCAGGGAGCAGAGATACCTGGGGAGAGGAGTTAACAGCCAACTAGCATGGGATGGCTGAGAAGGTGCGAATGAGGTTGTCTTTAATGTAACTTGGTGATAACAAGGGCCTTTTTCCCGGGGGAGGGGAGGGGGGAGAGTCAGTCAGGACCGGACCGGGAAGAGGGGGATGGGGGACACTTTAAGGAAGGTCGCTTACGTTGCTGGGGCGGGGGGGGGGTGGAACCAGGGGGCGTCTATGGCGGCCCTCAGAGGAGAGGATCCTTCCGGGAGCAGCACGGCCGCGCGGTGTGATGGCGGGCAGGCCTCTCGGGAACGGAGTCCCGGACCTCTATGGCGGCGCTCTGAGGAGAGGATCCTTCTGGGAGCCGCAAGGCCGCGCGGTGTGATGGCGGGCGGGCCTCTCGGGAACGGAGTCCCGGCCGTCAATGGCGGCGCTCACCAACGTTCGGCGAGACACTCACCCGTCCCGTGACCCTTCCTCGGTGGGTTGGTCCTGGTTGCAGAGCGGGTATCTGGCCTTCTGGGCAGAGGAAGACACGTTGGGTCGCTGCTGCAGCAGCTGCTGCTGCACATCTTGGTCTTCTGCCAAGTCCTGTCCAGTCCTCTGCACATAGTAAACGCTCAATAAATACGATGAATCAGTGAATGAAGGCGGGAAGGAGATCGTTTCGTGAGTCCATCGAAGGGTCCTGGTAGATCAAGGGAATTTTGACCTGAATATGACAAATTAAGCAAATTTAAAAAATCAAGACAATTAAATTTTCTTTTTCAATTTGTTTCATGTCCAAATCAGAATGTATCCTTGTTCCACTAACCTGCTGCCGTCCCCTGACTTTCTGTATTTCCCACCACTGTAGGAAATGCCACCATCCTCTGTGTCTCACAACCCCGTACCCTCGAGTCATCTGACTAATTCAACCCAACAATGGATTTTCTCACCGGATCCCGGACGGTATAATTTCATGACACCGCTAAACCGAGCCTTTCCTATCTAGCTGATCCAAGGACTTTATATATAATAATAGTAATCATATTGGTGAGTATGATGGCTTTTATTAAGCACTTACTATGTGCAGGGTATTGTTCTAAGCGCTGGGGAGGTTACAGGGTGATCAAGCTGTCCCCCTGGGGGCTCACAGTCTTAATCCCCATTTTACAGATGAGGAAACTGAGGCACAGAGAAGTTAAGTGACTTGCCCAAAGTTACACAGCTGTCGACATTTGGCAGAGTCGGGATTTGAACCCATAACCTCTTACTCCAAAGGCAGTGCTCTTTCCACTAAGCCATGCTGCTCCTCTGGAGTATTACTACTCCACTACTGCAGGTCAGCCCTTCCTGGAGGCATTTGGTCAGATCCAGACGGTCATGATCCTCAGGAGAAGGGCCGAGGTCGATTCCCTAATGTTTGTGTCGATCGCCCGTTGACCTGACACCTGTCAGAAGATAGGCACGGGACCGTTACTGTCTCCGATCCTAGGAACTATTCAGAGACACTGAATCGCCAGTCGGGGTCCCGCTAGCTCCAGGTCCCAGGGAGGTGGACATCCTGGCCCTAGTGACTCGTTCCCTGACTGGAATCACACCCTGGCAAAGCAGTCTAAATGAGCCTGGTCAGGAGACCTCATATCTGGAGACCAGGGGGCGATGTGAATTTAAAGGTCCGGGAGCGGCACGATAACCGTGCCGTAGACAGTGAGGATGGCAACACCATTTCACATCCACCGATTATCCAATGTCATCATCAGGGTAAATACATGGTCCTCTGTCGAGGCCTATAGAGATGACATCCAGGTTCCTGGCAGGACGATTTCTGGGACCCAGAAAGACAGAATACTGGGATCCTAAGTGGCTCCATACCCAGTAACCAGTTTCCCTGGCTCAAGCCATTTAGCTATTCCTTAGTGTGCTACCAAAGGAAACCTTAACCACACAGTTGTGGTGATTGTCCTACCATCTACTACAATCCTCCTCGCCGCGAGCTATAATGAAGGATCCGATTATTCTTTATTTCCCTTTTCTTATTTAATCCCTTGTTCTTTAGTACCCTTTCCTTCTTTAATCCCTTGTCACTCCTACAGCCTATGTAGGTGAAGTTTTGTGACTCTCGGTCTCCAGCATTGGAAGGATCCTCTAGAATGTGCTTGTAGTTTGGCATCGATCACACTTTGCACTCTTTTTGACATCACTGTCTCACTCTCTCTCTCCTCTCTATTTCCTCTCTCCATCTCTAACTGCTTGCCCACTTTTCCTGCGTATGCTCTCTCTCTCTCTCTCTCTCTCTCTCTCTCTCTCCCCTCTCTCTTTCTCTTTCTCTCTCTCTCTCTCTCTCTCTCTCTCTCTCTCTCTCTCTGTTTCTCGCTCTACCAAATGCATCTCTGTAGATTTACCTTCCAAGGGACTCGCTGGTAAACTTCCTCCGGCTATGAGGGCCTACAGAAATTCTGGGAAACATGCAAATGGGAAACAAAATAACCCGAACAGTAGAAAGAGGATATAGTATGTGTTTGACAACAGGGTGCCGCACACATTTAGCGACAAAGAATGACTATGGATTCGATATCATGGATGGGGAGCATTCCTGTGTTGAGAGTTCTGTTGGAGGTTTCGTCTTCCAGATGACTTTCCTAGCACCACAGAATTTCCCTGACTCTCCTCCTGGGGTCTTATCAAAGAGGTGACTGAGTGACCTGAACCTTGCCATTGATTAATGCCCCTAGATCAGCTGATCTTGGCAGCTCTTTCACAAGTCAGATTTGAGGCGACAGGGTGTTCCTTTACTGCATGGGATGAAAGAGCATGTTGTTCACCTCTGGGAATCTGTATTACTGATTCAATGACTAATGAAACAATGACTAATGGATGATGGGGTTGGGAATTGAGTTCACACATCATGGGAAGGGGGGGCGGGAGATCCCCGCAGATATAAACCTGACCCTAGCTCCATTCCAGCCATTTCTCGTTCCGGCCAAGGCTGCAGACACCGAGAGGGAACATTTCTGCTTCATTTAAGGACTTTCCAGATCGCAGCTCGAAGACGTCCGAGAAATGATCAGCATTTCACGGAAGAGCTCGGGCCCTCTATTGCTCTCCAGAGAGCGGAGCCACTTCGGGCAGCCAGGCCATGAGAGCTCAGGAGCTGCAGCTTCAGATCGAATACCGCAGCGACGGGGGAAGAGCAGATGAGGCGCAAAGCCGAATCGAGCATCCATCCACCATGAACTGCACCCGGTAAAAACATACCGGCAAGCAGGGCCGCAGGAGTGGGAGGACCAGTATCAGGAAGCCGTTGCGGCTCTGAAGTGAGGGGAAGGGCTGGGGAAGAGAGTCAAACAGATCCACGCCAAGGGGACGAGCGACAATCTACAATCTGTAGATTGTCCAGGTGAGAGCGATCACTGAACAGAGATGCCTTAGTCAGAGCAGGAAGCGGTGCTGCAGGGAGGGCTCAGGTTTGGGGACTCTTCCTGGAGCCCTTACCGTCTGGGCCTGAGCTGGCAGACTTTCTGAGCCTAATCAATCCGTGTTTTGTCTTTAGATTTCCCACTAACAGGAGGGACGCCTGAAAACTGGCCTTCGACCTCAAGAGCAAGCATCCACCTTGGCACCTGAACCAATTTTCCTCCTTGGCCGCTCATCTCTCTTAACACCCTCTTCCTTGAGCTCCATCCTTAGGGGCTCCTCCGCAGGGCATATTCCCGCCATGCGTGGAGCTCGTCAGTTGTGTTTTCAATTTTCACCACGCTTTGACGTGGTGATCGCTTGAGTGGAGAGCCATGTTGGCACAAGGCGAAGGGATCAAATGAGGAGCAGGAGGAACGCTCTACCCGAGTGCAAGGTACTGATTGTGTCTGCTGTGTCGAGACCAAACTGGCAGAAATATGATGGTTTCTCGACTTGGGTGTGTGACGTGACAGGCTGCCTCAGGAAAATCCTCTCTAAACAGGGTTTCCACTCACAGCGATGTCCCCTAAATGATAGTTTCCTTGCTCCGGGTGGCTCGAGTGAGGGCGGATCGATCCGGAGGATGGTTCGACCCGAAGGCCTGTAACTACTGGCCATGCCTTCCCTGATTCTCTGCACCTGCGTGGGGTCCATGTCTTGGGGCTCCTTCCCAAGAAGGTACTCATTCAACCCGAGCCAAGTGCCTACCAACCAGTCACGATGGGCACCTTTTGTCACAATTCATGTCCTCTGTCTCCACACGAGGTCCCTCTCCAGATCAACCTCACCTACCCTCTCAGTACCCTCTCCTCCAACCGAAAACAGCACTCCCTGTCGTTGCAGACATTTAGAAGCAAGCCGGCAAGCACACAAGCACGCAAACAAGCTCGCAAATGTGAAAGATAGAGAGGAATGGCACAGGACCAGGAGGCAGAGGATCTGGGTTGGAATTCAGGCTTCACCACGTGTTCGTTTTCGTATCTTGGCCAAGATCTCTTAACCTGATTCGGTCTCAGTAATCTCACCTGGAAAATGGGGATGAAAACTTGTCCTGCCTTGACACTGTGTTCAACCTACTCAGCTTGTTATTCCCCCTTGGATAGTAGAGTTGCTGCAACGTAATAAGCACTTAGGAGAAACCAAAATAAAGTCGATTGATTTTTCCCCTCTAATAATAGTAATTATTAATTGATTATAATTATTATATTATTATATTCTATCATATTATACAATTATATTATATAATTAATTGTATAATTATAATTAGTTATCAATTAATTATAATTATTACAATTATAATGGTAGCATTTAGTAAGAGCTTACTATGTGCAAAGCACTGTTGTAAACACTGGGGTGGTTCCAAGTTGTTCAGGGTGTCCCACCGGACGCTTACAGTCTTACTCCCCATTTTACAAATGAGGTAACTGAGGCCCAGAGTAGTTAGGCGACTGATCCAAGGACTTATTATATAATAATAGTAAGAATAATGATGATGATGATGGCATTTATTAAGCGCTTAATATGTGCAGGGTACTGTTCTAAGCGCTGGGGAGGTTGCAAGGTGATCAAGCTGTCCCATGAGGGGCTCACAGTCTTAATCCCCATTTTACAGATGAAGGAACTGAGGCATAGAGAAGTTCATTCATTCATTCATTCAACCGTATTTATTGAGCGCTTACTATGTGCAGAGCACTGTACTAAGCGCTTTGGAAGTACAAGTTGGCAGCATATAAGGACGGTCCTTACCCAACAACGGCCTCACAATCTAGAAGGGGGAGACAGACAACAAAACAAAATATATAACAAAATAAAATAAATAGATTAGTAAATATGTACAAGTAAAATAGAGTAATAATTCTGTACAAACATATATACAGATGCTGTGGGGAGGGGAAGGAGGTAGGGCGGAAGGGATGGGGAGCGGGAGAGGAAGGAGGGGGGTAGATATGTACAAGTAAAATAAACAGAGTAATAATTGTGTACAAACATATACATACATACAGGTGCTGTGGGGAAGGGAAGGAGGTAAGGCGTGGGGCTTGGAGAGGGGGCAAGGAAGGAGGGGGCTCAGTCTGGTAAGGCCTCCTGGAGAAGGTGAGCTATCAGTAGGCTCTTGAAAGGAGGAAGAGAGCTAGCTTGGCGGATGTTGGGAGGGAGGGCATTCCAGGCCAGGGGGATGACGTGGGCCGGGGGGTCGACGACGGGGACAGGCGAGACGAGGCAAGGTGATGGAGATTAGCGGCAGGAGGAGCGGAAGGGTGCGGGCTGGGCTGTAGAAGGACAGAAGGGAGGTGAGGTAGGAGAGGGGCGAGGTGATGGAGAGACTTGAAGCCCAGGGTGAGGAGTTTCTGCGTGATGTGTATGTTGATTGGTAGCCACTGGAGATTTTTGAGGAGGGGAGTAACGTGTCCAGAGCGTTTCTGGACAAAGACAATCTGGGCAGCGGCGTGAAGTATGGATTGAAGTGGGGAGAGACAAGAGGATGGAAGATCAGTGAGGAGGATGATACAGTAGTCCAGACGGGATAGGATGAGTACTTGAACGAGCAGGGTAGCGGATTGGATAGAGAGGAAAGGGTGGATCTTGGCAATGTTGTGGAGCTGGGACCGGCAGGTTTTGGTGACGGCTTGGATGTGAAGGGTGAACGAGAGAGTAGAGTCGAGGATGACACCAAGGTTGCGGGCCTGTGAGACGGGAAGGATGGTAGTACCGTCAACAGTGATGAGAAAGTCAGGGAGAGGGCAGGGTTTGGGAGAAAAGACAAGGAGTTCAGTCTTGGACATGTTGAGTTTTAGGTGGCGGGCAGACATCCAGATGGAAATGTCCTGAAGGCAGGAGGAGATGCGAGCCTGGAGGGAGGGGGAGAGAGCAGGGGCAGAGAAGTAGATTTGGGTGTCATCAGCGTAGAGATGATAGTTGAAGCCGTGGAAGCGAATGAGGTCACCAAGGGAGTGAGTGTAGATCGAGAACAGAAGGGGACCAAGAACTGAACCTTGGGGAACCCCCACAGTAAGAGGATGGGAGGGGGAGGAGTAGCCTGCAAAAGAGACTGAGAATGAATGACCGGAGAGATAAGAGGAGAACCAGGAGAGGACGGAGTCTGTGAAGCCAAGGTTGGATAGCGTGTTGAGGAGAAGGGGGTGGTCCACAGTGTCGAAGGCAGCTGAGAGGTCGAGGAGGATTAGGATAGAGAATGAGCCGTTGGATTTGGCAAGCAGGAGGTCATTGGTGACATTTGAGAGGGCGGTTTCCGTGGAATGGAGGGGACGGAAGCCAGACTGGAGGGGGTCGAGGAGAGAGTTGGTGTTGAGGAATTCAAAACCTTATCCATGGAACATCTCCTCCAAGAGGCCTTCTCGGACTAAGCCCTCATGTCCTCTTCTCCCACTCCCTTCTGTGTCAGCTTATTCCCCTCTTCCTCAGCCCCACAACACTTATATCCTTAGCCGTCATTTACCTATTTATATTAATGTCTGTATCTCTCTCTAGACTGCAAGCTCCCCGTGGGCAGGGTAGGTATCTACCAACTCTGTTATACTGGACTCCCCTAAGTGCTTAGTACAGGGCTCTTCACACACTAAGCTTTCAGTAAACCTGATTGATTAGAAACCAGACTGAACCACAGCATCGAGCCATCATTGTTTTAATATGTATATATTAATGTATATTCAATATGTATATATATATATGTGTGTGTGTGTACATATGCATATATCTATATACATGTATGTACATATATATAGATATATGTATGTATTTATCAATCTATCTATATATATCTATGATGAAATAAATTGCATCATTTTATATATATATATATAATGGCCCAACGTAAGCGCTTAAATATTACATTCAAATAATGAAAATTTTCTGTTTTTAAAAATAGGAAGGTAGTCTTACCCCACTTCAAAGAATCGAAACTATCCAGATCCTGTTTACTGATGCCCAAGATAAAGTCCTAAGGATCCAAAATGGTCCTTCCTTCCTTCCTTCGTTCTTTCAGCAATCCCCTTTTTTCTTGATTTTGGTGATTCTCTCATATATCCAACTTTAGCCTTTGTTCTGCCTTTTCATGAGCGTCCCTTTTCAACAGAATATGGTACCAGTCTTTGTTACTTCCCCGGCATTAGGAGGTGATTCCTTGAATCGCGTTACAGCTCTGGTTTCCTGTGGGTGTTCTTGGTTCTATTGTTCTCTTCCCATTTACAGGGAACGTGGATCTGCACGCCACCTGGTACTACAGGCTAGTTTCTTTCTGCTGAGCACAGTAGTCCCTGTTCCCAACACACTGTACTTCTCATATTCCTAAGGAGTACAGCACAAGGGAATCTAGAATTCATCAGAGTTGGCAGGCACGTTCCCTATGTACAATGAGCTTGGTGTCAAGAGAAGCAGCGTGGCTCAGTGGAAAGAGAACGGGCTTTGGAGTCAGAGGTTATGGGTTGAAATCCCGGTTCCGCCAGTTGTCAGCTGTGTGACCTTGGGCAAGTCACTTCACTTCTCTGGGCCTCAGTTACCTCATTTGTAAAATGGGGATTAACATGGTGAGCACCCCTTGGGACATCCTGATCACCTTGTAACATCCCCTTCGCTTGCAACAGTGCTTTGCACATAGTAAGTGCTTAATACATGCTATTAGTATTATTATAACCATTACCATTATTATTATTAAAGGGGAAAAAGCTCAATCGATTTTATTTTGGTTTCTCTTAAGCGCTTATTACGTTGCAGCCACTCTACTATCCCTGGGGTAAAAGACAAGCTAATTAGGTTGAACACAGTGTCAAGGCATGACTAGTTTTTATCCTGTTTTACAGGTGCGATGACTGAGACCGAATCAGTTTAAAAGACCTTGCCGAAGGTACAAAAACGAATACGTGGTGAAGCTTGAATTACAACCCAGATCCTCTGCCTCCTGGTCCTGTGCCATTCCTTTCTATCTTTCACGTTTGCATGCTTGTTTGCTTGCCGGTTTGCTTGTAAATGTCTGAAACGACAGGGAGAGCTGTTTTCAGTTGGAGCAGAGGGTACGGATAGAGCAGGTGAGGCTGATTTGGAGAGGGCCCTCGTGTGGAGACAGAGGACATGAATTGTGACAAAAGGTGCCCATCGTGACTGGTTGGCAGGCACTTGGCTTGGGTTTAATGAGTACCTTCTTGGGAAGGAACCCCAAGACTCTGATCCCACGCAGGTGCTGAGAGTCAGGATAGTCATGGCCAGTAGTTACAGGGCCCTCGTGCCGAACCATCTTCTGGATCGATCCCCCTTCACTCGAGCCACCCGGAGCAAGGAAACTATCGTTTATGGGACATCGCTGTGAGCGGAAACCCTGTTTAGGGAGGGGTTTGTTGAGGCGGCCTTTCACTTCATACTCCCAAGCTGAGAAAACATCATATTTCTGCAGGTTTGGTCTCGACAGAGCAGACATAATCAGTACCTTGCAGTCGGGTAGAGCGCTCAGCTTGCTACTCATTGGATCCCGTTCGCCTTGTGCCAACATGGCTCTCCACGCAAGCGATTCTCACGTCAAAGCGTGGTGAAAATTGAACACATAACTGACGAACTCCGCGCATGGTTTCTCCGTGCTTCTATTTTTCAGCCCTGGCTACTGTAGTTTGCGTGCACTTTAGCGAGTGGGTGATGTGGGGTGGAGCATGAGGGCAACGGAATTGAGATTCGATAGGAATCGGGAAGCTTAGGGGCCGTGAGGCACCTCTCTGAGGATCTGGAAGTCCCCAGGTATCAATGTAAGGCTGCAGAAAGAGAGGAGGAATGGGAGAAAGAGATCGAAATGGTTTCCAAAAAAGTTTGAGGTGGGACCTTCCCTTCCATTGGTTGCTGGACATATTCATTAGGACTGTCACCCAACCGGTAGTCATAGCCACCTGGGTACGCTGCCCCTGGGGTCCATGCCGGAGTCCTATATCTTGGTCTCTCAGTTACCACGTGGCTGGTGTCCGGGTCCTGAGGGCTGTGGAGAGGGGCCGGGGCGAGCTTCCCACAGGACTCCAACGAGCCCGGGGGCCAGGTCCTAATCCCCACGCCCAGCTGGGTGATCTCTGGGGAGAGGGAGAGGAAGCAAGCCCCCGAGGAGCGCAGGGTGGAATTCTGCCCACTGTTGGAATCTATAGCAGCTGAGGCGGGGGAGAAGCGGGTGAATTAGGGCTGGGATCAGGTTTCCCATCTGAGTGCAGAAGGGGAAGTGGATGGCGGCTCGAGGTCTGTTCCTGTTGTGTTGCCTGATGTCTGTCATGAGAGACGGAGGTCTCGGTGCAGCGCGTGAACGGGCCAGCAACTATCTCGACGTCTCGACCCCTGCTCCCCCTCCCCTGATTATCTTGTCCTGGAACGGTCGCAGGCCGGTGACGCTGTTTGCCCTCATTCCAGTTCAGCTGAAAATGCTCACTAATCTCCCAAGTCCAAGCGGACACAGGACTGTTGGGGATGGTAGGCTCTACCCGGGAGAACAACCAGTATGATCCTGGTACGTGACGCCCACCGCCCTCCGTATAGGGGCTGGGCGTAGCCATGCCCTTTTACGAAGGGAAGGAACACCACTGCTGGTCTTTTGGATATAAGGATGCACGTCTCAAAAGAAACCAAAGCTGAGAGGTTGGAGGTGAGTGGTTGGGATTGAGGGCGAATGGGGACTTAGCGCTCTGAGTGGTGACTAGTTCCACGCCCCTGGGAGACCAACAATGAAGGTTGATATCTCAAGGCCTCACCAGGCCGGACCACATGCTGCGGGCAACTGAAAGACGTGAGCGAGTCTCCAGGAGTCCCAGCACAGGCGGCGACGTGACCTCGGTCGGACTGAGGCACTTCGGGAATCCGCGGGTGCCGCAGCCTGTGGAGATGAATCGGGTAGAGGAGACAACAGGCACGAGGTGGAAGTCCTCACTGTCGGTCAGTGGCTTGGACCTGGCCCTACCTGCATTGAGAGGGAGGAGAAGCAGGGATTCGTCTCCCGGTCTGACTTCTGGACGGAGCCATCCAATCAGTACAGTGTCGAGACCTCCAGCCCTGACCGCTGGGAGCCAAAGAATCTCTGGAAGGCCATCTCCAGCTCATTCACGGTGATGGCTTCACCGTCCGGCAGATCCTGGAGGAAGAAAGGGCAGAAGACGTTGTCACTACAAAAGAGAAAGCAAACGCGTCTTCTTTCAGTACTAGCCAGGTCCCCTACGGAAGTTCTTTTAAACGCTCCTGAAAGAACCAAGGGGCAGAAAGTTCTCCTGACAAGATTTCACCCAAAACCCTTTTCTTCGGAAAGGATACGGTTACCCAGTATCGGTACGGGAAAACGTATCCCAGATGACGTTCCGGCGACTGCTTTTAAAAAAAGTATTATTCTTCTGAAGCACTATGGGCATCTCGCGGGACTCTACAGCCGTCCCTCCTTTTAATCCTAAACCCTCTTTCCGGGGAAGTCACGTGACCTCCGGAAATTCAGCTACCGTGCCAATCCGCAAAAACGAGGGGCAACCCCATGGAGAAACTACTCACCTGGAATGTCACTGAGCTTCTGATGGACGGGGGGGAGTCAGTCTTCTTGGAAGAGGGGGTCACGAGGCTCTTGCCATCTGACGGCAAACAAACACACTTAATGAGGCTGAGTGGCAGGAGAGAGACAGGAGTCCCCCACCTCAAACTCCATGAACATTCAAGACATGGCAGGTTCCCAATAGGAGCGGATATAGGAGGGGAGTCAATCTACACTCACTCCCTTGGTGACCTCATTCGCTCCCACGGCTTCAACTATCATCTCTACGCTGATGACACCCAGATCTACATCTCTGCCCCTGCTCTCTCCCCCTCCCTCCAGGATCGCATCTCCTCCTGCCTTCAGGACATCTCCATCTGGATGTCCGCCCGCCACCTAAAGCGCAACATGTCGAAGACTGAGCTCCTTGTCTTCCCTCCCAAACCTTGTCCTCTCCCTGACTTTCCCATCTCTGTTGACGGCACTACCATCCTTCCCGTCTCACAAGCCCGCAACCTTGGTGTCATCCTCGACTCCGCTCTCTCATTCACCCCTCACATCCAAGCCGTCACCAAAACCTGCCGGTTTCAGCTCCGCAACATTGCCAAGATCCGCCCTTTCCTCTCCATCCAAACTGCTACCCTGTTCATTCAAGCTCTCATCCTATCCCGTCTGGACTACTGCACCAGCCTTCTCTCTGATCTCCCATCCTCGTGTCTCTCTCCACTTCAATCCATACTTCATGCTGCTGCCCGGATTATCTTTGTCCAGAAACTCTCTGGGCATATTACTCCCCTCCTCAAAAATCTCCAGTGGCTACCAATCAATCTGCGCATCAGGCAGAAACTCCTCACCCTGGGTTTCAAGGCTCTCCATCACCTCGCCCCCTCCTACCTCACCTCCCTTCTCTCCTTCTACTGCCCAGCTCCCCCCTCCGCTCCTCTGCCGCTAATCTCCTCACTGTACCTCGTTCTCGCCTGTCCCGCCGTCGACCCCCGGCCCACGTCATCCCCCGGGCCTGGAATGCCCTCCCTCTGCCCCTCCGCCAAGCTAGCTCTCTTCCTCCCTTCAAGGCCCTGCTGTACTGCAAGCGATGCCGGTGGTGTATCTTCCCGGGCGGCCGGTTCAGTATGACTCTCTCCCTTATGAGTTGATTAAGGAGTTGTGGAAAAGTATTCGCGATCATGGGTTACAGTCGTCCTATACAGTGAATCTAATAGTGGCCGCTACCAACCCCGAAATTGGCTGTTTTACAAGTGATAGTCGTGGAACAATTAGCGGCGGGCATATTGAACCCTCCGATAGCCCTTGGAATTCCCCTGTCTTTGTGATAAAAAAGCGCTCGATGGCCTGGAGGATGTTGACTGATCTCAGAGAAATCAATAAGACGATGCAGCCGATGGGAGCACTGCAACCTGGGCTCCCGAACCCGGCTACGATCCCTAGGAATTGGCCGATATTAGTAGTAGATATTCAGGATTGTTTTTTCTCTATTCCGCTCCACCAGGACGATCGTATTCGATTTGCGTTTTCAGTCCCTGTGGCTAACAGGACTCAACCTTCTACGCGGTATCATTGGACGGCCCTCCCCCAGGGAATGAAAAATAGCCCCACAATGTGCCAGACTTACGTTGCGCTTCTGATAACGCCGCTCCGCGTCAAGCATCCTGAGGCATATATTATTCACTATATGGATGACATATTATGTGCTTGCGCCACCGTAGCCCAACTACACGCCTTACAGCTTGCTCTTCCGGCGGCTCTAGAATCTGGAGGGCTGCGGGTTGCACCCGAGAAAGTCCAGACAAAGCCCCCGATCACCTATCTGGGACATATTTTGACAGATCGGACAGTGTCCCCTGTGACCCCTACCTTGGATGTTTCAAAATTAAAAACCCTTAATGATTTCCAAAAATTACTGGTGGAATTAAACTGGGTGCGCCCTTATCTTGGAATCCCCACCGATCAATTATTTCACCTTTTTGCTACCTTGCGAAGAGACCCGGGGCTCTCTTCCCCCGCTCCCTTTCACCACAAGCCGCCCGGGAGTTAGAGCATACCCTTATCCGCCGTTGTCGTTCCCACTTCTGTCATGCCTACAGGGGTTATATGTCAAGAACAACAGTTAGTTGAGTGGATGCATTTGCCCACTCAGCCCCACCGCTCTGTTTCCCCATATCCGACTTTGGTAGCCCAGTTATTGGGTCGCTTAATTCCGCGCATTACCATCCTTTCTGGGACCGGACCCTCTGCATTATACCAACCATATACTTCAGATCAAGTTGCCACACTTCTTGGCAACGATTCCGATTGGCAGATCCTTTTGGCAATGCATACCGGGGCTTGGGTTACTGGTCTCCCAGATATTCCACGATTAAAGGTTTTCTCACCTTTTGCATGGGTATTCCCCTGCATCACGGTTCCGGACCCAATACCGGGGGCTACCACAATTTTTACAGATGGAACGAAAGGTCGAGCTGCCTATTATTGTCCTCTGGACACTTCCCGCGTTATCCCCATTCTGTCCCATTCCGCTCAACACGCGGAACTTGTAGCTGTGATGTCAGTCCTTCGCGATTTCCCTCAATCACTTAATATTATCTCAGATAGCCGGTATGCATGCTTTTTACTCTTCACATTGAGACTGCTGCGCTCCGGTTTTCCGAGGCGGCCATTTTTCCTTTGTTCCAGGAACTTCAAGCAACGATTCGCGCTCGTTCTCATCGTTTTTATATTTCTCATATTAGGGCACATTCGTCCCTCCCTGGACCATTGGTTGAAGGTAATGCTTGTGCTGACCTACTTACTAGGGAAATTGCTGGTGCACCAAAGGCTATTAATTTTGTTGCACCACTGTTGGCTCCAGCTCTTCTCCCTTTAGACGCTACAGCCGCAGCTTCGCAAGCCCACCGGCGCTTCCACCAAGGGGCGGGAATGTTACGCCGTCAATTTGGCATTTCTCGGGAAAGCGCGCGGGCTATTGTGAAAACTTGTACCTCCTGTGTTACTACATTACCTGCGGCCTCTGAAGCCACGAATCCCCGTGGTTTTGCGCCAAGAAAGCTGTGGCAAATGGACGTCACGCATTACCCTCCCTTTGGCAGACTGGCTTTTATTCATGTTACTGTTGATACCTGTACATTATTAACTTTTGCGTCGGCTCACACTGGTGAATCAGCCAAACATGTTATGGATCATTTGTTTCTTGCTTTTGCCTTTATGGGAATCCCACAGGTATTGAAAACCGACAATGGCCCCGCATGCACTTCTAAGGCGTTCCGGTCTTTCAGTAATACGTTTGCTATCCGCCTTGTTACGGGTATTCCATACAATCCCACGGGTCAAGCCATTGTCGAAAATCGTCATCGTTGGCTCAAAGCCTTTTTGGAAAAACAAAAAGGGGGAGATGAACTGACCTTTCCCCATAGACAATTACAATCCGCTATATATACCCTAAATTTTTTAACTATAGATGACAAAGGTCTCACCCCCGCTGAAAAATGGGGTGGTAGGGAAACTAAGGAACACCCAGAAAGAGTAAAATGGAAGGACCCCCTCGCGCGACAGTGGCGAGGGCCAGATCCCTTATTAACGTGGGGCCTTGGGTATGCTTGTGTCTTTCCAGAAACTGAGGACCGCCCGATCTGGATACCCACAAAGAACATACGTCGCGTCCTTTCTACAGTGCGTTCTCCCTCACCCTGCGTACTTCAGGAGCTGACCGAGAACCAGGAGACAGACTCCGCGACTTTTCCTCCGGAGGATCAGTGGCCCAGTTCCCCAAAATTATGATTGCTTTCCTGATCCTCGCTTTTTCCACCGTTGTGATTACTGAGGACTATTGGACTTTTGTTCCGTACCCTCCGTGGGTGCGGCCCGTTACGTGGCAGGACCCGGTGGGAGATATTCTCACTAATGCTTCTGATCTTGTAGGGGGGGATGCGATTCCATGGGAAGGACCAGGGGAAGAGGCACTTGTCAATGTCTCCCTCCTTGCTACTCGCACTCCTATATGTTTCTCTGCAGCTCCGACCCCAAGTCCGTGTCTGTCTCTGCTCCCCCTCACTACTTGGGCTCAAGAAAGAGAATTGTGTGAACCCCAGCCCCGTTCGGTGTAATGTGGGATTACCCGTTTGACTGCTATTTCCCGTCGTTTGGGAACCTCACCTTCGGTACCCGAACTTCCTTCTTGTGTGTTTGCCAGCTCGTCTTGGCCACCATCAGAGTCTGTTTTGCCTATCTGGCAAACATGCCGACAACCCTTCCCCACGGTTATTCATTTGTCCTCTCACGTATTCCCAGCCACCGTACTGAATTGGGGCGGACTCTGATCTCCCATCCTCGTGTCTCTCTCCACTTCAAACGATACTTCATGCTGCTGCCCGGATTATCTTTGTCCAGAAACGCTCTGGGCATATCACTCCCCTCCTCAAAAATCTCCAGTGGCTACCAATCAATCTGCGCATCAGGCAGAAACTCCTCACCCTGGGCTTAAAGGCTCTCCATCACCTCACCCCCTCCTACCTCACCTCCCTTCTCTCCTTCTACAGCCCAGCCCGCACCCTCCGCTCCTCCGCCGCTAATCTCCTCACCGTACCTCGTTCTCGCCTGTCCCGCCAACGACTCCCGGCCCACGTCATCCCCCGGGCCTGGAATGCCCTCCCTCTGTCCATCCGCCAAGCTAGCTCTCTTCCCCCCTTCAAGGCCCTACTGAGAGATCACCTCCTCCAGGAGGCCTTTCCAGACTGAGCCCCTTCCTTCCTCTCCCCCTCTCCATCCCCCCATCTTACCTCCTTCATTTCCCCACAGCACCTGTATATACGTATATATGTTTGTACATATTTATTACTCTATTTATTTATTTTACTTGTACATATCTATTCTATTTATTTTATTTTGTTAGTATGCTTGGTTTTGTTCTCTGTCTCCCCGTTTTAGACTGTGAACCCACTGTTGGGTAGGGACTGTCTCTATATGTTGACAATTTGTACTTTCCAAGCGCTTAGTACAGTGCTCTGCACATAGTAAGCGCTCAATAAATACGATTGATGATGCTGATGATGACAACCTTACTTATTTATCCCCTTTGCATGATTATCTTGGGTTTCTGCCCACGGATGCTTTCCAGGCTTTAGGTTCCTCTCGTGCCGGAACTTCCTCCCGTTTGTACCTACACCTTTGGCAGGCTTTTGCTGCTTTGGGTCCAATCACACTTGCTTTTGCTCGATTACAGGTCCCTTTCGATTCTATCCCAGTCCATATGGAAGAACGGCAAATAAGAGCATGTATATTGCCACCGCAAGCCTTCCTTGTTGGCTACCCGTCCCTTATCCCCTTCCCTTCCCTCTGGAGTATTACATGTGATAATTGTAGACTTACCCAATGTATATCCGCCCGTGATGCCACTGCTACTATTCTTATAGTAGAACAACCTCGTCATGCTATACTACCCACCTCATTATCCCACCCTTGGGCTGAGTCCCCTGCGGATCGTGCCCTGCAGATGCTAGCTGATCATTTTCGTATTCCAAAATGGCGACATCGTCGGTTTGTTGGATTGTTAATCACTGGGTTTATCGCTTTGGCATCCCTTATTATTGCTACCACCTTATCCTCTATTACCCTGCATACTGAAATAGCACAGGCCTCCTTTGTAAATTCCCTAGCAAGAAATGTTTCTGATGCTCTGCAAGCACAGTTACGATTAGATAAAGCCTTTACCGCTCGCCTCTCTCTTCTACAGTATTCTCTTATAGAATTAGGAAATGAGGTTGATGATCTGCGCACTCAACTTTCTTTTCAACGTTGTGATTATTGTTACCCTCAAATCTGTGTGACCCCATATTATTATAATGCCACATTTCCGGGGTTTTCGTGGTCCGCGATCCGAAATCGGCTTCAAGGAGCCTGGCATTCTTCGAATGTCTCCCTTGATTTGTCAAACCTTGCCTTAATCTCCGATGCTATGCAAAATACCCCTCCCTTGACCATTCCTGCCCTAGAGGCGGTTAATCCTTTTAATTGGCTCTCAATGCTGCTTCATAGTCTCCCATATATTATTTTGTTGATCTTGGCCTTGTTTTGCCTGCCCTGCCTTGCCCGATGGCTATCTGTTTTCCTTCGCCCGCTTCTTACTCAACTCCATGCTTTGCAATTGTTTCAAAAACAAAAAGGGGGACTTGTGGCAGACCAAACATCTGGCCCATCAATTACTGGGCCTAAGTAGTAAGCAAGGCCTTCCGTGCTCACAGGAAGACCTACAAGGAACTGAGAGGAGTGATGTGGACAGGCAAGAGTTACTTGTTATCGGCCCTATGGCCTTGCATAGACGGGTGTTGCTTGTTACTGGTTTTGAAGGTTACAAAATGGCTGTGTTGGTTATGAACACAGCAAAATGGAAAATACAGAATGTGACTGAAAGATATAAAAGTCTTGCTGCTTAACCCAATAAACAGTCTCCTTGTCCACCTTGAGACTCGCCTGGCCTGCGTTCTTCCATTGCGAGTGCCCGTCTCCCCACTGCGCTGGACGCGTGGGGGCAGATGGCAACACCCAGGGAATGGGGGAGCTAGGGTACGGCCTAGCTGATTATTTAAAAAGAAGGAAAAATAAACCGAATTAAAAGTTTCCCGATCAAACATTCTGTCTCCATGAGGCGGGAATTAAATCAAATTTCTTTCGGTTTGGACAGTGAGGACCCTATGAGACTGGAACTGGGACCCTGCCGATTTTGAACTGTCTACCCCGAGGTGGATCCTGCGAAGAGTGTCCTAAATCCCCCAGGGAAATAAAACTGATAAAAAACCACGATGGCCCCCAAAAGAATACAGGGCTTTAAAACATGCCTTAGAAACTTCAGAACCACAAAAGGAACCGATATGAAAAAGTAATTGGCGTTTTGATTTCCTCTTAAATTTATTTAATTGAAGAGGAAATCAAAAAGCCAATGCATCATCTGACTATTAATATCCCTGGTGTCCCGGGAAGGGAGGTGGTTCCTTTAGAGGAAGGACAAAGGGAATTGCCCGCCCGAAAAATTTTTCGTGATTTGGGGATTTTTTTAAATCACCCATCCTCCTTCCTTGCAGCACTGGTGTGGATGCAGGGCCAGCCGGGCAACCCAACCGAGTCTGTTCCATTTTCCAGAGTTATCTCCATCGATTTTCTAGGAAATCAAAGTACCTCTAGACCTCGAGAATATTGATACCCTTTATCCTCCCATCAGGAAATCCAAATTACCAGCCAAAAATCAATTTGGGCACCGCTGGAGACCGAAAACCAGTTTAGGCCCCCACACGGTTATTTAAGGTTAACCTATGACTCTGTGGGCCCCAGTCGCACTTTCGGTGCATGTGAGGGCATTGGGAATACCCTCGACCGACGGCCACACCTCCCCTTCTAGTCCAAAGCACTCGTTAGGTTATCTACGGGGACCAGATATCTGAAGCCACGTAAAAATCGGTTTGGCGATCGGGGGCACAAATCAACAGATTTGTTCTGCCATGAGCACTAACAAAGCGCTTGCTCTTGCTGGCTAAACCTAAGGAGAGTGATTGTCGCTTTAAAAATAGGGAGGTTTTGGGGTTTGGATTAAAAGCCTTCTAAGGTTGTTCCTTTTTTATGAGGAGGACTAGATAGAGAAAAACGGAAAGGAAGCACCAGGAAAAAAAGTCAGTAAACTACTCACTTACTGGGGTTTTGTGGAGGAACAGCCACGTCTCCCAAGGCTTTGGGTCAGGGATTAATCTGAATAGAAAGACAAAAATAATTAGAGAAGCAGCTTGTCACAGTGTAAAGAGACCGGGTTTAGGAGTAACAGGTCATGAGTTCAAATCCCGCCTCCACCAGTTACCGGCTTTGTGACTTTGGACACGTCACTTCACTTCTCTGTGCCTCAGTTCACTCATCGGTGAAGTGGGGATTAAGGCTGTGAGCCCCGCGTTGGACAATCCGATTACCTTGTAACCGCTGCCGCGCTCAGAACAGTGCTTGCAACATAAGAAGTCCTTAATAAATAATACTACATTACATGGAATTATTATTCCAATGTAACTCGTGCAGCAATACCGTAAAAGGGGCAGTTGGGTCATTCTGACCTCTCGGACCAAACTCGAGACGGCCGCCTCTGCACAGAGAAACTACACCTACAGGCATCTGCCCACGACCCGACTCAGTATCAACAACACAAACTCAGACAGAGCCAAAGCCCCTACCCACAGAGAGCAGTGAAAAGGTCACAATTAGCCCCCTAATCTCACTCACCATGACCCGGCAATACAGAGAAGAGGGCAGGCACAGGTAAGATACTGAAACGGCAGCAACCGGGAGAAGGCCAAATGTCCGGGGGCCTTATATAGAGTAGGGAAAGGTCGGGACTCAATCGCCTGGCAATCCCTTCATTGGGAGCAGCTGAGTAGTGGGCCACCATGGGAGGGGACTGTGCCGGTGAGCGGCTCATTCTTAGCAAAAGAAACACCGTACCCGCTTGGCAGAGTGCGTGGGATGTAGAGGGGGGCTTCCTCGGCGGGGGTGGCATGAAAAACCCAGTGGGGAAGGACCGAAAAGGAATCTCGGGTACACCACGGGACCCTGGGAATGGGAGAGCAAGGGTACTTCCTAGCTGATTATTTAAAAAGAAGGAAAAATAAACCGAACTAAAAGTTTCCCGATCCAACATTCTGTTTCCATGAGGCTGGAATTAAATCAAATTTCTTTCGGTTTGGACAGTGAGGACAGTACGAGACTGGAACTGGGACCCTGCCGATTTTGAACTGTCTACCCTAAGAGGTGGACCCTGGGAAGAGTGCCCTAAATCCCCCAGGGAAATAAAATTGAAAAAAAACCACGATGGTCCCCAAAAGAATACAGGGCTTTAAAACATGCCTTAGAAACCTCAGAACCACAATAGGAACCGATATGAAAAAGTAATTGCCGTTTTGATTTCCTCTTAAATTTATTTAATTGAAGAGGAAATCAAAAAGCCAATGCATCATCTGACTATTAATATCCATGGTGTCCCAGGAAGCGAGGTGGTTCCTTTAGAGGAAGGACAAAGGGAATTGCCCGCCCGAAAAATTTTTGGTGATTTGGGGATTTTTTTAAATGACCCATCCTCCTTCCTTGCAGCATTGGGGTGGACACAGTGCTAGCCGGGCAACCCAACCGAGTCTGTTCCATTTTCCAGAGTGATCTCCATCGATTTTCTAGGAAATCAAAGTACCTCTGGACATCTAGAATACTGATACCCTTTATCGTCCCATCATGAAATCCAAATTACCAGCCAAAAATCTATTTGGGCAGCGCTGGGGACCGAAAACCGTTTTAGGCCCCAATACGGTTATTTAAGGTTAACCTATGACCCTTTGGTCCCCAATCGCACTTTCGGGCATGTGTGGGCATTGGCAATACCCTCGACCGACGGCCACTCCTCCCCTTGGAGCCCAAAGCACTCATTAGGTTATCTACGGGCATCAGATATCTGAAGCCACTTAAAAATCGGTTTTGCGATCGGGGGCACAAATCAACAGATTTGTTCTGCCATGAGCACCAACAAAGCGCTTGCTCTTCCTGGCTAAACTTGGGGAGAGTGATTGTCGCTTTAGAAATAGGGAGATTTTGGGGTTTTGAATTAAAAGCCTTCTACAGTTGTCCCTTTTTTATGAGGAGGACTAGATAGAGGAAAAGGGAAAGGAAGCACCAGGAAAAAAAAGTCAGTAAACTACTTACTTGCTGGGGATTTGTGGCAGAACAGCCTCGTCCCGCAAGGCTCTGGATCAGGGATTAATCAAAAAGAAAGAGAAAAATAATTAGACAAGCAGCTTGTTAAAATGTATAGCGCTGGGTTTGGAGTCACAGTTCATGGGTTCAAATCCCGTCTCCACCAATTACCGGCTGTGTGACTTTGGACACGTCACTTCACTTCTCAATGCCTCGGTTCCCTCATATATAAAGTGGGGGTTAAGGCTGTGAGCCCCGCGTTGGAGAACCCAATTACGTTCTAACCTCTGCCGCGCTCAGAACAGTGATTTGCCCATAAGTCTTCAATAAATAATACTATATTAGATGGAATTATTATTCCCATGGAACTCGTGCAGCTGTACCGGAACTGGGGCAGGTAGGTCATTCTGAACTCTCGGACCAAACTCGAGACGGCCCCCTCAGCACAAAGAAACTACACCTACAGGCATCTGCCCACGACCCGACACAGCTTCAACAACACGAACTCAGACAGAGCCAAAACCCCTACCCCCAGAGAGCAGTGAAAAGGTGAAAATTAGCCCCGTATCGTTACTCACCATGACCCGGCAATACAGAGATTAGGGCAGGCACTGGTAAGATACTGAAACGGCAGCAACCGGGAGAAGACAAATCTCCGGGGGCCTTATATAGAGTAGGGAAAGGTCGGGACTCAATGGCCTGGCAATCCCTTCATTGGGAGCAGCTGTGTAGTGGGCCACCATTGGAGGGGACTGTGCCCGTGAGCGGCTCACTCTCTGCAGAACAAACACCGTAACCTCTTGGCAGAGTGCGTGGGATGTGGAGGGGTGCTTCCTCGGTAGGGGGTGGCATGAAAATCCCAGTGGGGAAGGACCAAAAAAGAATTTGGGGTACTCCAAGGGACCCGGGGAATGGGAGGGCTAGGGTACGGCCTAGCTGATTATTTAAAAAGAAGAAAAAATAAACCGAACTAAAAGTTTCCCGATCCAACATTCTTTCCCCATGAGGCGGGAATTAAATCAAATTTCTTTCGGTTTGGACAGTGAGTATCCAGCGAGACTGGAACTGGGACCCTGCCGATTTTGAACTGTCTACCCCAAGAGGTGGACTCCGGGAAGAGTGCCCTAAATCCCCAAGGGAAAGAAAATTAAAAAAAAACCCACGATGGCCCCCAAAAGAATACAGGGCTTTAAATCATGCCTTAGAAACCTCAGAACCACAAAAGGAACCGATATGAAAAAGTAATTGGCGTTTTGATTTCTTCTTAAATTTATTTAATTGAAGAGGAAATCAAAAAGCCAATGCATCATCTGACTATTAATATCCCTGGTGTCCCGGGAAGGGAGGTGGTTCCTTTAGAGGAAGGACAAAGGGAATTGCCCGCCCGAAAAATTTTTCGTGATTTGGGGATTTTTTTAAATCACCCATCCTCCTTCCTTGCAGCACTGGTGTGGATGCAGGGCCAGCCGGGCAACCCAACCGAGTCTGTTCCATTTTCCAGAGTTATCTCCATCGATTTTCTAGGAAATCAAAGTACCTCTAGACCTCGAGAATATTGATACCCTTTATCCTCCCATCAGGAAATCCAAATTACCAGCCAAAAATCAATTTGGGCACCGCTGGAGACCGAAAACCAGTTTAGGCCCCCACACGGTTATTTAAGGTTAACCTATGACTCTGTGGGCCCCAGTCGCACTTTCGGTGCATGTGAGGGCATTGGGAATACCCTCGACCGACGGCCACACCTCCCCTTCTAGTCCAAAGCACTCGTTAGGTTATCTACGGGGACCAGATATCTGAAGCCACGTAAAAATCGGTTTGGCGATCGGGGGCACAAATCAACAGATTTGTTCTGCCATGAGCACTAACAAAGCGCTTGCTCTTGCTGGCTAAACCTAAGGAGAGTGATTGTCGCTTTAAAAATAGGGAGGTTTTGGGGTTTGGATTAAAAGCCTTCTAAGGTTGTTCCTTTTTTATGAGGAGGACTAGATAGAGAAAAACGGAAAGGAAGCACCAGGAAAAAAAGTCAGTAAACTACTCACTTACTGGGGTTTTGTGGAGGAACAGCCACGTCTCCCAAGGCTTTGGGTCAGGGATTAATCTGAATAGAAAGACAAAAATAATTAGAGAAGCAGCTTGTCACAGTGTAAAGAGACCGGGTTTAGGAGAAACAGGTCATGAGTTCAAATCCCGCCTCCACCAATTACCGGCTTTGTGACTTTGGACACGTCACTTCACTTCTCTGTGCCTCAGTTCACTCATCGGTGAAGTGGGGATTAAGGCTGTGAGCCCCGCGTTGGACAATCCGATTACCTTGTAACCGCTGCCGCGCTCAGAACAGTGCTTGCAACATAAGAAGTCCTTAATAAATAATACTACATTACATGGAATTATTATTCCAATGTAACTCGTGCAGCAATACCGTAAAAGGGGCAGTTGGGTCATTCTGACCTCTCGGACCAAACTCGAGACGGCCGCCTCTGCACAGAGAAACTACACCTACAGGCATCTGCCCACGACCCGACTCAGTATCAACAACACAAACTCAGACAGAGCCAAAGCCCCTACCCACAGAGAGCAGTGAAAAGGTCACAATTAGCCCCCTAATCTCACTCACCATGACCCGGCAATACAGAGAAGAGGGCAGGCACAGGTAAGATACTGAAACGGCAGCAACCGGGAGAAGGCCAAATGTCCGGGGGCCTTATATAGAGTAGGGAAAGGTCGGGACTCAATCGCCTGGCAATCCCTTCATTGGGAGCAGCTGAGTAGTGGGCCACCATGGGAGGGGACTGTGCCGGTGAGCGGCTCATTCTTAGCAAAAGAAACACCGTACCCGCTTGGCAGAGTGCGTGGGATGTAGAGGGGGGCTTCCTCGGCGGGGGTGGCATGAAAAACCCAGTGGGGAAGGACCTAAAAAGAATCTCGGGTACTCCAAGGGACCCAGGGAATGGGAGAGCTAGGGTACGGCCTAGCTGATTATTTAAAAAGAAGGAAAAATAAACCGAACTAAAAGTTTCCCGATCCAACATTCTGTTTCAATGAGGCGGGAATTCAATCAAATTTCTTTCGGTTTGGACAGTGAGGACCTTACGAGACTGGAACTGGGACCCTGCCGATTTTGAACTGTCTACCCCAAGAGGTGGACCCTGGGAAGAGTGCCCTAAATCTCCTAGGGAAATAAAATTAAAAAAAAAAACCACGATGGCCCCCAAAACAATACAGGGCTTTAAAACATGCCTTAGAAACCACCGAACCACAAAAAGAACCGATATGAAAAAGTAATTGCCGTTTTGATTTCCTCTTAAATTTATTTAATTGAAGAGGAAATCAAAAAGCCAATGCATCATCTGACTATTAATATCCATGGTGTCCCAGGAAGCGAGGTGGTTCCTTTAGAGGAAGGACAAAGGGAATTGCCCGCCCGAAAAATTTTTGGTGATTTGGGGATTTTTTTAAATGACCCATCCTCCTTCCTTGCAGCATTGGGGTGGACACAGTGCTAGCCGGGCAACCCAACCGAGTCTGTTCCATTTTCCAGAGTGATCTCCATCGATTTTCTAGGAAATCAAAGTACCTCTGGACATCTAGAATACTGATACCCTTTATCGTCCCATCATGAAATCCAAATTACCAGCCAAAAATCTATTTGGGCAGCGCTGGGGACCGAAAACCGTTTTAGGCCCCAATACGGTTATTTAAGGTTAACCTATGACCCTTTGGTCCCCAATCGCACTTTCGGGCATGTGTGGGCATTGGCAATACCCTCGACCGACGGCCACTCCTCCCCTTGGAGCCCAAAGCACTCATTAGGTTATCTACGGGCATCAGATATCTGAAGCCACTTAAAAATCGGTTTTGCGATCGGGGGCACAAATCAACAGATTTGTTCTGCCATGAGCACCAACAAAGCGCTTGCTCTTCCTGGCTAAACTTGGGGAGAGTGATTGTCGCTTTAGAAATAGGGAGATTTTGGGGTTTTGAATTAAAAGCCTTCTACAGTTGTCCCTTTTTTATGAGGAGGACTAGATAGAGGAAAAGGGAAAGGAAGCACCAGGAAAAAAAAGTCAGTAAACTACTTACTTGCTGGGGATTTGTGGCAGAACAGCCTCGTCCCGCAAGGCTCTGGATCAGGGATTAATCAAAAAGAAAGAGAAAAATAATTAGACAAGCAGCTTGTTAAAATGTATAGCGCTGGGTTTGGAGTCACAGTTCATGGGTTCAAATCCCGTCTCCACCAATTACCGGCTGTGTGACTTTGGACACGTCACTTCACTTCTCAATGCCTCGGTTCCCTCATATATAAAGTGGGGGTTAAGGCTGTGAGCCCCGCGTTGGAGAACCCAATTACGTTCTAACCTCTGCCGCGCTCAGAACAGTGATTTGCCCATAAGTCTTCAATAAATAATACTATATTAGATGGAATTATTATTCCCATGGAACTCGTGCAGCCGTACCGGAACTGGGGCAGGTAGGTCATTCTGAACTCTCGGACCAAACTCGAGACGGCCCCCTCAGCACAAAGAAACTACACCTACAGGCATCTGCCCACGACCCGACACAGCTTCAACAACACGAACTCAGACAGAGCCAAAACCCCTACCCCCAGAGAGCAGTGAAAAGGTGAAAATTAGCCCCGTATCGTTACTCACCATGACCCGGCAATACAGAGATTAGGGCAGGCACTGGTAAGATACTGAAACGGCAGCAACCGGGAGAAGACAAATCTCCGGGGGCCTTATATAGAGTAGGGAAAGGTCGGGACTCAATGGCCTGGCAATCCCTTCATTGGGAGCAGCTGTGTAGTGGGCCACCATTGGAGGGGACTGTGCCCGTGAGCGGCTCACTCTCTGCAGAACAAACACCGTAACCTCTTGGCAGAGTGCGTGGGATGTGGAGGGGTGCTTCCTCGGTAGGGGGTGGCATGAAAATCCCAGTGGGGAAGGACCAAAAAAGAATTTGGGGTACTCCAAGGGACCCGGGGAATGGGAGGGCTAGGGTACGGCCTAGCTGATTATTTAAAAAGAAGAAAAAATAAACCGAACTAAAAGTTTCCCGATCCAACATTCTTTCCCCATGAGGCGGGAATTAAATCAAATTTCTTTCGGTTTGGACAGTGAGTATCCAGCGAGACTGGAACTGGGACCCTGCCGATTTTGAACTGTCTACCCCAAGAGGTGGACTCCGGGAAGAGTGCCCTAAATCCCCAAGGGAAAGAAAATTAAAAAAAAAACCCACGATGGCCCCCAAAAGAATACAGGGCTTTAAATCATGCCTTAGAAACCTCAGAACCACAAAAGGAACCGATATGAAAAAGTAATTGGCGTTTTGATTTCTTCTTAAATTTATTTAATTGAAGAGGAAATCAAAAAGCCAATGCATCATCTGACTATTAATATCCCTGGTGTCCCGGGAAGGGAGGTGGTTCCTTTAGAGGAAGGACAAAGGGAATTGCCCGCCCGAAAAATTTTTCGTGATTTGGGGATTTTTTTAAATCACCCATCCTCCTTCCTTGCAGCACTGGTGTGGATGCAGGGCCAGCCGGGCAACCCAACCGAGTCTGTTCCATTTTCCAGAGTTATCTCCATCGATTTTCTAGGAAATCAAAGTACCTCTAGACCTCGAGAATATTGATACCCTTTATCCTCCCATCAGGAAATCCAAATTACCAGCCAAAAATCAATTTGGGCACCGCTGGAGACCGAAAACCAGTTTAGGCCCCCACACGGTTATTTAAGGTTAACCTATGACTCTGTGGGCCCCAGTCGCACTTTCGGTGCATGTGAGGGCATTGGGAATACCCTCGACCGACGGCCACACCTCCCCTTCTAGTCCAAAGCACTCGTTAGGTTATCTACGGGGACCAGATATCTGAAGCCATGTAAAAATCGGTTTGGCGATCGGGGGCACAAATCAACAGATTTGTTCTGCCATGAGCACTAACAAAGCGCTTGCTCTTGCTGGCTAAACCTAAGGAGAGTGATTGTCGCTTTAAAAATAGGGAGGTTTTGGGGTTTGGATTAAAAGCCTTCTAAGGTTGTTCCTTTTTTATGAGGAGGACTAGATAGAGAAAAACGGAAAGGAAGCACCAGGAAAAAAAGTCAGTAAACTACTCACTTACTGGGGTTTTGTGGAGGAACAGCCACGTCTCCCAAGGCTTTGGGTCAGGGATTAATCTGAATAGAAAGACAAAAATAATTAGAGAAGCAGCTTGTCACAGTGTAAAGAGACCGGGTTTAGGAGTAACAGGTCATGAGTTCAAATCCCGCCTCCACCAGTTACCGGCTTTGTGACTTTGGACACGTCACTTCACTTCTCTGTGCCTCAGTTCACTCATCGGTGAAGTGGGGATTAAGGCTGTGAGCCCCGCGTTGGACAATCCGATTACCTTGTAACCGCTGCCGCGCTCAGAACAGTGCTTGCAACATAAGAAGTCCTTAATAAATAATACTACATTACATGGAATTATTATTCCAATGTAACTCGTGCAGCAATACCGTAAAAGGGGCAGTTGGGTCATTCTGACCTCTCGGACCAAACTCGAGACGGCCGCCTCTGCACAGAGAAACTACACCTACAGGCATCTGCCCACGACCCGACTCAGTATCAACAACACAAACTCAGACAGAGCCAAAGCCCCTACCCACAGAGAGCAGTGAAAAGGTCACAATTAGCCCCCTAATCTCACTCACCATGACCCGGCAATACAGAGAAGAGGGCAGGCACAGGTAAGATACTGAAACGGCAGCAACCGGGAGAAGGCCAAATGTCCGGGGGCCTTATATAGAGTAGGGAAAGGTCGGGACTCAATCGCCTGGCAATCCCTTCATTGGGAGCAGCTGAGTAGTGGGCCACCATGGGAGGGGACTGTGCCGGTGAGCGGCTCATTCTTAGCAAAAGAAACACCGTACCCGCTTGGCAGAGTGCGTGGGATGTAGAGGGGGGCTTCCTCGGCGGGGGTGGCATGAAAAACCCAGTGGGGAAGGACCGAAAAGGAATCTCGGGTACACCACGGGACCCAGGGAATGGGAGAGCTACGGTACGACCTAGCTGATTATTTAAAAAGAAGGAAAAATAAACCGAACTAAAAGTTTCCCGATCCAACATTCTGTTTCCATGAGGCGGGAATTAAATCAAATTTCTTTCGGTTTGGACAGTGAGGACCCTACGAGACTGGAACTGGGACCCTGCCGATTTTGAACTGTCTACCCCAATAGGTGGACCCTGGGAAGAGTGCCCTAAATCCCCCAGGGAAATAAAATTGAAAAAAAACCACGATGGCCCCCAAAAGAATACAGGGCTTTAAAACATGCCTTAGAAACCTCAGAACCACAATAGGAACCGATATGAAAAAGTAATTGCCGTTTTGATTTCCTCTTAAATTTATTTAATTGAAGAGGAAATCAAAAAGCCAATGCATCATCTGACTATTAATATCCATGGTGTCCCAGGAAGCGAGGTGGTTCCTTTAGAGGAAGGACAAAGGGAATTGCCCGCCCGAAAAATTTTTGGTGATTTGGGGATTTTTTTAAATGACCCATCCTCCTTCCTTGCAGCATTGGGGTGGACACAGTGCTAGCCGGGCAACCCAACCGAGTCTGTTCCATTTTCCAGAGTGATCTCCATCGATTTTCTAGGAAATCAAAGTACCTCTGGACATCTAGAATACTGATACCCTTTATCGTCCCATCATGAAATCCAAATTACCAGCCAAAAATCTATTTGGGCAGCGCTGGGGACCGAAAACCGTTTTAGGCCCCAATACGGTTATTTAAGGTTAACCTATGACCCTTTGGTCCCCAATCGCACTTTCGGGCATGTGTGGGCATTGGCAATACCCTCGACCGACGGCCACTCCTCCCCTTGGAGCCCAAAGCACTCATTAGGTTATCTACGGGCATCAGATATCTGAAGCCACTTAAAAATCGGTTTTGCGATCGGGGGCACAAATCAACAGATTTGTTCTGCCATGAGCACCAACAAAGCGCTTGCTCTTCCTGGCTAAACTTGGGGAGAGTGATTGTCGCTTTAGAAATAGGGAGATTTTGGGGTTTTGAATTAAAAGCCTTCTACAGTTGTCCCTTTTTTATGAGGAGGACTAGATAGAGGAAAAGGGAAAGGAAGCACCAGGAAAAAAAAGTCAGTAAACTACTTACTTGCTGGGGATTTGTGGCAGAACAGCCTCGTCCCGCAAGGCTCTGGATCAGGGATTAATCAAAAAGAAAGAGAAAAATAATTAGACAAGCAGCTTGTTAAAATGTATAGCGCTGGGTTTGGAGTCACAGTTCATGGGTTCAAATCCCGTCTCCACCAATTACCGGCTGTGTGACTTTGGACACGTCACTTCACTTCTCAATGCCTCGGTTCCCTCATATATAAAGTGGGGGTTAAGGCTGTGAGCCCCGCGTTGGAGAACCCAATTACGTTCTAACCTCTGCCGCGCTCAGAACAGTGATTTGCCCATAAGTCTTCAATAAATAATACTATATTAGATGGAATTATTATTCCCATGGAACTCGTGCAGCCGTACCGGAACTGGGGCAGGTAGGTCATTCTGAACTCTCGGACCAAACTCGAGACGGCCCCCTCAGCACAAAGAAACTACACCTACAGGCATCTGCCCACGACCCGACACAGCTTCAACAACACGAACTCAGACAGAGCCAAAACCCCTACCCCCAGAGAGCAGTGAAAAGGTGAAAATTAGCCCCGTATCGTTACTCACCATGACCCGGCAATACAGAGATTAGGGCAGGCACTGGTAAGATACTGAAACGGCAGCAACCGGGAGAAGACAAATCTCCGGGGGCCTTATATAGAGTAGGGAAAGGTCGGGACTCAATGGCCTGGCAATCCCTTTATTGGGAGCAGCTGTGTAGTGGGCCACCATTGGAGGGGACTGTGCCCGTGAGCGGCTCACTCTCTGCAGAACAAACACCGTAACCTCTTGGCAGAGTGCGTGGGATGTGGAGGGGTGCTTCCTCGGTAGGGGGTGGCATGAAAATCCCAGTGGGGAAGGACCGAAAAAGAATTTGGGGTACTCCAAGGGACCCAGGGAATGGGAGGGCTAGGGTACGGCCTAGCTGATTATTTAAAAAGAAGAAAAAATAAACCGAACTAAAAGTTTCCCGATCCAACATTCTTTCCCCATGAGGCGGGAATTAAATCAAATTTCTTTCGGTTTGGACAGTGAGTACCCAGCGAGACTGGAACTGGGACCCTGCCGATTTTGAACTGTCTACCCCAAGAGGTGGACTCCGGGAAGAGTGCCCTAAATCCCCAAGGGAAAGAAAATTAAAAAAAAACCCACGATGGCCCCCAAAAGAATACAGGGCTTTAAATCATGCCTTAGAAACCTCAGAACCACAAAAGGAACCGATATGAAAAAGTAATTGGCGTTTTGATTTCTTCTTAAATTTATTTAATTTAAGAGGAAATTACAAAGCCAATGCATCATCTGACTATTAATATTCATGGTGTCCCGGGAAGGGTGGTGGTTCCTTTAGAGGATGGACAAAGGGAATTGAGGGCCCGAAAAATTTTTCGTGTTTTGGGGACTTTTTTGAATGGCCCATCCACCTTCCTTCCAGCATTGGGGTGGACGCCGGGCTAGCCGGACAACCCAACCGAGTCTCTTCCATTTTCCAGATTGATCTCCATCGATTTTCTAGGAAAGCAAAGTACCTCTGGACATCCAGAATATTGATATCCTTTATCCCCCCATCGGGAAATCCAAATTACCAGCCAAAATTCAATTTGGGCACTGCTGGGGACCGAAAACCGGTTTAGGCAACCACACTGTTACTTAAGGTTAACCTATGACACTGTGGCCCCCAATCGCACTTTCAGGCATGTGTGGGCATCGGGAATAGCCTCGACCGACGGGCACTCCTCCCCTTGGAGCCCAAAGCACTCATTAGTTTCGCTGCTGGCGAAAGTCTAAACACCATACCAACCTCGTTCACTTCAAGTTTATCCTTTCCTGTCTTACCTCAGCCCTCTCTTCTGCCAGACAAAACTATTTCTCCTCCCTTATTGACACCCATGCCCATCACCCCCGCCAGCTCTTCCGTACATTCAACTCCCTTCTCAGGCCCCCGGTTCCTCCCCCTCCTCCTTCCCTCACCCCCAACCATCTGGCCTCCTACTTCATTAACAAAATTAAATACATCAGGTCCGAACTCCCCAAAGTCTCTTCCCCCCTTTCTCCATCCCCCCGGCTCTCAACACTCTCTGCTACTCTCCCATCCTTCCCAGCAGTATCCTCACAGGAGCTCTCCTCCCTCCTCTCAAGTGCTATTCCGGCCACCTGTGCTTCTGACCCCATTCCCTCTCATCTCATGAAATCTCTCGCTCCATCCCTTCTCCCCTCCTTAACGTCCATCTTCAACCGCTCACTCTCCACTGGTTCCTTCCCCTCTGCCTCCAAACATGACCATGTCTCTCCCATCCTAAAAAAACCCTCTCTTGACCCCACCTCACCTTCTAAGTATAGCCCCATATCCCTCCTACCATTCCTTTCCAAACTCCTTGAACGAGTTGTCTACACTCGCTACCTAGAATTCCTCAAAAACAACTCTCTCCTCGACCCCCTCCAGTCTGGCTTCCGTCCCCGACATTACACCGACACTGCCCTCTCAAAGGTCACCAATGACCTACTGCTTGCCAAATCCAACGGCTCATACTCTGTCCTAATCCTCCTCGACCTCTCAGCTGCCTTTGACACTGTGGACCACCCCCTTCTTCTCAACACGCTATCTGACCTTGACTTCAAAGATTCCGTCCTCTCCTGGTTCTCCTCTTATCTCTCCAGTCGTTCTTTCTCAGTCTCCTCCTCCCCCTCCCATCCTCTTACTGTTGGGGTTCCCCAAGGTTCAGTGCTTGGTCCCCTTCTGTTCTCTATCTACACGCACTCCCTTCGTGACCTCATTCGCTCCCACGGCTTCAACTATCATCTCTACGCTGATGACACCCAGATCTACATCTCTGCCCCTGCTTTCTCCCCCTCTCTCCAGGCTCGCATCTCCTCCTGCCTTCAGGACATCTCCATTTGGATGTCTGCCCGCCACCTAAAGCTCAACATGTCGAAGACTGAACTCCTTGTCTTCCCTCCCAAACCTTGCCCTCTCCCTGACTTTCCCATCTCTGTTGACGGCACTACCATCCTTCCCGTCTCACAAGCCCGCAACCTTGGTGTCATCCTCGACTCCGCTCTCTCATTCACCCCTCACATCCAAGCCGTGAACAAAACCTGCCGGTCTCATCTCCACAACATTGCCAAGATCCGCCCTTTCCTCTCCATCCATACCGCTACCCTGCTCATTCAAGCTCTCATCCTATCCCATCTGGACTACTGCATCAGCCTTCTCTCTGATCTACCATCCTCGTGTCTCTCTCCACTTCAATGCATACTTTATGCTGCTGCCCGGATTATCTTTGTCCAGAAACGCTCTGGGCATATTACTCCCCTCCTCAAAAATCTCCAGTGGCTACCAATCAATCTGCGCATCAGGTAGAAGCTCCTCACCCTGGGCTTCAAGGCTCTCCATCACCTCGCTCCCTCGTACCTCACCTCCCTTCTCTCCTTCTACGGCCCTGCCCGCATCCTCCGCTGCTAATCTTCTCACCGTACCTCGCTCTCGCCTGTCCCGCCACCGAGCCCCGGCCCACGTCATCCCCCGGGCCTGGAATGCCCTCCCTCTGCCCATCCGCCAAGCTAGCTCTCTTCCTCCCTTCAAGGCCCTGCTGAGAGCTCACCTCCTCCAGGAGCCTTCCCAGACTGAGCCCCTTCCTTCCTGTCCCCCTCGTCCCCCTCTCCATCCCCCCATCTTACCTCCTTCCCTTCCCGACAGAACCTTTATATATGTATATATGTTTGTACATATTTATTACTCTATTTATTTATTTATTTTATTTGTACATATCTATTCTATTTATTTTATTTTGTTGATATGTTTGGTTTTGTTCTCTATCTCCCCCTTTAAGACTGTGAGCCCAGTGTTGGGTAGAGATTGTCTCTATATGTTGCCAATTTGTATTTCCCAAGCGCTTAGTACAGTGCTCTGTACATAGTAAGCGCTCAATAAATACGATTGATGATGATGATAATGATTAGTTTATCTACGGGCACCAGATATCTGTAGCCACCTAAAAATCGGTATTGCGATCGTGGGCACAAATCAGCAGACTTGCTCTTGCTGGCTTCACATGGGGAGAATGATTTTCGTTTTAAAAATAGGGAGGTTTTGGGGTTTTGGATTAAAAGCTTTCTGCAGTTGTTCCTTTTTTTATGAGGAGGACTAGATAGAGAAAAGGGGAAAGGAAGCACCAGGGAAAAAAAGTCTGTAAACTACTCACTTGCAGGGGTTTTGTGGAGGAACAGCCACGTCTCCCAAGGCTTTGGGTCAGGGACTAATCTAAATAGAAAGACAGAAATAATTAGAGAAGCAGCTTTTCGCAGTGTAAAGAGCGCGGGCTTTGGAATCACAGGTCATGAGTTCAAAACCCGCCTCCACCAATTACCGGCTTTGTGACTTTGGACACGTCACTTCACTTCTCTGTTTCTCAGTTCCCGCATCGGTAAAGTGGGGATTAAGGCTGTGAGCCCCGCGTTGGACAATCCGATTACTTTGTAACCTCTGCCGCGCTCAGAACAGTGCTTTGCACATAGGAAGTCTTTAATAAATAATACTACATTACATGGAAAAGTTATTCCAATGGAACTTGTACAGCCATACCATAAATGGGGCAGGTGGGTCATTCTGACCTCTCGGACCAAACTCGAGACGGCCCCCTTCTCGAAAGGTCGGTACTCAATCGCCTGGCAATCCCTTCACTGGGAGAAGCTGAGTAGTGGGCCACAATTGGAGAGGACTGTGCTGGTGAGCGGCTCATTCTTTGCAGAACAAACACCGTACTCGCTTGCCAGAGTGCGTGGGATGTGGAGGGGGGCTTCCTCGGCTGGGGGTGGTATGAGGAAACCAAGTGGGAAGGACCGAAAAGGAATCTCGGGTACTCCAAGGGACCCAGAGAATGCGAGAGCTAGGGTACGGCCTAGCTGGTTATTTAAAAAGAAGGAAAAATAAACCGAACTGAAAGTTTCCAGATCCAACATTCTGTCTCCATGAGACCGGAATTAAATCAAATTTCTTTCGGTTTGGACAGTGAGGACCCTACGAGACTGGAACTGGGACCCTGCCGATTTTGAACTGTCTACCCCAAAAGGTGGAACCTGGGAAGATTGCCCCAAATAACCCTGGGAAATAAAATTGAAAAAAACCCACGATGGCCCCTAAAAGAATACAGGGCTTTGAAACATGCCTTAGAAACCTCAGAACCACAAAAGGGACCGATAGGAAAAAGTAATTGGCGTTTTGATTTCCTCTTAAATTTATTTAGTTTAAGAGGAAATCAAAAAGCCAATACATCATCTGACTATTAATATCCATGGTGTTCCGGGAATGGAGGGGGTTCCTTTAGAGGAAGGACAAAGGGAATTTCCCGCCCAAAAAATTTTTCGGGATTTGGGGATTTTTTTGAATGACCCAACCTCCTTCCTTGCAGCATTGGTGTGGTCACAGGGCTAGCCGGGCAACCCAGCCGAGTCTGTTGCATTTTCCAGAGTGATATCCATTGATTTTCTAGGAAATTAAAGCATCTCTGGACATCGAGAATATTGATACCCTTTATCCTCCCATCAGGAAATCCAAATTACCAGCCAAAAATCAATTTGGGCACCGCTGGGGACCGAAAACCGGTTTAGGACCCCACACGGTTATTTAAGGTTAACCTATGACCCTGTGGCCCCTAATCGCCCTATCGGGCATGTGTGGGCATCGGCAATACCCTCGACGGACGGACACTCCTCCCCCTGGAGCCCCAAGAACTCATTAGGTTATCTACGGGCACCACATATCTGAAGACAACTAAAAATCGGTTTTGCGATCGGGGGCCCAAATCAACAGTTTTGTTCTGCCATGAGCACCAACAAAACGCTTGGTCTTGCTGGCTAAACTTGGGGAGAGTGATTGTCGCTTTTAAAATAGGGAGGTTTTGGGGTTTTGGATTAAAAGCCTTCTACAGTTGTTCCTTTTTTATGAGGAGGACTAGATAGAGAAAAAGGGAAAGGAAGCACCAGGAAAAAAAAGTCGGTAAACTATTCACTTGCTGGGGTTTTGTGGAGGAACAGCCATGTCTCCCAAGGCTCTGGGTCAGGGATTAATCTAAATAGAAAGACAAAAATAATTGGAGAAGCAGCTTGTCGCAATGTAAAGAGCACAGGTGTTGGAGTCATGGGTTCAAATGCCGCCTCCACCAATTACTGGCTGTGTGACTTTGGACACGTCACTTCACTTCTCTGTGCCTTGGTTCCCTCATCGGTAAAGTGGGGATTAAGGCTGTGAGCCCCGCGGTGGACAACCAAATTACCTTCTAACCTCTGCCGCGCCCAGAACAGTGATTTGTCCATAAGTTCTTAATAAATAATACTATATTAGATGGAATTATTATTCCAATGGAACTCGTGCAGCCATACAGTAACTGGGGCAGGTAGGTCATTCTGACCTCTCGGACCAAACTCGAGACGGCCCCCTCCGCACAGAGAAACTACACCTACAGGCATCTACCCACGACCCGACTCAGGATCAACAACACAAACTCAGACAGAGCCAAAGCCCCTACCCTCAGAGAGCAGTGAAAAGGTCAAAATTAGCCCCCCAACCTCACTCACCATGACCCGGCAATAAAGAGAAGAGGACAGACACTGGTAAAATACTGAAACGGCAGCAACCGGGAGAAGGCCAAATATCCGGGGGCCTTATATAGAGTAGGGAAATGTCGGGACTCAATCGCCTGGCGAACCCTTCATTGGGAGCAGCTGAGTAGTGGGCCGCCATTGGAGGGGACTGTGCCCGTGAGCGACTCACTTTTTGCAGAACAAACACCGTACCCTCTTGGCAGAGTGCGTGAGATGTGGAGGGGGGCTTCCTCGGCAGGGGGTGGCATGAAAAACCCAATGGGGAAGGACCGAAAAAGAATATCGGGTACTCCAAGGGACCCAGGGAATGGGAGGGTCAGGGTACGACCTAGCTGATTATTTAAAAAGAAGGAAAAATAAACGGAACTAAAAGTTTCCCGATCCAACATTCTGTCCCCATGAGGCGGAAATTAAATCAAATTTCTATCGGTTTGGACTGTGAGGAACCAACGAGACTGGAACTGGGACCCTGCCGATTTTGAATTGTCTACCCCAAGAGGTGGACTCCGGGAAGAGTGCCCTAAATCCCCCAGGGAAATAAAATTGAAAAAAAACCACCATGACCCCCAAAAGAATACAGGGCTTTAAAACGTGCCTTAGAAACTTCAGAACCACAAACGGAAACGAAATGAAAATGTAATTGACGTTTTTATTTCCTCTTAAATTTAATTTAAGAGGAAATCAAAAAGCCAATGCATCATCTGACTATTAATATCCATGTTGTCTCGGGAAGAGAGGTGGTTCCTTTAGAGGATGAACAAAGGGAAATGCCGGCCCGGAAAATTTTTCGTGTTTTGGGAATTTTTTTGAATGGCCCATCCACCTTCCTTCCAGCACTGGGGTGGACACAGGGCTAGCCGGGCAACCCAACCGAGTCTGTCCCATTTTCCAGAGTGATCTCCATCGATTTTCTAGGAAAGCAAAGTAAGGCTGGACATCCAGAATATTGATATCCTTTATCCTCCCATCATTAAATCCACATTAACAGCGAAAAATCAATTTGGGCACCGCTGGGGACCGAGAACCGATTTAGGCCCCCACATGGTTATTTAAGGTTACCCAATGACCCTGTGGCCCCCAATCGCACTTTCGAGCATGTGTGGGCATCGCCAATACTCTCCACCGACGGCCACTCCTCCCCTTGGAGCCCAAAGCACTCATTAGGTTATCTACGGGCACCAGATATCTGAAGCCACCTAAAAATCGGTTTTGCGATCGGGGGCACAAATAAACAGATTTGTTCTGCCATGAACCCCAACAAAGCGCTTGCTCTTCCTGGCTAAACTTGGGGAGAGTGTTTGTCGCTTTAAAAATTGGGAGGTTTGGGATTAAAAGCCTTCTGTAGATGTTCCTTTTTTATGAGGAGGACTAGATAGAGAAAAAGGGAAAGGAAGCACCAGGAAAAAAAAGTTAGTAAACTTCTCACTTGTCGGGGTTTTGTGGAGGAACAGCCACGTCTCCCAAGGCTTTCGGTCAGGAATTAATCTAAATAGAAAAACAAAAATAATTAGAGAAGCAGCTTGTCACAGCGTATAGAGCGCGGGCTTTGGAGTCATTAGTCATTTGGAGTCATTTGGTCATTAGTTCAAATACCGTCTCCACCAATTACCGGCTGTGTGACTTTGGACACGTCACTTCACTTCTCTGTGCCTCGGTTCCCTCATCGGTAAAGTGGGGATTAAGGCTGTGAGCCCCGCGTTGGACAATCCGATTACCTTGTTACCTCTGCCGCGCTCAGAACAGTGCTTTGCACATAAGAAGTCCTTAATAAATAATACTACATTACATGGAATTATTATTCCAATGTTACTCGTGCAGCCATACAATAAATGGGGCAGGTGGGTCATTCTGACCTGTCGGACCAAACTCGAGACGGCCCCCTCCGCACAGAGAAACTACACCTACAGGCGTCTGCCCACGACCCAACTCAGGATCAACAACACAAACTCAGACAGAGCCAAAGCCCCTACCCCCAGAGAGCAGTGAAAAGGTGAAAATTAGCTCCCTAACCTCACTCACCATCACCCGGCAATACAAAGAAGAGGTCAGGCCCTGGTAAAATACTGAAACGGCAGCAACCGGGAGAAGGACAAATCTCCGGGGGCCTTATATAGAGTAGGGAAAGGTCGGGACCGAATCGCCTGGCAATCCCTTCATTGGGAGGAGCTGAGTAGTGGGCCGCCATTGGAGGGGACTGTGCCGGTGAGCGGCTCTTCTTGGCAGAACAAACACCATACCCGACTGGCAGACTGCATGGGATGAGGACGGGGGCATCCTCGGCAGGGGGTGCCATGAAAAACCCATTGGGGAAGTACCGAAAAGGAATCTCGGGTACTCCAAGGGGCCCAGGGAATGGGAGGGCTAGGGCACGGCCTATCTGATTATTTAAAAAGAAGGAAAAATAAACCGAACTAAAAGTTTCCAGATCCAACATTCTGTCTCCAAGTGGCGGGAATTAAATCAAATCTCTTTCGATTTGGACAGTGAGGACACAACGAGACTGGAACTGGGACCCTGCCGATTATGAACTATCTACCCCAAGAGGTGGACCCCGGGAAGGGTGCCCTAAATCCCCCAGGGAATTAAAATTGAAAAAAACAACGATGGCCCCCAAAAGAATACAGGGCTTTAAAACATGCCTTAGAAACCTCAGAACCACAAAAGGAACGACATGAAAAAGTGATTGGCGTTTTGATTTCCTCTTAAATTTATTTAATTGAAGAGGAAATTAAAAAGCCAATGCATCCTCTGACTATTAATATCCATGGTGTCCCGGGAAGGGAGGTGGTTCCTTTAGAGGAAGGACAAAGTGAATTGCGCGCCCGAAAAATTTTTCGTGTTTTGGGGATTTTTTTGAATGACCCATCCACTTTCCTTCCAGCATTGCGGTGGACACTAGGCTAGCCGGGCAACCCAACCGAGTCTGTTTCATTTTCCAGAGTGATCTCCATCGATTTTCTAGGAAATCGATGTACCTCTGGACATCTAGATCATTGATACCCTTTATCCGACCATCAGGATATCCAAACTACCAGCCCAAAATCAATTTGGGCACCGCTGTGGACCGAAAACCGGTTTAGGCCCCCACACGGTTATTTAAGGTTAACCTATGAACCTGTGGACCCAAATCGCACTTTCGGGCTTGTGTGGGCATCGGGAATACCCGCGACCGACGGCCACTCCTCCCTTTGGAGCCCAAAGCACTCAGTTTATCTACGGGCACCAGATACCTGAAACCACGTAAAAATCGGTTTTGCGATCGCGGGCACAAATCAACAGATGGCTTCTGCCATGAGCACCAACAAAGCGCTTGCTCTTGCTGGCTTCACTTGGGGAGAGTGATTTTCGTTTTAAAAATAGGGAGGTTGTGGGGTTTCGGATTAAAAGCCTTCTACAGTTGTTCCATTTTTTCTTAGGAGGAGTTGATAATGAAAAAGGGAAACGAAGCACCAGGAAAAAAATGTCAGTAAACTACTCACTTGCAGGGGTTTTGTGGAGGAACAGCCACGTCTCCCAAGGCTCTGGGTCAGGGATTAATCTAAATAGAAAGACAAAAATAATTAGAGAAGCAGCTTGTCACAGTGTAAAAAGCGCGGGCTTTGGAGTCGCAGGTCATGGGTTCAACTCCCACCTCTACCAATTACCGGTTGAGTGATTTTGGACACGTGACTTCACTTCTCTGTGCCTCGGTTCCCTCATCGGTATAGTGGTCATTAAGACTGTGAGCCCCGCGTTGGACAATCCGCTTACCTTGCAACGTCTGCCGCGCTCAGAACAGTGCTTTGCACATAAGTCCCTAATAAATAATACTACATTACAAGGTATTATTATTACCATGGAACTCGTGTAGACATACCGTAACTGGGGCAGGTGGGTCATTCTGACCTCTCGGACCTACTCGAGACGGTCCCCTCCGCACAGAGAAACTACACCTACGGGCATCTGCCCACGACCCGACTCAGAATCAACAACGTAAACTCAGAGTCAAAGCCCCTACCCCCAGAGAGCAGTGAAAAGGTCAAAATTAGCACCCTCACCTCACTCACCATGACCCGGCAATATAGAGAAGAAGGCAGGCACTGGTAAGGTACAGAAACGGCAGCAACCGGGAGAAAGCCGAATCTCCAGGGGCCTTATATAGAGTAGGGAAGGGGCGGGACTCAATCGCCTGGCAATCTCTTCAATGGGAGCAGCTGAGTAGTGGGTGAAAATTGGAGGGTACTGTGCCCGTGAGCGGCTCACTCTTTGCAGAACAAACACCGTACCCGCTTGGCAGAGTGCGTGGGATGTGGTGGGGGGGCGCTTACTCGGCAGGGGGTGACATGAAAAACCCAGTGGGGAAGGACAGAAAAAGAATCTCGGGTACTGCAAGGGACCCAGGGGATGAGAGAGCCAGGGTACGGCCTATCTGATTATTTGAATAGAAGGAAAAATAAAACGACCTAGAAGTTTCCCGATCCAACATTCGGTCCCCAAGAGGCGGGTATTAAATTAAATTTCTTTCGATTTGGACAGTGAGGACCCAACGGGACTGGAACTGGGACCCTGCCGAACGTAAACTCTCCACACCAAGAGGTGGACCCGAGAAGTCTGCCCTAAAGCCCACAGGGAAATAAAATTGAAAAAAAATCACGATGGCCCCCAAAATATTAGAGGGGTTTTAAACATGCCTTAGAAACCTGAGGACCACAACAGGAACCGAAATGAAAAAGTAATTGGCGTTTTCATTTCCCCTTAAATTTATTTAATTTGAGGAAATCAAAAAGCCAATGCATCATCTGAATATTAATATGCATGTTGTCCTGGTAAGGGAGATGGTTCCTGTATAGGATGGCCAAAGGGAATTGCCAGCCCGAAAAATTTTCGTGTTTCGAGGAATTTTTCTTTAATGGCCCATCCACCTTCCTTCCAGCATTGGGGTGGACATATGGCTATCCGGGCAGCCCAACCGAGTCTGTTCCATTTTCCAGAGTGATCTCCATCGATTTTCAGGGAAATCAAAGTTCCTCTGGACATCCGGAATATTGATATCCTTTATCCTCCCATCAGGAAAACCAAATTACCAGCCAAAAATCAATTTGGGCACCACTGGGTACTGGAAAACTCTTTAGGCCCCTGAAAGGTTATTTAAGGTTTACATGTGACCCTGTGGCCCTCAATCGCACTTCTGGCCATGTGTGGGCATCGATAACACCCTCGACCCCCTCCCCCTCCTCCCCCCCTTGGTACCCTAAAGCACTCATTAGGGTATCCACGAGCACCAGAAATCCGTTTGGACCCTCTGCCCACCAAAAAATCTGTAGTGCCATCCTGGGCACAAAACAAACAGATTTGGTCTGCCAGGAGCACTAACAAACCGTTTGCTCTTGCAGGGTTAATTTGGGGAGATTGAGTTATGTTTTAAAAATAGGGAGTTTGTGGGGTATTTGTTTAAAAGCCTTGTACAGTTGTTCCTTTTTTTATGAGGAGTACTAGATGCGGGAAAAGGGAGAGAAAGCAGTAGGAATAAACATATTCTGTAAGCTACTCACTTGCAGAGGTTTTGTTGAGGAACAGCCACGTCTCCCAAGGCTCTGGGTCAGTGATGAATCTAAAAAGAAAGACAGAAAAATAAGAATTAGAGAAGCAGCGTGGCTCAGTGGAAAGAACACAGGGTTTGGAGTCAGAGTTCCTGGGTTCAAATCCCACCTCCACCAATTACCGGCCGTGTGATTTTGGGCACGTCCCTTCACTTCACTGTGCCTCGGTTCCCTGGTCAGTAAAGTGGAGATTAAGGCTGTGAGTCCGTGAGGGACAAGCCGATTACCTTGTAACCTCTGCAGCTGAGAACAGTGCTTTGCACGTAGTAAGTGCTTAAGAAATGCTATTATAATAGATTGAATTCTTATTCCTATGAAACTGGTGCAGCCATACCGTAGCTGAGGCAGGTGGGTCATTCTGTCCTCTGGACTCAAACCCGAGACGCCCCCCCCGCCCCGCAGAGAGACGCTACCCCTACTAGGATCTGCCCACGGCCCTACTCAGGATCAACAACACAAGCTCTGACCGAGCCAAAGCCCCTAACCACAGAGAGCAGTGAAAATATCATAATAAGCCCCCTACCCTCAATCACCACGACCCGGGAACCCAGAGAGGAGGGCAGGAACTGGGAAGGTACTGAAGAAGCAACAGCTGAGAGGGCAGGCACTGGGAAGGTACTGAAGTGGCAGCATCTGAGAGAAGGCCAACGCTATGGGGGCCATATACAGAGTTGGGAAGGGGAGGGCCTCAACCGCCGGGCAATCCCTTGATTGGGAGCAGCTGAGCAGTGGGCGACCAGTGAAGGGGACTGTGCCCGGGAGCCGCTCATCCTTTGCAGAACAAACACCATTCCTTCTTGGCAGAGTGCGGAGGAGGCGGAGGGGGGCTTCCTCGGCAGCCGGTGGCACGGAAAACCCAGTTGGGAAGGACCTAAAAGGAATCTCGGGTGCTCCAAGGAACCCGGGGGATGGGCGTGCTAGGGTACGGCCTAGCTGATTATTTAAAAAGAAGGAACAAAAAACCAAACTAAACGTTTTCCGATCCAACATTCTGTCCCCAAGAAGTGGGAATCATATTAAATTTCTTACGATTTGGACAGTGAGGACCCAACGGGACTGGAACTGGGACCCTATCTTCAACTGTCTACCGCAAAAGGTGGACGCCTGGAAGAATGCCATAAATTTCACATGCAAATAAAATTGAATAAAACCCACGATGGCCCTCAAAGGTATAGAGGGGTTTAAAATATGCCTTAGCAATCTCAGAACCACAACAGCACCCGAAATGAAAAAGTAATTGCCATTTTGATTTCCTATTAAATATAATTAAATTCATTAATTTAATTAGCTTAATTAATTAAAATTAATCAATTTAAGAGTAATGTAAAAAGCCAATGCATCATCTGGCTATTAATATCTATGGTCACCCGGGAAGGCAAGGGGTTACTTTAGAGGATGGACAAAGGGAATTGGCGGCCCGAAAATTTTTTCGTGTTTTAGGGATTTTTTAAATGCCCCATCTACTTTCCTTCCAGCGTTGTGGTGGACACATGGCTAGTCGGGCAGCCCAACCGAGTTTATTCCATTTTCCAGAGTGATGTCCGTCGATTTTCAACCACATCAAAGTTCCTCTGGAGAGCTAGGATATTGTTATCCTTTATCGTCCCGTAATGAAATCCACCTTATCAGCCAAAAATAAATTTGGGCACCGCTGGGGACCGAAAGCCTGTTTAGGTACCCCCACGGTTATGTGAGGTTTACCTTTGAACCTGTGGTGCATAAACGTACATTTGGGCAAGTGTGGGCATCGAAAATACCCTCGACTGACGCCCCCCCGTTCCCTTGGTGCCCAAAGCACTCAGTAGGGTATCTACGTGAACCAGAAATCCGTTTGGACCCTGTGCCCACCAGAAAATCTGTAGTGCCTTCCCGGGCTCAAAATAAACAGATTTGGTCTATCGGGAGTACTAACAAACCGTTTGCTCTTGCAGGGTTAATTTGGGGAGATTGATTTATGTTTTAAAAATAGGGAGGTTGTGGGGTATTTGTTTAAAAGCCTTGCACAGTTGTTCCGTTTTATATGAGGAGGACAATTTGCGGGAAAAGGGAGAGAAAGCACCAGGAAAAAATATTCTGTAAGCTACTCACTTTCAGAGGTTTTGTTGAGGAAGAGCCACGTCTCCCAAGGCTCGAGGTCAGTGATGAATCTAAACAGAAAGACAGAAAAATAAGAATTAGAGTAGCAGCCTGTCTAAGTGGAAAGAACACAGGGTATGGAGTCAGAGGTCCTGGGTTCAAACCCCGCCTTCACCAATTACCGGCCGTGTGACTTTGGGCACATCACTTCACATCTCTGTGCCTCGGTTCCCTCGTAGGTAAAGTGGGGATTAAGGCTGTGAGCCCCCCGAGGGACAAGCCGATTACCTTGTAAACTCTGCAGCGTTTGGAACAGTGCTTTGCACGTAGTAAGTGCTTGAGAAATGCTATTATTTAAGGTTAACCTGTGGCCCCCAAACGCAATTTCGGGCATGTGTTGGCATCGACAATACCCACGACCGTCGGCCACTCCTCCCATTGGAGCCCAAAGCACTGAGATTATCTAGGGGCACCAGATATATGTGTAGCCACCTAAAAATCGGTTTTCCGATCGTGGGCACAAATCAACAGATTTGTTCAGCCATGAGCACCAACAAAGCGCTTGCTCTTGCTTGCTTCACATGGGGAGCGTGATTTTCGTTTTAAAAATAGGGAGGTTGTGGGGTTTTGGATTAAAAGCCTTCTACAGTTGTTCATTTTTTATGAGGAGGACGAGATAGAGTCAAAGGGAAAGGAAGCACCAGGAAAAAAAATTCTGTAAGCTTCTCACTTGCAGGGGTTTTGTGGAGGAACAGCCACGTCTCCCAAGGCTCTGGGTCAGGGATTAATCTAAATAGAAAGAAAAAAATATTTAGAGAAGCAGCTTGTCACAGTGTAAAAAGCGCGGGCTTTGGAATCACAGGTCATGGGTTCAAATGCCGCTTCCACCAATTACCGGCTGTGTGACTTTGGACACGTCACTTCACTTCTCTGTGCCTCGGTTTCGTCATCGGTAAAGTGGACATAAAGGCTGTGAGCCCCGCGTTGGACAACCCAATTACCCTCTAACCTCTGCCGCGCTCAGAACAGTGATTCGCTCATAAGTCCTTAATAAGTAATACTATATTAGATTGAATTATCATTCCAATGGAACTCGTCCAGCCACACCGTAACTGGGGCAGGTGGGTCATTCTGACCTCTCGGACCAAACTCGAGACGGTCCCCTCCGCACAGAGAAACTACACCTACAGGCATCTGCCCACGACCCGACTCAGGATCAACACCACAAACTCAGACAGAGCCAAAGCCCCTACCCCCAGAGAGCAGTGAAAAGGTCAAAATTAGCCCCCTAACCCCACTCACCATGACCCGGCAATACAGAGAAGAGGGCAGGCACTGGTCAGATACTGAAACAGCAGCAACCGGGAGAAGGCCAAATCTCCGTGGGCCTTATATAGAGTAGGGAAAGGTCGGGACTCAATCACCTGGCAATCCCTTCATTGGGAGCAGCTGAGTAGTGGGCCACCATTGGAGGGGACTGTGCCCGTGAGCGGCTCACTCTCTGCAGAACAAACACCGTACCCTCTTGGCAGAGTGCGTGGGATATGGAGGGGTCTTCCTCGGCAGGGGGTGGAATGAAAATCCCAGTGGGGAAGGACCGAAAAAGAATATCGGGTACTCCAAGGGACCCAGGGAATGGGAGGGCTAGGGTACGGCCTAGCTGATTATTTAAAAAGAAGGAAAAATAAACCGAAGTAAAAGATTCCCGATCCAACATTCTTTCCCCATGAGGCGGGAATTAAATAAATTTCTTTCGGTTTGGACAGTGAGGACCCAACGAGACTGGAACTGCGACCCTGCCGATTCTGAACTGTCTAGCCCAAGAGGTGGACCCTGGGAAGAGTGCCCTAAATCCCCCAGGGAAATAAAATTGAAAAAAAAACCCACGAAGCCCCCAAAAGAATACAGGGCTTTAAAACTTGCCTTAGAAACCTCAGAACCACAAAAGGAACCGAAATGAAAAAGTAATTGGCATTTTGATTTCCTCTTAAATATATTTAATTTAAGAGGAAATCAAAAAGCCAATGCATCATCTGACTATTAATATCCATGGTGTCCCGGGAAAGGAGGTCGTTCCTTTAGAGGATGGACAAAGGGAATTGCCGGCCCGAAAATTTTTTCATGTTTTGGGGATTTTTTTGAATGGCCTATCCACCTTCCTTCCAGCATGGGACTGGACGCAGGGCTAGCCGGGCAACCCAACCGAGTCTGTTCCATTTTTTCAGAGTGATCTCCATCGGTTTTCTCGGAAATCAAAGTGCCCCTGGACATCGAGAATATTGATACCCTTTATCTTCCTAATGGGAAATCCAAATTACCAGCCAAAAATCAATTTGGGTACCGCTGGGCACCGAAAACCGGTTTAGGCCCCCACACGGTTATTTCAGGTTAACCTATGACCCTGTGGCCCCCAATCGCACTTTCGGGTATGTGTGGGCATCGGGAATACCATCGACCGACGGCCACTCCTCCACTTCGAGCCCATAGCACTCATTAGTTTATCTACGGGCACCAGATATCTGAAGGCACCTAAAAATTGGTTTTGCGATCGTGGGCACAATTCAACAGATTTGTTCTGCCATGAGCACCAACAATGCGCTTGCTCTGGCTGGCCAAACTTGGGGAGAGTGATTGTCGCTTTAAAAAGAGGGAGGTTTTGGATTAAAAGCCATCCACAGTTGTTACTTTTTTATGAGGAGGACTACATAGAGGAAAAGGGAAAGGAAGTACCAAGAAAAAAAAAGTCAGTAAACTACTCACTTGCTGGGGTATTCTGGAGGAACAGCCACGTCTCCCAAGGCTCTGGGTCAACGATTAATCTAAATAGAAAGACAAAAGTAATTAGAGAAGCAGCTTGTCACAGTGTAAAGAGCGCGGGCTTTGGAGTCACAGGTCATGAGTTCAAATCCCGCCTCCACCAATTACCGGCTTTGTGACTTTGGACACGTCACTTCACTTCTCTGTGTCTCGGTTCCCTCATCGGTAAAGTGGGGATTAAGGCTGTGAACTCCGCGTTGGATAATCCGATTAACTTTTAACCTCTGGCGCTCTCAGAACAGTGCTTTCTGTAAAATGGGGGTTAAGACTGATCACCTTGTAACCTCCTCAGCGCTTAGAACAGTGCTTTGCACATAGTAAGTGCTTAACAAATGCCATCATCATCATCATCATCATCATAGTAAGCGCCTAATAATTTTAGACTGTGAGCCCACTGTTGGGTAGGGACTGTCTCTATATGTTGCCAACTTGTACTTCCCAAGCGCTTAGTACAGTGCTCTGCACCCAATAAGTGCTCAATAAATACGATTGATTGATTGATTGATTAAAAAAAAACTTCTCTGGGCCTCGGTTCCCTCATCTGTAAAATGGGGATTAAGACTGTGAGCCCCCCACCGTGGGAAATCCTGATCACCTTGTAACCTCCTCAGCGCTTAGAACAGTGCTTGGCACATAGTAAGCGCTTAATAAATGCTATTAAAACTGTGAGCCCACTGTTGGGTAGGGACCGTCTCTATATGCTGCCAACTTGTTCTTCCCAAGCGCTTAGTACAGTGCTCTGCACACAGTAAGCGCTCAATAAATACGATTGAATGAATGAATGAATGAATGCTTTGCACATAAGAAGTCCTTAATAAAAAATACTACATTACATGGAATTATTATTCCAATGGAACTCATGCAGCCATACCGTAAATGGGACATGTGGGTCATTCTGACCTCTCGGACCAAACTCGAGACAGCCCCTTCCGCACAGAGAAACTACACCTACAGAAATCTGCCCACGACCCGACTCAGGATCAACAACACAAACTCAGACAGAGCCAAAGTCCCTAACCCCAGAGAGCAGTGAAAAGGTCAAAAGTAGCCCCCTAAACTCACTCACCATGACCCGGCAATATAGTGAAGAGGGCAGGCACTGATAAGATACTGAAACAGCAGGAACCGGGAGAAGGCCCAACCTCCAGATGCCTTATATAGAGTATGGAAGGGGCGGGACTCAATCGCCTGGCAATCCCTTCATTGGGAGCAGCTGAGTAGTGGGTGAAAATTGGAGGGGACTGTGCCGGTGAACGGCTCACTCTTTGCAGAACAAACACCGTAGCCGCTGGGCAGAGTGCGTGGGATGTGGAGGGGGGCTTACTCGGCAGGGGATGACATGAAAAACCGTGTGGGGAAGGACCGGAAAAGAATCTCTGGGACTCCACGGGACCCAGGGGATGAGAGAACTAGGGTACGGCCGAGCTGATTATTTACAAAACAGGAAAAATAAAACGACCTTGAAGTTTCCCGATCCAACATTCGGTCCCAAAGAGGCGGGTATTAAATCAAATTTCTTTCGATTTGGACAGTGAGGAACCAACGGGAGTGGAACTGGGACCCTGCCAAACGGAAACTGTCCACACCAAGAGGTGGACCCCGAGACGTGTGCCCTAAATCCCACAGGGAAATAAAATTGAAAAAAAATCACGGGGGGTTTAAAATATGCCTTAGAAACCTGAGGACCACAACAGGAACCGAAATGAATAAGTAATTGGCGTTTTGATTTCGTCTTAAATTTATTTAATTTAAGAGGAAATCAAAAAGCCAATGCATCATCTGGATATTAATATGCATGTTGTCCTGGTAAGGGTGATGGTTCCTTTATAGGATGGCCAAAGGGAATTGCCGGCCCGAGAAATTTTCGAGTTTCGAGGAATATTTTTTAATGGCCCATCCACCTTCCTTCCAGCATTGGGGTGGACATATGGCTATGCGGGCAGCCCAGCCGAGTCTTTTCCATTTTCCAGAGTGATCTCCATCGATTTTCAAGGAAATCAAAGTACCTCTGTACCTCCAGAATATTGATATCCTTTATCCTCCCATCAGGAAATCCAAATTACCAGCCAAAAATCAATTTGGGCACCGCTGGGGACCGAAAACCGGTTTAGGCCCCCACACGGTTATTCAAGGTTACCCTATGACCCTGTGGTCCCCAATCGCACTTTCGGGCATGTGTGAGCCTCGGGAATACCCTCGACCGACAGCCACCCCTCCCCTTGGAGCCAAAAGCACTCATTAGGTTATGTACGGGAACCAAATATCTGAAGCCACCTAAAAATCGGTTTTGTGATCGGGGGCACAAATCAACAGATTTGTTCTGCCATGAGCACCAGCAAAGCGCTTGCTCTTGCTGGCTTCACATGGGGAGAGTGATTTTCGTTTTAAAAATAGGGACGTTTTGGGGTTTTGGATCAAAAGCCTTCTGCAGTTGTTCCCTTTTTTATGAGGAGGACTAGATAGAGAAAAGGGGAAAGGAAGCACCAGGGAAAAAAAGTTTGTAAACTACTCACTTGCAGGGGTTTTGTGAAGGAAAAGCAACGTCTCCCAAGGCTTTGGGTCAGGGATTAATCTAAATAGAAAGACAAAAATAATTAGAGAAGCAGCTTTTCACAGTGTAAAGAGACCGGGCTTAGGAGTCACAGGTCATGAGTTCAAATTCCGCCTCCACCAATTACCGGTTTTGTGACTTTGGACACGTCACTTCACTTCTCTGTGCCTCGGTTCACTCATCGGAAAAGTGGGGATTAAGTCTGTGAGCCCCGCGTTGGACAATCCGATTACCTTGTAACCTCTGCCGCGCTCAGAACAATGCTTTGCACTTAAGAAGTCCTTAATAAATAATACTACATTACATGGAATTATTATTCCAATGGAACTCGTGCAGCCATACCGTAAACGGGGCAGGTGGGTCATTCTGACCTCTCAGACCAAACTCGAGACGGCCCCCTCCGCACAGAGAAACTACACCTACAGGCATCTGCCCACGACCCGACTCAGGATCAACAACACCAACTCAGACAGAGCCAAAGCCCCTACCCCCAGAGAGCAGTGAAAAGGTCAAAATTAGCCCCCTAACCCCACTCACCATGACCCGGCAATACAGAGAAGAGGGCAGGCATTGGTAAGATACTGAAACGGCAGCAACCGGGAGAAGGCCAAACTCCGGGGTCCTTATATAGAGTAGGGAAAGGTCGGAACTCAATCGCCTGGCAATCCCTTCATTGGGAGACGCTGAGTAGTGGGCCACCATTGGAGGGGACTGTGCCGGTGAGCGGCTCATTCTTTGCAGAACAAACACCGTACCCGCTTGGCAGAGTGCGTGGGATGTAGAGGGGGGCTTCCTCGGCAGGGAGTGGCATGAAAAACCTAATGGGGAAGGACCGAAAAGGAATCTCGGGTACTCCAAGGTACCCAGGGAATGGGAGAGCTAGGGTACGGCCTAGCTGATTATTTAAAAAGAAGGAAAAATAAACCGAACTAGAAGTTTCCCGATCCAACATTCTGTCCCCATGAGGCGGGAATTAAATCACATTTCTTTCGCTTTGGACAGTGAGGACCCTACGAGACTGGAACTGGGACTCTGCCGATTTTGAATTGTCTACCCCAAAAGGTGGACCCCGGGAAGAGTGCCCTAAATCCCCCAGGGAAATAAAATTGAAAAAAAACCACGATGGCCCCCAAAAGAATACAGGGCTTTAAAACATGCCTTAGAAACCTCAGAACCACAAAAGGAACCGATAAGAAAAAGTAATTGGCGTTTGGATTTCCTCTTAAATTTAAGATAATAAATAAATAAATTAACTTTATTTAATTTAAGAGGAAATGATAAAGCCAATGCATCACCTGACTATTAATATCCATGGGGTCCCGGGAAGGGCGGTGGTTCCTTTAGAGGAAGGACAAAGGGAATTGCCCGCCCAAAAAATTTTTCGTGATTTAGGGATTTATTTGCATGACCCATCCTCCTTCCTTGCAGCATTGGGGTGGACACAGGACTAACCGGGCAACCCAACCGAGTCTGTTCCATTTTCCAGAGTGATCTCCATCGATTTTCTAGGAAAGCAAAGTACCTCTGGACATCCAGAATATTGATATCCTTTATCCTTCCATCGGGAAATCCAAATTACCATCCAAAAATCAATTCGGGCACCGCTGGGGACCGAAAACCGGTTTAGGCCCCCACACGGTTATTTAAGGTTAACCTATGACCCTGTGGCCCCCTATCGCACTTTCAGGCATGTGTGGGCATCGGACATACCCTCGAACGACGGCCACACCTCCCCTTGGAGCCCAAAGCACTCATTAGGTTATCTACGGGCACCAGATATCTGACGCCACCTAAAAATCGCTTCTCTGATCGGGGGCACAAATCAACAAATTTGTTCTGCCATGAGCACCAACAAAGCGCTCGCTCTTGCTGGCTAAACTTGGGGAGAGTGATTGTCGCTTTTAAAATAGGGAGATTTTGGGGTTTTGAATTAAAAGCCTTCTACAGTTGTTCCTTTTTTATGAGGAGGACTAGATAGAGAAAAAGGGAAAGGAAGCACTAGTAAAAAAATGTCAGTAAACCACGCACTTGCTGGGGATTTGTGGAGGAACAGCCACGTCCCCCAAGGCTCTGGGTCAGGGATTAGTCGAAATAGAAAGACAAAAATAATTAGAGAAGCAGCTTGTCACTGTGTATAGAGCGCGGGCTTTGGAGTCACAGGTCATGGGTTCAAATCCCGCCTCCACTAATTACCGGCTGTGTGACTTTGGACACGTCACTTCACTTCTCTATGCCTCGGTTCCCTCATCGGAAAAGTGGGGATTAAGGCTGTGAGCCCCGCCTTGGTCAACCCAATCACCTTCTAACCTCTGCCGCGCTCAGAACAGTGATTTGTCCATTAGTCCTTAATAAATAATACTATATTAGATGGAATTATTATTCCAATGTTACTCGTGCAACCATACCGTAACTGGGGCAGGTGGGTCATTCTGACCTCTCGGACCAAACTCGAGACGGCCCACTCCGCACAGAGAAACTACACCTACAGGCATCTGCACACGACCCGACTCAGGATCAGCAACACAAACTCAGACAGAACCAAGGGCCCTACCCCCAGGGAGTAGAGAAAAGGTCACAATTAGCCCCCTAACCTCACTCACCATGACCCAGCAACACAGAGAAGAAGGCAGGCACTGGTAAGATTCTGAAACGGCAGCAACCGGGAGAAGGCCAAATCTCCGTGGGCCTTATATAGAGTAGGGAAAGGTCGGGACTCAATCGCCTGGCCATCCCTTCATTGGGAGCAGCTGAGTAGTGGGCCACCATTGGAGGGGACTGTGACCGTGAGCGGCTCACTCTCTGCAGAACAAACACCGTACCCTCTTGGCAGAGAGCGTGGGATGTGGAGGGGGGCCTCCTCGGCAGGGGGCGGAATGAAAAACCCAGTGGTAAAGGACCGAAAAAGAATATAGGGTACTCCAAGGGACCCAGGGAATGGGAGGGTCAGGGTACGGCCTAGCTGATTATTTAGAAAGAAGGAAAAATAAACCGAACTAAAAGTTTCCCGATCCAACATTCTGTCTCCATGAGGCGGGCTTTATTTCAAATTTCTTTCGGTTTGGACAGAGAGGAACCTACCTGACTGGAACTGGGACCATGCCGATTTTCAAATGTCTACCCCCAAGAGATGGACCCCGGGAAGAGTGCCCCAAATACCCCAGGGAAATAAAATTGAAAAAATAAACCACGATGGCCCCCCAAAAATACAGGGCTATAAAATCTACAGGGCTCCTACCATTCGTTCCCAAACTCCTTGATCGAGTTGTCTACATGCGCTGCCTATAATTCCTAAACAACAACTCTCTCCTCGACCCCCTCCAGTCTGGCTTCCGTCCCCTACATTCCAGGGAAACTGCCCTCTCAAAGGTCACCAATGACCTCCTGCTTGCCAAATCCAACGGCTCATAATCTGTCTTAATCCTCCTCGACCTCTCAGCTGCCTTCGACACTGTGGACCACCCCTCCTCCTCAACACGCTATCTGACCTTGGCTTCACAGAATCCATCCTCTCCTGGTTCTCCTCTTATCTCTCCGGTAGTTCATGCTCAGTCTCTTTTGCAGGCTCCTCCTGCCCCTCCCATCCTCTTACTGTGGGGGTTCCCCAAGGTTCAGTGCTTGGTCCCCTTCTGTTCTCGATCTACACGCACTCCCTTAGTGACCCCATTTGCTCCCACGGCTTCAACTATCATCTCTACGCTGATGACACCCAGATCTACATCTCTACCCCTGCTCTCTCCCCATCTCTCCAGGCTCGCATCTCCTCCTGCCTTCAGGACATCTCCAGCTGGATGTCTGCCCGCCACCTAAAGCTCAACATGTCGAAGACTGAACTCCTTGTCTTCCCTCCCAAACCTTGCCCTCTCCCTGACTTTCCCATCTCTGTTGATGGCACTACCATCCTTCCCGTCTCACAGGCCCGGAACCTTAGTGTCATCCTCGACTCTGCTCTCTCATTCACCCCTCACATCCAAGCCGTCACCAAAACCTGCCAGTCTCAGCTCCACAACATTGCCAAGATCCGCCCTTTCCTCTCCATCCATACCGCTACCCTGCTCATTCAAGCTCTCATCCTATCCCATCTGGACTACTGCATCAGCCTTCTCTCTGATCTCCCATCCTCGTATCTCTCTCCACTTCAATGCATACTTCATGCTGCCGCCCGGATTATCTTTGTCCAGAAACGCTCTGGGCATATTACTACCCTTCTCAAAAATCTCCAGTGGCTACCAATCAACCTGCGCATCAGACAGAAACTCCTCACCCTGGGCTTCAAGGCTGTCCATCACCTCGCCGCCTCCTACCTCACCTCCCTTCTCTCCTTCTACAGACCAGCATGCACCCTCTGCTCCTCCGCCGCTAATCTCCTCACCGTACCTCGTTCTCGCCTGTCCCGCGATCGACCCCCGGCCCACGTCATCCCGCGGGCCTGGAATGCCCTCCCTCTGCCCATCCTTCAAGCTAGCTCTCTTCGTCCCTTCAAGGCACTACTGAGAGTTCACCTCCTCCAGGAGGCCTTCCCAGACTGAGCCCCTTCCTTTCTCTCCCCCTCGTCCCCCTCTCTACCCCCCCCATTTTACCTCCTTCCCTTCCCCACACCACCTGTATATATGTTTGTACATATTTATTACTCAATTTATTCATTTATTTATTTTACTTGTACGTATCTATTCTATTTATTTTATTTTGTTAGTATTTTTTATTTTGTTCTCTGTTTCCCACTTTTAGACTGTGAGCCCACTGTTGGGTAGGGACTGTCTATATATGTTGCCAATTTGTACTTCCCAAGCGCTTAGTACAGTGCTCTGCACATAGTAAGTGCTCAATACATGCGACTGATGATGATGATGAAAACATGCCTTAGAAAACTCAGAACCACTAAAGTAACCGATATGAAAAAGTAATTGGCGTTTTGATTTCCTCAAATTTATTTAATTTAAGAGGAAATCAAAAAGCCAATGCATCATCTGACTATTAATATCCATGGTGTCCCGGGAAGGGAGGTAGTTCCTTTAGAGGAAGGACAAAGGGAATTGCCCGCCAGAAAAATTTTTCGGGATTTGGGGATTTTTTTGAATGACCCATTCTACTTCCTTGCAGCATTGGGGTGGACACAGGGCTAGCCGGGAAACCCAACTGAGTCTGTTCCATTTTCCAGAGTGATCTCCATCGATTTGCTAGGAAATTAAAGTACCTCTGGACATCGAAAATATTGATACCCTTTATCCTCCCATCAGGAAATCCAAATTACCAGCCAAAAATCTATTTGGGCACCGCTGGGGACCGAAAACCGGTTTGGGCCCCCACGGTTATTTAAGGTTAACCTATGACCCTGTGTCCCCTAATCGCACTTTCGGGCATGTGTGGGCATCGGGAATACCCTCGACCGACGGCCACTCCTCCCCTTGGAGCCCAAAGCACTCATTAGATCATCTACGGGCACCAGATATCTGAAACCACCTAAAATTCGGTTTTGCGATCGGGGGCACAAATCAACAGATTTGCTCTGCCATGAGTACCAACAAAGTGCTTGCTCTGGCTGGCCAAACTTGGGGAGAGTGATTGTCGCTTTAAAAAGAGGGAGGTTTTGGGGTTTTGGATTAAAAGCCATCTACAGTTGTTACTTTTTTTATGAGGAGGACAACATAGAGGAAAAGGGAAATGAAGCACCAGGAAAAAAAGGTCAGTATACTACTCACTTGCTGGGGTTTTCTGGAGGAACAGCCACGTCTCCCAGGGCTTTGGGTCAGGGATTAATCTAAATAGAAAGACAAAAATAATTAGAGAAGCAGCTTGTCACAGTGTAAAAAGCGCGGGCTTTGGAGTCACAGGTCATGGGTAAAATCCCGCCTCCACCAATTACGGGATGTTTGACTTTTGACACGTCACTTTACTTCTCTGTGCCTCGGTTCCCTCATCGGTAAAGTGGGGATTCAGGCTGTGAGCCCCGCGTTGGAAATTCCGATTACCTTGTAACCTCTGCCGCGCTCAGAACAGTGCTTTGCACACAAGAATTCCTTAATAAATAATATTACATTACATGGAATTATTATTCCAATGGAACTCGTGCAGCCATATCGTAAATGGGGAAGGTGGGTCATTCTGACCCTCTCGGACCAAACTCGAGACGGCCCACTCCGCACAGAGAAACTACACCTACAGGCATCTGCCCACGACCCGACTCAGGATCAACAACACAAACTCGGACAGAGCCAAAGCCCCTACCTCCAGAGAGCAGTGAAAAGGTCAAAATTAGGCCCCTAACCTCACTCACCATGACCCGGCAATATAGAGAAGAGGGCAGGCAATGGTAAGATATTGAAACTGCAGCAACAGGGAGAAGGCCAAACCTTCGGGGGCCTTATATAGAGTAGGGAAATATAGGTACTCAATCACCTGGCAATCCCTTCATTGGGAGCAGCTGAGGAGTGGGTCACTATTGGAGGGGAGTGTACCGGTGAGCGGCTCATTCTTTGCAGAACAAACACCGTACCCGCTTGGCAGAGTGCGTAGGATGTGGAGGGGAGCTTCCTAGGCAGGGGGTGGCATGAAAAACCCAGTGGGGAAGGACCGAAAAGGAATCTCGGGTACTCCAAGGGACCCAGGGAATGGGAGAACAAGGGTACGGTCTAGCTGATTATTTAAAAAGAAGGAAAAATAAACCGAACTAAAAGTTTCCGGATCCAAAATTCTGTCTCCATGAGTCGGGAATTAAATCAAATTTCTTCCTGTTTGTACAGTAGAGGACCGAACGAGACTGGAACTGGGACCCTACCGATTTTGAACTGTCTACCCCTAGAGGTGGACCCGGGGAAGAGTGCCCTAAATCCCCAAGGGAAATAAAATTTAAAAAAACCACGATGCCCCCCCAAAGAATACAGGGCTTTAAAACATGCCTTAGAAACCTCGGAAGCACAAAGGGAACCGATATGAAAAAGTAATTGGCGTTTTGATTTCCTCTTAAATTTATTTAATTTAAGAGGAAATCAAAAAGACAATGCCTCATCTGACTATTAATATCCATGGTGTCCCGGGAAGGGAGGTGGTTCCTTTAGAGGATGGACAAAGGGAATTGCCGGCCCCAAAAATTTTTCGTGTTTTGGGGATTTTTTGAATGGCCCATCCACCTTCCTTCCAGCATTGTGGTAAACGCAGGCTTAGCCGGGCAACCCAAATGAGTCTGTTTCATTTTCCAGAGTGATCTCCATCGATTTTCTAGGAAAGCAAAGTACCTCTGGACATCCAGAATATTGATATCCTTTATCCTCCCATCAGGAAATCCAAATTACCAGCCAAAAAATCAATTTGGGCACCGCTGGGGACCGAAAACCGGTTGAGGCCCCCACACGGTTATTTAAGGGTAACCTATGACCCTGTGGCCCCCAATCGCATTTTCGGGCATGTGTGGGCATCGCGAATACCCTCGACCGACGTCCACTCTTCCCCTTGGAGCCCAAAGCACTCATTAGGTTATCTACTGGCACCAGATATCTGAAGACACCTAAAAATCGGTTTTGCGATCGGGGGCCCAAGTCAGCAGATTTGTTCTGCCATGAGCACCAACAAAACGCTTGCTCTTGCTGGCTAAACTTGGGGAGAGTGATTGTCGCTTTAAAAATAAGGAGGTTTTTGATTAAAAGCCTTCTACAGTTGTTCCTTTTTTATGAGGAGGACTAAGTAGAGAAAAAACTAAAGGAACCACCAGGAAAAAAAAAGTCAGTAAACTACTCACTTGCTGGGGTTTTGTGGAGGAACAGCCACGTCTCCCAAGGCTCTGGGTCAGGGATTAATCTAAATAGAAAGACAAAAATAATTAGAGAAGCAGCTTGTCACAGTGTAAAGAGCGCAGGCTTTGGAGTCACAGGTCATGGGTTCAAATCACGCCTCCACCAATTACCGGCTGTGTGACTTTGGACACGTCACTTCACTTCTTTGTGCCTCATCGGTAAAGTCGGGATTAAGGCCGTGAGCCCCGCCTTGGACAACCCAATTACCTTCTAACCTCTGCCGCGCTCAGAACAGTGATTTGCCCGTAAGTCCTTAATAAATAATGGTATATTAGATGGAATTATTATTCCAATGGAACTCGTGAAGCCGTACCGTAACTGGGGCAGGTGGGTCATTCTGACCACTCGGACCAAACTGGAGATGGCCCTCTCCACAAATAGAAACTAGACCTACAGGCCCACGACCCGACTCAGGATCAACAACACAAACTCCGACAGAGCCAAAGCCCCTACCCCCAGAGAGCAGTGCAAAGGTCAAAATTAGCACCCTAACCTCACTCACCATGACCCCGCAATACAGGGAAGAGGGCAGGCACTGGGAAAATACTGAAACGGCAGAAGCCGGGAGAAGGCCAAATCTCCGGGGCCCTTATATAGAGTAGGGAAAGGTCGGGACTCAATCGCCTGGCAATCCCTTCAATGGGAGCAGCTGAGTAGTGGGCCACCATTGGAGGGGACTCTGCCCGTGAGCGGCTCACTCTTTGCAGAACAAACATCGTACCCGCTTGGCAGAGTGCGTGGGATATGGAGGGGGGCTTCCTCGGCAGGGGGTGGCATGAAAAACCCAGTGGGGAAGGACCAAAAAGGAATCACGGGTACTTCAAGGGACCCAGGGAATGGGAGAGCTAGGTTACGGCCTAGCTGATTATTTAAAAAGATGGAAAAATAAACCAAACTAAAAGTTTCCCGATCCAACATTCCGTCGCCATGAGGAGGGAATTAAGTCAAATTTATTTCGGTTTGGACAGTGAGGACCCAACGAGACTGGAACTGGGACCCTGCCGATTTTGAACTGTCTACCTGAAGAGGTGGACCCCGGGAAGAGTGCTCTAAATCCAACAGGGAAATAAAATTGAAAAAGAAACCCAGGATGGCCCGATAAAGTATACAGGGCTTTAAAACATGCCTTAGAAACCTCAGAACCACAAAAGGAACCGAAATGAAAAACTAATGGGCGTTTTGATTTCCTCTTAAATTTATTAATTTAAGAGGAATTCAAAAAGCCAATGCATCATCTGACTATTAATATCCATGGTGTCCCGGGAAGGGTGGTGGTTCCTTTAGAGGATGGAGAAAGGGAATTGCCGGTCCGAAAAGTTTTTCGTGTTTGGGAGATTTTTTTGAATGGCCCATCCACCTTCCTTCCAGCTTTGGGGTGGGCGCAGGGCTAGCCGGGCAACCCAACCGAGTCTGTTCCATTTTCCAGAGTGATCTCCATCGATTTTCTAGGAAAGCAAAGTACCTCTGGACATCCAGAATATTGATATCCTTTATCCTCCCATCAGGAAATCCAAATTACCAGCCATAATGGTATGACCGAGCCAAAGCCCCTAACCACAGAGAGCAGTGAAAATGTCAGAATAAGCCCCCTACCCTCACTCACCATGACCCGGGAACCCAGAGAGGAGGGCAGGAACTGGGAAGGTACTGAAGAGGCAACAGCTGAGAGGGCAGGCACTGGGATGGTACTGAAGTGGCAGCAGCTGAGAGAAGGCAAACCCTATGGGGGCCGTATACAGAGTTGGGAAGGGGCGGGGCTCAACCGCCGGGCAATCCCTCGATTGGGAGCAGCTGAGCAGTGGGCGACCATTGAAGAGGACTGTGCCCGGGAGCCGCTCATCGTATGCAGAACAAACACCATTCCTACTTGGCAGAGTGCGGAGGAGGGCTTCCTCGCCAGCCGGTGGCACGAAAAACCCAGTAGGGAAGGACCTAAAAGGAATCTAGGGTGCTCCAAGGGACCCGGGGAATGGGAGAGCTAGGGTACGGCCTAGCTGATTATTTAAAAAGAAGGAAAAAAAAACAAACTAAACGTTTTCCCATCCAACATTCTGTCCCCAAGAGACGGGAATCATATCAAATTTCTTTCGATTTGGACAGTGAGGACCCAACGGGACTGGAACTGGGACCCTGACTATCTTCAACTGTCTACCCCAAAAGGTGGACACCTGGAAGAATGCCATAAATGTCACAGGCAAATAAAATTGAATAAAACCCACGATGGCCTCCAAAGGTATAGAGGGGTTTAGAACATGCCTTAACAATCTCAGAACCACAACAACACCCGAAATGAAAAAGTAATTGGCTTTTTGAATTCCTCTAAAATATAATTCATTTAAGTCATTAGTTTAATTAATTTATTTTATTAAAATTAATTTATTAATCAATTTAAGAGTAATGTAAAAAGCCAATGCATCTTCTGACTATTAATATCCATGGTCACCCGGAAAGGCAAGGGGTTACTTGAGAGGATGGACAAAGGGAATTGGCGGCCCGAAAATTTTTTCGTGTTTTAGGGATTTTTTTAATGCCCCATCTACTTTCCTTCCAGCGTTGTGGTGGACACATAGCTAGTCGGGCAACCCAACCGAGTTTCTTCCATTTTCCAGAGTGATGTCCATCCATTTTCAACCACATCAAAGTGTCTCTGGACATTCAGGATATTGATATCCTTTATCGTCCCGTAATGAAATCCACCTTACCAGCCAAAAATCAATTTGGGCACCGCTGGGGACCGAAAGCCTGTTTAGGCACCCCCACGGTTATGTGAGGTTTACCTTTTAACCTGTGGCGCATAAACGTACTTTTGGGCAAGTGTGGGCATCGAAAATACCCTCGACTGACGCCCCCTCCTTCCCTTGGTGCCCAAAGCACTCATTAGGGTATCTACGTGCACCAGAAATCCGTTTGGACCCTGTGCCCACCAGAAAATCTGTAGTGTCTTCCTGGGCACAAAATAAACAGATTTGGTCTGTGGGGAGTACTAACAAACCGTTTGCTCTTGCAGGGTTAATTTGGGGAGATTGATTTATGTTTTAAAAATAGGGAGGTTGTGGGGTATTTTTTTAAAAGCCTTGCACAGTTGTTCCGTTTTATATGAGGAGGACAAGATGCGGTAAAAGGGAGAGAAAGCACCAGGAAAAAAATATTCTGTAAGCTACTCACTTTCAGAGGTTTTGTTGAGGAAGAGCCACGTCTCCCAATGCTCTAGGTCAGTGATGAATCGAAAAAGAAAGACAGAAAAATAAGAATTAGAATAGCAGCCTGGCTAAGTGGAAAGAACACAGGGTTTGGAGTCAGAGTTCCTGGGTTCAAATCCCGCCTTCACCAATTACCGGCAGTGTGACCTTGGGCACATCACTTCACTTCTCTGTGCCTCGGTTCCCTCGTAGGTAAAGTAGGGATTAAGTCTGTGAGCCCCCCGAGGGACAAGCCGATTACCATGTAACCTCTAAAGCGTTTAGAACAGTGCTTTGCACGTAGTAAGTGCTTAAGAAACGCTATTATAACCGAAAACCGGTTTAGGCCACCACACGTTTATTTAAGGTTAACCTGTGGCCCCCAAACGCACTTTCGGGCATGTGTGGGCTTCGACAATACCCACAACCGTCGGCACTCCTCCCATTGTAGCCCAAAACACTCATTAGATTACCTACGGGCACCAGATATCTATGTAGTCACCTAAAAATCGGTTTTCCGATTGTGGGCACAAATCAACAGATTTGTTCAGCCATGAACACCAACAAAGCGCTTGCTCTTGCTGGCTTCACACGGGGAGAGTGATTTTCGTTTTAAAAATAAGGAGGTTGTGGGGTTTTGGATTAAAAGCCTTCTACAGTTGTTCCTTTTTTATAAGGAGGACTAGATAGAGTGAAAGGGAAAGGAAGCACCAGGAAAAACAAAACTATGTAAGCTACACACCTGCAGGGGTTTTGTGGAGGAACAGCTACGTCTCCCAAGGCTCTGGGTCAGGGATTAATCTAAATGGAAAGACAAAAATAATTAGAGAAGCAGCTTGTTACAGTGTAAAGAGCGCGGGCTTTGGAGTCAGAGGTCATGGGTTCAAATCTCGCCTCCACCAATTACCGGCTTTGTGACTTTTGGACACGTCACTTGACTTGTCTGTCCCTCGGTTCCCTCATAGGTAAAGTGGGGATTAAGGCTGGGAGCCCCGCGTTGGACAACCCAATTACCTTAGAACAGTGCTTTGCACAAAAGTCCTTAATAAATAATACTATATTAGATGGAATTATTATTCCAATGGAAATCGTGCAGCCATGCCGTAACTGGGGCAGGTGCGGCATTCTTACCTCTCGGACCAAACTCGAGACGGCCTCGTCCGCACAGAGAAACTACACCTACAGGCATCTGCCCATGACCCGACTCAGGATCAACAACACAAACTCAGACAGAGCCAAAGCTCCTACCCCCAGAGAGCAGTGAAAAGGTCAAAATAAGCCCCCTAACCTCACTATCCTTGACCCGGCAATACAGAGAGGAGGGCAGGCACTGGTAAGATACTGAAACGGCAGCAACCGGGAGAAGGCCACATCTCCGGGGGCTTTATATAGAGTATGGAAAGGTCGGAACTCAATCGCCTGGCAATCCCTTCATTGGGAGCAGCTGAGTAGTGGGCCACCATTGGAGGGGACTGTGCCCGTGAGTGGCTCATTCTTTGCAGAACAAACACCGTACTTGCTTGGCAGATTGCGTGGGATGTGGAGGGGAGATTCCTCTGCAGGGAGTGTTATGAAAAACCCAGTGGGGAAGGACCGAAAAGGAATCTCGGGTACTCCAAGGGACCCAGGGGATGGGAGAGCTAGGGTACGGTCTAGCTGATTATTTAAAAAGAAGGAAAAATAAACCGAACTAAAAGGTTCCCGATCCAGCATTCTGTCCCCATGAGGAGGGAATTAAATAAAATTTCTTTCGGTTTGGACAGTGAGGACCCATCGAGACTGGAACTGGCACCCTGCCCATTTTCAACCGTCCACCCCAAGAGGTGGACCCCAGGAAGAGTGCCCTAAATCCCCTAGGGAAATAAAATTAAAAAACCACGATGGCCTCCAAAAGAATAGAGGGGTTCAAAACATGCCTTAGAAACCTCAGAACCACAGAAGGAACCGAAATGTAAAAGTAATTGGTGTTTTGATTTCCTCTTAAATCAATTAAATTTATTAATTAAATTAAATCAATTAAATTTATTTAATTTAAGAGGAAATCAAAAAGCCAATGTCTCATCTGACTATTAATATCCATGGTGTCCCGGGAAGGGAGGTGGTTCCTTTAGAGGAAGGACAAAGGGAATTGCCGGCCCGAAATATTTTTCGTGTTTTGGGGATTTTTTGAATGGCCCATCCACCTTCCTTCCAGCATTGGGTTGGACACACGGCTAGCCGGGCTACCCAACCGAGTCTGTTCCATTTTTCAGAGTGATCTCCATCGATTTTCTAGGAAATCAAAGTACCTCTGGACATCGAAAATATTGATATCCTTTCTCCTCCCATCAGGAAGACCAAAATACTAGCCAAAAATCAATTTAGGCACCGCTGGGGACCGAAAACCGGTTTAGGCCCCCATACGGTTATTTCAGGTTAACCTATGACCCTGTGGCCCCCAATCGCACTTTCGGGCATGTGTGGATATCGGCAATACCCTCGAACGACGGCCACTCCTCCCCTTGGAGCCCAATGCACTCATTAGGTTATCTACGGGCACCAGATATCTGAAGCCACCTAAAAATCGGTTTTGGGATCGGGGGCACAAATCAACAGATTTGTTCTGCCATGAGCAGCAACAAAGCGCTTGCTCTTGCTGGCTAAACTTGGGGAGAGCGATTGTCGCTTTAAAAATAGGGAGGTTTAGGGGTTTTGGATTAAAAGCCTTCTACAGTTGTTCCTTTTTTATGAGGAGGACTAGATAGAGGAAAAGGGAAAGGAAGCACCAGGAAAAAAAAAGACAGTAAACTACTCTCTTGCTAGTGTTTTGTGGAGGAACAGCCACGTCTCCCGAGGCTCTGGGTCAGGGATTAATCTAAATAGAAAGACAAAAATAATTAGAGAAGCAGCTTGTCACAGTGTAAAGAGCGCCGGCTTTGGAGTCAAAGGTCATGGGTTCAAATGCCGCCTCCACCAATGACCAGGGGTGTGACTTTGGACACGTCACTTCACTTCTCTGTTCCTCGGTTCCCTCATCGGTAAAGTGGGGATTAAGGCCGTGAGCTCCGCGTTGGACAACCCAATTTCTTTGTAACCTCTGCCGCGCACAGAACAGTGATTTGCACATAAGTCCTTAGTAAATAATACTATATTAGATGGAATTATTATTCCAATGGAACTCGTGCAGCGATACTGTAATTGGGGCAGGTGAGCAATTCTAACATCTCGGACCAAACTCGAGACGGCCCCTCCGCACAGAGAAACTACACCTACAGGCATCTGCCCACGTCCCGACTCAGGATCAACAACACAAACTCAGACAGAGCCGAAGCCCCTACCCACAGAGAGTAGTGAAAAGGTCAAAATTAGCCCCCTAACCTCACTCACCATGACGTGGCAATACAGAGAAGAGGGCAGGCACAGGTAAGATACTGAAACGGCAGCAACCGGGGGAAGGCCATATCTCCGGGGGCCTTATATAGAGTAGGGAAAGGTCGGGACCCAATCGCCTGGCAATCCCTTCGTTCAGAGCAGCTGAGTAGTGGGCCACCATTGGAGGGGACTGTGCCCGTGAGCGGCTCACTCTCTCCAGAAGAAACACCGTACCCTCTTGGCAGAGTGCGTAGGATGTTGAGGGGGGCTGCCTCAGCAGGGGGTGGCATGAAAAACCCAGTGGGGAAGGACCAAAAAAGAATATCGGGTACTCCAAGGGACCCAGGGAATGGGAGGGCTAGGGTATGGCCCAGCTGATTATTTAAAAAGAAGGAAAAATAAACCGAACTAAAAGTTTCCCGATCCAACATTCTGTCCCCATGAGGCGGGAACTAAATCAAATTTCTTTCTGTTTGGACAGTGAGGACCCAACGAGACTGGGACTGGGGCCCGCCTGATTTTGAATTGTCTACCCCAAGAGGGGGACCCCGGGAAGAGTGCCCTAAATCCCCCAGGGAAATAAAATTAAAAAAAACCACGATGGCCCCCAAAAGAATACAAGGCTTTAAAACATGCCTTAGAAACCTCGGAACCACAAAAGTAACCGAAATGAAAATGTAATTGACGTTTTTATTTCCTCTTAAATATATTTAATTTAAAGGAAATCAAAATGCCAATGAATCATCTTACTATTAATATCCATGGTGCCCTGGGAAGGGTGGTGGCTCCTTTAGAGGATGGACAAAGGGAATTGCCCGCCCGAACAATTTTTCGTGTTTTGGGAATTTTTTTGAATGGCCCATCCACCTTCCTTCCAACATTGGTGTGGACGCAGGGCTAATCGGGCAACCCAACCGAGTCTGTTCCATTTCCAGAGTGATCTCCATCGATTTTATAGGAAATCAAAGTACCTCTGGACATCGAGAATATTGATAACCTTTATCTTCCCATCAGGAAATCCAAACTACCAACCAAAACTCAATTTGGGCACCGCTGGGGACCGAAAACCGGTTTAGGCTCCCACACGGTTCTTTAAGGTTAACCTATGACCCTGTGTCCCCAAATCGCACTTTCGGGCACGTGTGGGCGTCCGCAATGCCTTCGACCGACGGCCACTACTCTCCTTGGAGCACCAAAGCACTCATTAAGTTATCTACGGGCACCAGATATCTGAAGCCACCTAAAAATCGGTTTTGCGATCGGGGGCACAAATCAACAGATTTGTTCTGCCATGAGCAGCAACAAAGCGCTTGCTCTGGCTGGCTGAATTTGGGGAGAGTGATTGTCGCTTTAAAAATAGGGAGGTTTTGGGGTTTTGGATTAAAAGCCTTCTGCAGTTGTTCCTTTTTTTATGGGGAGGACCAGATACAGAAAAAGGGAAAGGAAGCACCAGGAAAAAAATGTCTGTAAACTAATCACTTGCAGGGGTTTTGTGGAGGAACAGCCACGTCCCCCAAAGCTTTGGGTCAGGGATTAATCTAAATAGAAAGACAAAAATAATTAGAGAAGCAGCTTCTCACAGTGTAAAGAGCGCGGGATTGGGAGTCACAAGTCATGAGTTCAAATCCCGCCTCCACCGATTACCGCCTTTGTGACGTTGGACACGTCACTTCACTTCTCTGTGCCTCGGTTCCCTCATCGGTAAAGTGGGGATTAAGGCTGTGAGCCCCGCGTTGGACAATCCGATTACCTTGTAACCTCTGCCGCGCTCAGAACAGTGGATTGCATAAAAGAAGTCCTTAATAAATAATACTACATTACATGGAATTATTATTCCAATGGAACTCGTGCAGCCATACCGTAAATGGGGCAGGTGGGTCATTCTGACCTCTCGGACCAAACTCGAGACGGCCCCCTCCGCACAGATTAACTACACCTACAGGCATCTGCCCACGACCCAACTCAGGATCAACAACACAAACTCAGACAGAGCCAAAGCTCCTACCCCCAGAGAGCAGTGAAAAGGTCAAAATTAGCCCCCTAACCTCACTCACGATAACCCGGCAATATAGAGAAGAGGGCACGCAGTGGTAAGATACTGAAACGGCAGCAACCGGGAGAAGGGCAACCCTCCGGGGGCCTTATATAGAGTAGGGAAAGGTCGGGACTCAATCGCCTGGCAATCCCTTCATTGGGAGCAGCTGAGTAGTGGGCCACCATTGGAGCGGACTGTGCCGGTGAGCGGCTCATTCTTTGCAGAACAAACACCGTACCCTCTTGGCAGAGTGCTTGGGATGTGAAGGGGGGCTTCCTCGGCAGGGGGTGGCATGGAAAACCCAGTGGGGAAGGACCGAAAAGGAATCTCGGGTACCCCAAGGGACCCAGGGAATTGGAGAGCTAGGGTACGGCCTAGCTGATTATTTAAAAAGAAGGAAAAATAAACCGAACTAAAAGTTTCCCTATCCAACATTCTGTCTCCTTGAAGCGGGAATTAAATCAAATTACTTTCGGTTTGGACAGTGAGGACAGTACGAGACTGGAACTGGGGTCCTGCCGACTTTGAACCGTCTACTCCAAGAGGTGGACCTTGGGAAGAGTGCCCTAAATCACCTAGGGAAATAAAATTGAAAAAAAACCACGATGGCCCCCAAAGCAATACAGGGCTTTAAAACATGCCTTAGAAACCTCAGAACCACAAAAGGAACCGATATGAAAAAGTAATTGACGTTTTGATTTCCTCTTAAATTTATTTAATTGAATAGGAAATCAAAAAGCCCATTCATCATCTGACTATTAATATCCATGGTGTCCCGGGAAGGGAGGTGGTTCCTTTAGAGGAAGGAGAAAGGGAATTGCCCGCCCGAAAAATTTTTCCTGATTTGGGGATTTTTTTAAATGACCCATCCTCCTTCCTTGCAGCATTGGGGTGGACACAGGGCTAGCCGGGCAGCCCAATCGAGTCTGTTCCATTTTCCAGAGTGATCTCCATCGATTTTTTAGGAAATCAAAGTACCACTGGACATCGAGAATATTGATACCCTTTATCCTCCCACCAGGAAATCCAAATTACCAGGCAAAAATCAATTTGGGCACCGCTGGGGACCGAAAACCGTTTTAGGCCCCCACAGGGTTATTTAAGTTTAACCTATGACCCTGTGGCCCCCAATCGTACTTTCGGGCATGTGTGGGCATCAGGAATACACTCGACGTACGGCCACCTCTCCCCTTGGAGCCCAAAGCACTCATTAGGTTATCTACGGACACCAGATATCTGAAGCCACCTAAAAATCGGTTTTGGGATCGGGGGCACAAATCAACAGATTTGTTCTGCCATGAGCAACAACAAAGCGCTTGCTCTTGCTGGCTTCACATGGGGAGAGTGATTTTCGTTTTAAAAATAGGGAGGTTTTGGGGTTTCGGATTAAAAGCCTTCTGCAGTTGTTCCTTTTTTAATGGCGAGGACTAGATAGGGAAAAAGGGAAAGGAAGCACCAGGAAAAAGGGATACCTCTGCCGTCAGAGCTGGCGAGCGGCCGGTGAAACCCGGACCCCAGTCAACCCCAAAGCACCGGACTACTGGGGGGAAATAGAGAGGCAGAGAGGGCGCCCCCTCCTGGCCGACCTTTGGTGCTGCAGTGCCTCCCCGAGCCTAGCCATTCGGCAAGCACCAGTAGCTTGGGGAGAAAGGGAGCAGCATTTTGTGCATCCCCTGCTGGGCGACCTCGCAAACTTCAGGAAAATCTGTGACCTCAGCCGATCCCCAAGCACCGGTTGATTTGGAGTGTTCGGGAGTAGCTGAGAGGGCGCCCTCTGCTGACCCAGTCTAAGAGTTGCAGGGGAATACTCTGTCCCAGCCAATCCCCGCACTACACCAATTTGTGGGAGAAGGGAGTAACAGAGAGGGCGCCATCTCCTGGCCGGGTCCGCGAGCTGCAGAGAAATCACTTTCCCCCAACTATTCGCGCCCCGTCTGAATGGGAGGTGGTCCGGGAGGTGATTCAAGGGCGCCGTTTTTTGACTGAGCCCAGGAGCTTCAGGAAAATCCCGGTCCCCAGGAAATCCCCAAGCACCAGTTGATTTGCGGGGGAAAGGGAGGAGATGCGAGGCGCCCTCTGCTGGCCCACAAAGAGTACTGTAATCGGGCCACGTCCCCGGCCAATCCGCGCCCTGCACTGAAAGGCGTGTGGGCCATGAAGAGCTGTGACGGCTCGCTCTGTTGGCCGAGCCCAGGAGCAGCAGGAATGTCCCCGCTGCAGCCGTTCCCCAGGCTCCGCTCATTAAATGAGTGCGGTGTAATCGGGAAGAGCTGCGAGGGCGTCCTCTCCCAGCCGAGCTCGAGAGCTTCTGGAGCATCGCCGACACCAACCAATTCCCAAGAACCAGTTGATTGGGTGGACCGGGAGGAGCTGCGTGGGCGCCCCTCCTGGCCGACCTCGCGAGCTTCAGGAGATAACCTGACCTCAGAGAATCCCCAATCAGGTGATTTACAAGGCGGGAGTAGTTGAGAGGTCGTCTTCAGATGATTGAGTCCGAGATCTGCAGGCCAATCCAAGGCCCCATCCAATCACTGCACTCCAGTAATTTGGGGCGACTGGAGAAAATGTGTGTGCGACATCTGCTGTCCTGGCCCGTGAGCTGCAGTGAAATCGCTTGCCCCAAGAAATATGCGCCCAACTGATTTTGGGGGTGAAGGGAAGACCTGCCAGGGAGTCCTCTGCTGGCAGAGCTAGAGAGGTGCCGGTGAATCCGGGACGCCAGCCAAACCAAAAGCACCGGGATATTGGGGGGAACTAGAGGAGCAGCGAGGCCGCCACATGCTCGCTGACCTCTTGGGCTGCAGGGGCTTCCCAGACCCCAACCGCTCCCCAAGCACCTGTAGCTTGGGGAGAAAGGGAGGACCTTTTTGTGCTTCCCCTGCTGGCCGATCTGGCGAACTTCAGGAAAATCTCTGACCTCAGCCGATCCCGAAGCACCGGTTGACTTGAGGTGTTCGTGAGAAGCTGAGAGGGCGCCATCTGCTGACCGAGTCTAAGAGTTGTAGGGAAATACCCTGTCCCAGCCAATCCCCGCACTACACCAATTTACGGGCGAAGGGAGTAACAGACAGGGTGTCATCAGTTGGCCGGGTCCACGAACTGCAGAAAAATTCCTTGTCCAAAACAATCAGCGCCCCGTCTGAATGGGGGTGGTCCGGGAGGTGATTCAAGGGCGCCGTTTTCTGACCGAGCCCAGGACGTTCAGAAGAATCCCGGAAACCAGGAAATCCCCAAGCACCAGTTGATGGGGGGGAATGGGAGGAGATGCAAGGCGCCCTCTGCCGGCCCACAAAGAGTACTGCAATCGGGCCACGTCCCAAGCCTATCCCCGCCCTACATTGAATGGCGTGTGGGCCGTGAAAACCTGCGACAGCGCCCTCTTCTGGCCGAGCCCAGGAGTTGCAGGAATGTTCCCGGCTTCAGCCGTTCCCCAGGATTCGCTCATTTAATGAGAGGGGGGTAATCGGTAAGAGCTGTGAGGGCGTCCTCTCTCGGCCGAGCTCAAAAGCTGCAGGAGAATCCCCGATCCCAAACACTTTCCAAGGACCAGTTCATTGGGTGGACCGGGAGGAGTTGCGAGGGCGCCCCTCCTGTCCGACCTCGCGAACTTCGGGAGAAAACCCGACCTCAGAGAATCCCCAATCACCAGGTGATATGGAGGGCTGGAGTAGCTGAGAGGTCGCCTTCAGCTTACCTAGTCCGAGAACTGCAGGGGAATTCAAGGCCCCAGCCAATCGCTGCAGTACAATGATTTGGAGGCGACTGGAGAAGCTACGAGTGCGCCATCTGCTTTCTGGCCCCGTGAGCTGCAGGGGAATCTCCTGCCCCAGGAAATATGCGCCCCACTGAATTTGGGGTGAAGGGAAGACCTTCCAGGGATTCCTCTGCCGGCCGGGCTAGCGAGCTGCCCGTGAAACCCGGAACCCAGTCAACCCCAAAACACCAGACTACTAGGGGGAAATAGAGAGGCAGAGAGGGCGCCCCCTCCTGGCCGACCTTTCGTGCTGCAGTGCCTCCCCGAGCCCAACCATTCGGCAAGCACCAGTAGCTTGGGGAGAAAGGGAGCAGCATTTTGTGCATCCCCTGCTGGGCGACCTCGCGAGCTTCAGGAAAATCTCTGACCTCAGCCAATCCCGAAGCACCAGTTGACTTGGAGAGTTCGTAAGAAGCTGAGAGGGCGCCCTCTGCTGACCGAGTCTAAGAGTTGTAGGGCAATACTCTGTCCCATCCAATCCTCACACTACACCAATTTGCGGAAGAAGGGAGTAACAAAGAGGGCGCCATTTGATGGCTGGGTCCGCGACCTGCAGAGAAATCCCTTGTCCGAAACAATCAGCGCCCCGTCTGAATGGGGGTGATCCGGGAGGTGATTCAAGGGCGCAGTTTTCTGAGCGAGCCCAGGAGCTTCAGGAGAATTCCAACCCCAGGAAATCCCCAATCACCAGTTGATTGGGGGGGAAAGGGAGGAAATGCGAGGCGCCCTCTGCTGGCCCACAAAGACTACTGCAAATCGGGCCACGTCCCCGGCCAATCGCCGCCCTTCAGTGAATGTCGTGTGGGCCATGAAGAGATGCGACGGCTCCCTCTGTTGGCCGAGCCCAGGAGCAGCAGGAATGTCCTCGCCTGCAGCCGTTCCCCAGGCTCCGCTCATTTAAGGAGAGGGGGGGAATCCGGAAGTGCTACGAGGGCGCCCTCTGCCGGCCGAGCACGCGAGCTGCAGGAGAATCCCCAAACCCTTCCACTTCCCAAGCAACAATTGATTGGGTGGAATGGGAGGAGATTCGAGTGCGCCCCTCCTGGCCGACCTCGCGAGGTTCAGGAGAAAACCTGACCTCAGAGAATACCCAAAAAGATCATTTGGAGGGCGAGAGTAGCTGAGAAGTCGTCTTCAGCTGATCGAGTCCTAGAGCGGCAGGCCGTTCCAAGGCCCCAGTCAATCCCTGCACTCCAAAGATTTGGGGGCGACGGGACAAACTGCGAAGGCGCCACCTGCTGTCCGGGACCGTGAGTTCAGGGAAATCCCTTGGCCCAACAAATATATGCCCCACTGAATTTGGGGGTGAAGGGAAGACCTGCCAGGGAGTCATCTGCTGGCGGAGGTAGCGAGGTGCCGGTTAATCCCGGACCGCAGCCAACCCAAAAGCACCGGGCTATTGGGGGAAAATGTAGGGGCAGCGAGGGCGCCCCCTGCTGGCCGACCTCTCGTGCTTCAGGGACTTCCCCGACCCCAGCCGCTCCCCAAGCACCAGTAGCATGGGGAGAAAGGGAGGAGCTTTTTGTGCTTCCCCTGCTGCCCGACCTCAGGTGCTTCAGGAAAATCTCTGACCTCAGACGATCCCCAAGCACCGGTTGATTTGGAGGGTTCGGGAGAAGCTGAGAGGGGGCTCTTTGCTGACTGAGTCAAAGTGTTGCAGGGGAATACCCTGTCCCAACCAATCCCCGCACTACACCAATTTGAGGGCGAAGGGAATAACAGAGAAGGCGCCATTGGCTGGCCGGGTCCGCGAGCTCCAAAGAAATACCTTGCCCTAAAAAATCCACGCCCCTTCTGAATGGTGGGTGGTCCGGGAGGTGATACGAGGGATCCGTTTTTTGACCGAGCCCAGGAGCATCAGGAGAATCCCGGACCCCAGGATATCCCCAAGAAGCAGTTGACTGAGGGTGAAAAGCAAGGAAATGTGAGGTGCCCTCAGCTGGCCCACAAAGAGTACTGCAACTCGGGCCACGTGCCCGACCTATTCCCGCCCTGCACTGAATGGCGTGTGGGCCTTGAAGAACTGCTACGGCGCCCTCTGCTGGCCGAGCCCAGGAGATGCAGGAATGTTCCCGGCTGCAGCCGTTCCCCAGGCTCCGCTCATTTAATGCGTGGGGGTAATAGGGAAGACCTGCGACGGTGTCCTCTGTCGGCCGAGCTAAAGAGCTGCAGGAGAATCCACGATCCCAAATACTTTCCAAGCAGCAGTTCATTGGGTGCACCGGAAGGAGTTGCGAGGGCGCCCCTCCTGTCCGACCACGCGAGCTTTGGGAGAAAACCCGACCTCAGAGAATCACCAAGCACCATGTGATTTGGAGGGCGGGAGTAGCTTAGAGGTCGTCATCAGCTTACCGAGTCCGAGAGCTGCAGGGGAATCCAAGGCCCCAACCAATCTCTGCGCTCCAGTAATTTGGGGGCGACTGGAGAAACTGCGAGGGCGCTAACTGCTGTCCTGGCCCGTGAGCTGCAGGGAAATTTCTTGCCCCAAGAAATATGCTCCCCACGGAATTTGGGGGTGAAGGGAAGACCTGCCAGGGAGTCCTCTGCCGGCCGAGTTAGCGAGCTACCTGTGAAACCCGGACTCCAGCCGACCCAAAAGCACCGGGCTATTGGGGGGAAATAGAGGAGCAGCGAGGGTGCCGTATGCTGGCCGACCTCTTGGGCTGCAGGGTCTTCCCCGACCCCAGCCACTCCCCAAGCACCTGTAGCTTGGGGAGAAAGGGAGGATCTTTCTGTTCTTCCCCTGCTGGTCGACCTGGAGAACTTCAGGAAAATCTCTGACCTCAGCCGATCCCGAAGCACCGGTTGACTTGGAGTGTTCGTGAGAAGCTGAGAGGGCGCCCTCTGCTGACCGAGTCTTAGAGTTGTAGGGCAATACCCTGTCCCAGCCAATCCTCGCACTACACCAATTTGCGGATGAAGGGAGTAACAGAGGGCGCGCCATTTAATGGCCGGGTCCGTGACCTGCAGAGAAATCCCCTGCCCAAAACAATCAGCGCCCTGTCTGAATGGGGGTGGTCCGGGAGGTGATTCAAGGGTGCCGTTTTCTGACCGAGCCCAGGAGCTTCACGAGAATCCCGGACCCCAGGAAATCCCCAAGCACCAGTTGATGGGGGGGAAAGAGAGGAAATGCGAGGCGCCCTCTGCTGGCCCACAAAGAGTATTGCAAATCGGGCCACGTCCCCGGCCAATCCCCGCCCTTCACTGAATGTCGTGTGGGCCATGAAGAGCTGCGACGGCTCCCTCTGTTGGCCGAGACCAGGAGTATCAGGAATATCCCCGGTTGCAGCCGTTCCCCAGGCTCCGTTCATTTAAGGAGAAGGGGGGAATCCGGAAGTTCTACGAGGGCGCCCTCTGGCGGCCGAGCAAGTGAGCTGCAGGAGAATCCCTGAACCCATCCACTTTCCCAAGCAACAAATGATAGGGTAGACTGGGAGGAGCTTCGAGTGCGCCCTTCCTGGCCGACCTTGCGAGGTTCAGGAGAAAACCTGACCTCGGAGAATACCCAAGCAGGTCATTTGGAGGGCGAGAGTAGCTGAGAAGTCGTCTTCAGCTGATCGAGTCCTAGAGCAGCAGGCCAATCCAAGGCCCCAGCCAATCCCTGCACTCCAATGATTTGGGGGCGACGGGACAAACTGCGAAGGCGCCACCTGCTGTCCGGGACCGTGAGTTCAGGGAAATCCCTTGGCCCAACAAATATGTGTCCCACTGAATTTTGGGGTGAAGGGAAGACCTGCCAGGGAGTCATCTGCTGGCGGAGCTAGCGAGGTGCCGGTGAATCCCGGACCCCAGCCAACCCAAAAGCACCGGGCTATTGGGGGGAAATGTAGAGGCAACGAGAGCGCCCCCTGCTGGCCGACCTCTCGTGCTGCAGGGGCTTCCCCGACCCCAACCGCTCCCCAAGCACCAGTAGCATGGGGAAAAAGGGAGGAGCTTTTTGTGCTTCCCTGCTGACCGACCTCACGAGCTTCAGGAAAATCTCTGACCTCAGCCGATGCCTAAGAACCGGTTGATTTGGAGGGTTCGGGAGAAGCTGAGAGGGGGCCCTCTGCTGACGGAGTCAAAGTGTTGCAGGGGAATACCCTGTCCCAGCCAATCCACCAACTACACCAATTTGCGGACGAAGGAAATAACAGAGGGGGCACCATCTGCAGGCCGGGTCCTCGAGCTGCAGAGAAATACCTTGCCCCAAACAATCCTCGCCCCGTCTGAATGGTGGGTGGTCCGGGAGGTGATACGTGGGATCCGTTTTTTGACCGAGCCCAGGAGCATCAGGAGAATCCCGGACCCCAGGATATCCCCAAGAAGCAGTTGACTGAGGGTGAAAAGCAAGGAAATGTGAGGTGCCCTCAGCTGGCCCACAAAGAGTACTGCAACTCGGGCCACGTGCCCGACCTATTCCCGCCCTGCACTGAATGGCGTGTGGGCCTTGAAGAACTGCTACGGCGCCCTCTGCTGGCCGAGCCCAGGAGATGCAGGAATGTTCCCGGCTGCAGCCGTTCCCCAGGCTCTGCTCATTTAATGAGAGGGGGGTAATCGGGAAGACATGCGACGGCGTCCTTTGTCGGCCAAGCTCACGAGCTGCAGGAGAATCCCCGATCCCAAACAATTCCCAAGAACCAGTTCATTGGGTGGACCGGGAGGAGCTGGGAGGGCGCCCCTCCTGTCCGACCTCGCGAGCTTTGGGAGAAAACCCGACCTCAGAGAATCCCCAAGCACCAGGTGATTTGGAGGGCGGGAGTAGCTGAGAGGTCGTCATCAGCTTACCAAGTCCGAGAGCTGCAGGGGAATCCAAGGCCCCAGGCAATCCCTGCACTCCCCTGATTTGGGGGCGACTGGTGAAGCTACGAGGGCGCCATCTGCTGTCCGGGCCCGTGAGCTGCAGGGGAATCACTTCCCCCAAGAAATATGCGCCCCACTGAATTTGGGGTGAAGGGAAGACCTGCCAGGGAGTCCTCTGCCGGCCGAACTAGCAAGCTGCCGGTGAAACCCGGACCCCAGTCAACCCAAAACACCGGGCTATTGGGGGGAAATAGAGGAGCAGCGAGGGCGCCCTCTGCTGGCCGACCTTTTGTGCTGCAGTGCCTCCCCGAACCCAGCCACTCCGGAAGCATCAGTAGCTTGGGGAGAAAGGGAGCAGCTTTTTGTGGGTCCCCTGCTGGCCGACCTCGCGAACCTCAGTAAAATCTATGACCTCAGACGATCCCCAAGCACAGGTTGATTTGGAGGGTTCGGGAGAAGCTAAGAGGGCGCCCTATGCTGACCGAGTCTAAGAGTTGCAGGGGAATACCCTGTCTTAGCCAATCCGCGCACTACACCAATTTGCAGGAGAAGGGAGTAACAGAGAGGGCGCCATTTGCTCACCGGGTCCGCGAGCTGCAGAAAAATCCCTTGTCCCAAGCAATCCGGGTCCCGTCTGAATTGGGGTTGGTCCGGGAGGTGATTCAAGGGCGCCGTATTTTGACTGAGCCCAGGAGCTTCAGGAGAATTCCAGACCTCAGGAAATCCCCAAGCACCGGTTGATTGAAGGGGGAAATGGAGGAGATGCAAGACGCCCTCTGCTGGCCCACAAAGAGTACCGCAATCGGGCCACTGCCCAAGCCTATCCCCGCCCTGCAGTTTATGGCGTTTGGGCCATGAAGAGCTGCGACGGCTCCCTCTTTTGGCCGAGCCCAGGAGCAGCAAGAATGTCCCCGGCTGCAGCCGTTCCCCAGGCTCCGCTCATTTAAGGAGCGGGGGGGAATCGGGAAGAGCTGCGAGGGCGCCCTCTGCCGGGCGAGCACGCGAGCTGCAGGAGAATCCCCGATGTCATCCACTTCCCAAGCAACAGTTGATTGGGTGGACTGGGAGGAGCTGCGAGTGCGCCCCTCCTGGCCGACCTCGCGAGGATCAGGAGAAAACCTGACCTCAGAGAATACCCAAGCAGGTGATTTGGAGGGCGGGAGTAGCTGAGAAGTCGTCTTCAGCTGATCGAGGCCTAGAGCTGCAGGCCAATCCAAGGCCCCAGCCAATCCCTGCACTCCAGTGATTTGGGGGCGACGGGACAAACTGCGAAGGCGCCATCAGCTGTCCGGGCCCGTGAGTTCAGAGAAATCCCTTGGCCCAACAAATATGTGCCCCACTGAATTTGGGGGTGAAGGGAAGACCTGCCAGGGAGTCCTCTGCTGGCCGAGCTAGCGAGGTGCCTGTGAATCCTGGACCCCAGCCAACGCAACAGCACCGGGCTATTGGGGGGAAACGTAGGGACAGCTAAGGCGCCCCCTGCTGGCCGACCTCCCGTGATGCAGGGGTATCCCCGATCCCAAACGATCCCCAAGCACCAGTAGCTTGGGGAGAAAGGGAGGAGATTTTTGTACGTCCCCTGCTGGCCGACCTCGGGAGTTTCAGGAAAGTCAATGACCTCAGCCGATCCCCTAGCATCGGTTTATTTGGAGGGTTCGGCAGAAGCTGAGAGGGGGCCCTCTGCTGATCGAGTCAAAGTGTTGCAGGGTAATACCCTGTCCCAGCCAATCGCCACCCTATACCAATTTGCGGGCGAAGGGAGTAACAGAGAGGTCGCCATCTGCTGGCCGAGCCCAGGAGGTGCAGGAATGTTCCCGGCTGCAGGCGTTCCCCAGGGTCCGGACATTCAATGAGATGTGGGTAATCGGGAAGAGCTGCGAGGCGTCCTCTGTCGGCCGAGCTCGCGAGCTACAGTAGAATCCCCGATCCCAAACACTTCCCAAGCACCAGTACCATGGATGGACCGGGAGGAGCTGCGAGGGTGCCCTTCTTGTCCTAGCCAGCGAGCTGCCGGTGAAAACCAGACCCCAATCAACCACAAAGCACCGGCCTATTGGGGGGAGATAGAGGGGCAGTGAGGGCGCCCCCTCCTGGCCGACATTTCGTGCTGCAGTACCTCCCCGATCCCAACCACTTGGCAAGCACCAGTACCTTGCGGAGAAAGGGAGCAGCATTTTGTGTGTCCCCTGCTTGGCTACCACGCGAACTTCAGGAAAATCTCTGACCTCAGCTGATCCCCAAGCACCGGTTGATTTGGAGGGTTCGGGAGAAGCTGAGAGATCGCCCTGTGCTGACCTAGTCTAAGAGTTGCAGGGGAATACCTTGTTCCAGCCAATCCCCGCACTACACCAATTTGCGGGTGAAGGGAGTAACAGAGAAGGCGCTATCTCCTGGCCGGGTCCGCGAGCTGCAGAGAAATCCCTTGTGACAAACAATCCTAGCCCCGTCTGAATTGGGGGTGGTCCGGGAGGTGATTCAAGGGCGCCGTTTTTTGACCGAGCCCAGGAGCTTCAGGAGAATCCCGGACCCCGGGAAATCCCCAAGAACCAGTTGATTGGGGGGGAAAGGAAGCAGATGCAAGACGCCCTCTGCTGGCCCACAAAGAGTACTGCAATCGGGCCACGTCCCCGGCCAATCCCCTCCCTGCACTGAATTTCGTGTGGGCCATGAAGAGCTGCGACGGCTCCCTCTGCTGGCCAAGCCCAGGAGCAGCAGGAATGTCCCCGGCTGCAGCTGTTCCCCAGGCTCCGCTCATTTAAGGAGAGGTGGGGGAAACGGGAAGAGCTGCGAGGGCGCCCTCTGCCGGCCGAGCACGCGAGTTGCAGGAGAATCCCCTAACCCATCCACTTCCCAAGCAACAATTGATTGGGTGGACTGGGAGGAGCTGCGAGTGCGCCCCTCCTGGCCGACCACGCGAGGTTCAGGAGAAAACCTGACCTCAGAGAATGCCCAAGAAGGTGATTTGGAGGGCCGGAGTAGCTGAGAAGTCGTCTTCAGCTGATCGAGTCCTAGAGCTGCAGGCCAATCCAAGGCCCCAGCCAATCCCTGTACTCCAATGATTTGGGGGCGACGGGATATATTGCGAAGGCTCCATCTGCTGTCCTGGCCCGTGAGTTCAGGGAAATCCCTTGCCCCAACAAATATGTGCCCCACTGAATTTGGGGGTGAAGGGAAGTCTTGCCAGGGAGTCCTCTGATGGCCGAGCTAGCTAGGTGCCGGTGAATCCCGGACCCCAGCCAACCCAAAAGCACCGGGATATTGGGGAGAAATGCAGGGGCAGCGAGGGCGCCCCCTGCTGGCCGACATCTCCTGCTGCAGGGCCTTCCCCGACCCCAAGCGCTCCCCAAGCACCAGTAGCATGGGTAAAAAGGGAGGAGCTTTTTGTGCTTCCCTGCTGGCCGACCTCACAAAACTTCAGTAAAATCTCTGCCCTCAGCCGATCCCCAAGCACCGATTGATTTGGACGGTTCAGGAGAAGCTGAGAGGGTGCCCTCTGCTGACCGAGTCGAACTGTTGCAGGGGAATACCCTGTCCCAGCCAATCACCGCACTACACCAATTTGTGGGCGAAGGGAGTAACAGAGAGGGCGCCATCTGCTGGCCGTGTCCGCGAGCTGCAGAGTAATCCCTTGCCCCAAACAATCCGCACGCCATCTGAATGTTGGGTGGTCCGGGAGGTGATACAAGGGCGCCTTTTTTTGACCGAGCCCAGTGGCTTCAGGGAATCCCGCACCCCAGGATATCCCCAAGAACCAGTTGATTGGGGGTGGGGGGGAGTGAGGAAATGCGAGGCGCCCTCAGCTTGCCCACAAAGAGTACTGCAACTCGGGCAATGTCCCCGGCCTATCTCCGCCCCGCACTGAATGGCATGTGGGCCGTGAAGACCTGTGACGGCGCCATCTGCTGGCCAAGACCACGAGGTGCAGGAATGTTCCGGGCTGCAGCCGGTCCCCAGGCTCCGCCCATTTAATAACAGGGGGGTAATCGAGAAGAGCTGTGAGGGCGTCCTCTTTCGGCCGAGCTCGCGAGCTGCAGGAGAATCCCCGATCCCAAACACTTCCCAGGCAAAATTTCATTAGGTGGACCGGGAGGAGCTGCGAGGGCGCCCGCCCGTCCGACCTTGCAAGCTTTGGGAGAAAACCCGACCTCAGAGAATCCCCAAGGACCAGGTGATTTGGAGGGCGAGAGTAGCTGAGAGGTCGTCTTCAGCTTACTGAGTCCGAGAGCTGCAGGGGAATCCAAGGCCCCAGCCAATCGCTGCACTCCAATGATTGGGGGGCGACTGGAGAAACTACGAGGGCGCCATCTGCTGTCCGGGCCCGTGAGCTGCAGGGGAATCCCTTGCCCCAAGAAATATGCGCCCCACTGAATTTGGGGTGAAGGGAAGACCTGCCGGGCATAGCTCTACCGGCCGATCTACCGAGCTGCCGGAGAAACCCGGACCCCAGTAAACCCCAAAGCACCGGCCTACTGGGAGGATATAGAGGGGCAGCAAGGGCACTCTCTCCTGGCCGACCTTTCGTGCTGCAGTGCCTCCCCGAGCCCAGCCACTCGGCAAACACCAGTAGCTTCGGGAGGAAGGGAGCAGCATTTTGTGCGTCCCCTGCTGGGCGACCTCGCGAACTTCTGGAAAATCTCTGACCTCAGCCGATCCCCAAGCACCGGTTGATTTGGAGGGTTTGGAAGAAACTGAGAGGGCGCCCTAGGCTTACCGAGTCTAAGAGTTACAGGGAAATACCCTGTCCCAGCCAATCCCTGCACTATACCAATTTGCGGGCGAAGGGAGTAACAGAGAGGACACCATCTACTGGCCGGGTCCACGAGCTGCAGAAAAATCCCTTGCCCTAAACAATCCTCGCTCCGTCTGAATTGGGGGTGGTCTGGGAGTTGATTCAAGGGCGCCGTTTTTTGACCGAGCCCAGGAGCTTCAGGAGAATCCCGGACCCCAGGAAATCCCCAAGCACCAGTAGATTGGGGGGGGGGAGGGAGGAGATGCAAGACGCCCTCTGCTGGCCCAAAAAGAGTACTGCAATCGGGCCACGTCCCCGGCCAATCCCCACCTCGCAAGGAATGTCGTGCGGGCCATGAAGAGCTGCGACGGCTCCGTCTGTTGGCCGAGCCCAGGAGCAGCAGGAATGTCCCCGGCTGCAGCCGTTCCCCAGGCTCCGCTCATTTAAGGAGATGGGGGGAATCGGGAAGAGTTGCGAGGGCGCCCTCTGCCGGCCGAGCACGCGAGCTGCAGGAGAATCCCCGAACGCATCCACTTCCCAAGCAACAATTGATTGGGTGGACTGGGAAGAGCTGCGAGTGCGCCCCTCCTAGCCGACCTCGCGAGGATCAGGAGAAAGCCTCACCTCAGAGAATACCCAATCAGGTGATTTGGAGGGCCGGAGTAGCTGAGAAGTCGTCTTCAGCTGATCGAGTCCTAGAGCTGCAGGCCAATCCAAGGCCCCAGACAATCCCTGCACTCCAATGATTTGGGAGTGACGGGACAAACTGCGAAGGCGCCATCTGCTGTCCGGGACCGTGAGCTCAGGGAAATCCCTTGCCCCAACAAATATGTGCCCCACTGAATTTGGGGTGAAGGGAAGACCTGCCAGGGAGTCCTCTACTGGCCGAGCTAGCGAGGTGCCGGTGAATCCCGGACCCCAGCGAACCCAAAAGCACCGGGCTATTGGGAGGAAATATAGGGACAGCGAGGGCGCCCCTGCTGGCCGACCTCTCGTGCTGCAGGGGCTTCCCCGACCCCATGCGCTCCCCAAGCACCAGTAGCATGGGGAGAAAGGGAGGAGCTTTTTGTGCGTCCCCTGCTGGCCGACCGCCTGAACTTCAGGAAAATCTCTGACCTCAGCCGATCCCCAAGCACCGGTTGATTTGGAGGGTTTGGGAGTAGCTGAGAGGGCGCCCTCTGCTGACCCAGTCTAAGAGTTGCAGGGGAATACCCTGTCCCAGCCAATCCCCACACTACACCAATTTGCGGTCGAAGGGAGTAACAGAGAGGGCGCCATCTGCTGGCCGGGTCCGCGAGCTGCAGAGAAATCCCTTGCCCCCAACAATCCGCGCCCCGTCTGAATGGGAGGTGGTCCGGGAGGTGATTCAAGGGCGCCGTTTTTTGACTGAGCCCCGGAGCTTCAGGAGAATCCCGGACCCCAGGAAATCCCCAAGCACCAGTTGATTTGCGGGGGAAAGGGAGGAGATGAGAGACACCCTCTGCTGGCCCACAAAGGGTACTGCAATCGGGCCACGTCCCCGGCCAACCCCCGCCCTGCACTGAATGGCGTGTGGGCCATGAAGAGCTGCGACGGCTCCCTCTAATGGCCGAGCCCAGGAGCTGCAGGAATGTCCCCTGCTGCAGCCGTTCCCCAGGCTCCGCTCATTAAATGAGTGCGGTGTAATCGGGAAGAGCTGCGAGGGCGTCCTCTGCCAGCCGAGCTCGAGAGCTTCAGAAGCATCGCCGACCCCAACCAATTCCCAAGACCCAGTTGATTGGGTGGACCGGGAGGAGCTGCGTGGGCGGAACTCCTGGCCGACCTCGCGAGCTTCAGGAGATAACCTGACCTCAGAGAATCCCCAATCAGGTGAGTTACAGGGCGGGAGTAGCTGAGAGGTCGTCTTCAGCTGATTGAGTCTGAGAGCTGCAGACCAATCCAAGGCCCAATCCAATCCCTGAACTCGAGTAATTTGGGGCGACTGGAGAGAATGCGAGGGCGCCATCTGCTGTCCTGGCCCGTGAAATGCAGTGAAATCGCTTGCCCCAAGAAATATGCGCCCCACTGATTTTGGGGGTGAAGGGAAGACCTGTCAGGGAGTCCTCGTCTGGCAGAGCTAGAGAGGTGCCGGTTAATCCCGGACCCCAGCCAAACCAAAAGCACTGGGCTATTGGGGGGCACTAGAGGAGCAGGGAGGCCGCCACCTGCTGGCCGACCTCTTGGGCTGCAGGGGCTTCCCAGACCCCAACCTCTCCCCAAGCACCTGTAGCTTGGGGAGAAAGGGAGGACCTTTTTGTGCTTCCCCTGCTGGCCGACCTGGCGAACTTCAGGAAAATCTCTGACCTCAGCCGATCCCGAAACACCGGTTGACTTGGGGTGTTCGTGAGAAGCTGAGAGGGCGCCATCTGCTGACCGAGTCTAAGAGTTGTAGGGAAATACCCTGTCCCAGCCAATCCCCGCACTACACCAATTTACGGGCGAAGGGAGTAACAGAGAGGGCACCATCTGCTGGCCGGGTCCCCAAACTGCAGAGAAATCCCTTGTCCAAAACCATCAGAGCCCCGTCTGAATGGGGGTGGTCCGGGAGGTGATTCAAGGGCGCCGTATTCTGACCTAGCCCAGGACCTTCAGGAGAATCCCGGAAACCATGAAATCCCCAAGCACCAGTTGATGGGGGTGAATGGGAGTTGATGCAAGGCGCCCTCTGCCGGCCCACAAAGAGTACTGCAATCGGGCCACGTCCCAAGCCTATCCCGGCCCTACATTGAATGGCGTGTGGGCCGTGAAGAGCTGCGACGGCGCCCTCTTCTGGCCGAGCCCAAGAGTTGCATGAATGTTCTCGGCTTTAGCCGTTCCCCAGGATTCGCTCATTTAATGAGAGGGGGGTAATCGGGAAGAGCTGTGAGGGCATCCTCTCTCGGCCGAGCTCAAGAGCTGCAGGAGAATCCCCGATCCCAAACACTTTCCAAGGACCAGTTCATTGGGTGGACCGGGAGGGGCTGCGAGGGCGCCCCTCCTGTCCGACCTCGCGAACTTTGGGAGAAAACCCGACCTCAGAGAATCCCCAACCACCATGTGATTTGGAGGGCTGGAGTAGCTGAGAGGTCGTCTTCAGCTTACCGAATCCGAGAGCTGCAGAGGAATCCAAGGTCCCAGCCAATCGCTGCAGTCTAATGATTTGGGGGCGACTGGAGAAACTACGAGGGCGCCATCTGCTTTCCGGGCCCGTGAGCTGCAGGGGAATCCCTTGCCCCGAGAAATATGCGCCCCACTGAATTTGGGGTGAAGGGAAGACCTGCCAGGGATACCTCTGCCGGCCGAGCTAGCGAGCTGCCGGTGAAACCCGGACCCCCGTCAACCCCAAAGCACCGGACTACTGGGGGTAAATAGAGAAGCAGAGAGGTCGCCCCCTCCTGGCCGACCTTTCGTGTTGCAGTGCCTCCCCGAGCCCAGCCACTCGGCAATCACCAGTAGCTTGGGGAGAAAGGGAGCAGTATTTTGTGCGTCCCCTGCTGGGCGACCTCGCGAACTTCAGGAAAATCTCTGACCTCAGCCGGTCCCCAAGCACCGGTTGACTTGGGATGTTCGTGAGAAGCTGAGAGGGCGCCAGCTTCTGACCGACTCTAAGAGTTGTAGGGCAATACCCTGTCCCAGCCAATCCCCGCACTACACCAATTTACGAACGGTTCCCTCATCGGTAAACTGGGGATTAAGGCTGTGAGCCCCGGGTTTGACAATCCGATTACTTTGTAACCTCAGCCGCGCTCAGAACAGTGCTTTGCACATAAGTCCTTAATAATACTACATTACATGGAATTATTACTCCAGTGAAACTCGTACAGCCACACCGTAAATGGGGCAAGTGGGTCATTCTGACCTCTCGGACCAAACTCTAGACGGCCACCTCCGCACAGAGAAAGTACACCGACAGGCATTTGCCCACGACCCGACTCAGGATCAACAACACAAACTCAGACAGAGCCAAAGCCCCTACCCCCAGAGATCAGTGAAAAGGTTAAAATAAGCCCCCTAACCTCACTCTCCTTGACCCGGCAATACGGAGAGGAGGGCAGGCACTGGTAAGATACTGAAATGGCAGCAACCGGGAGAAGGCCAAATCTCCGGGGTCTTTATATAGAGTATGGAAAGGTCGGAACTCAACACCTGGCAATCTCTTCATTGGGAGCAGCTGAGTAGTGGGCCACCATTAGAGGGGACTGTACCCGTGAGCGGCTCACTCTCTGCAGAACAAACACCGTACCCTCTTGGCAGAGCTCGTGGGATGTGAAGGGGGGCTTCCTCGGCAGGGGGTGGCAAGAAAATCTATTGGGGACAGGACCGAAAAAGAATATCGTGTCCTCCAAGGGACCCAGGGAATGGGAGGGCAAGGGTACGGCCTAGCTGATTATTTAAAACATGCCTTAGAACCCTCAGAACCGCAAAAGGAACCGAAATGAATAAGTAATTGGTGTTTTGATTTCCTCTTAAATTTACTTAATTTAAGAGGAAATCAAAAAGCCAATGCATCCTCTGACTATTAATATCCATGGTGTCCCGGGAAGGGAGGTGGCTCCTTTAGAGGAAGGACAAAGGGAATTGCCCGCCCAAAAATTTTTCGTGATTTGTGAATTTCTTTGCATGACCCATCCTCCTTCCCTGCAGCATTGGGGTGGACACAGGGCTAGCCGGGCCACCCAACCGAGTCTGTTCCATTTTCCAGAGTGGTCTCGATCGATTTTCGAGGACATCAAAGTACCTCTGGATATCGGGAATATTGATACCCTTTATCCATAGGTTACTTAAGGTTAACCTATGACCCTGTGGCCCCCA